>NC_057799.1:145978824-146300465 GCF_018294505.1 Triticum aestivum | reverse complement strand
GTACTCTGGAAAATGCCCGAACTCATCCGAAACCTTTCCGGTGTCCAAACATAGCCTTCCAATATATCGATCTTTATGTCTCGACCATTTAGAGACTCCTCGTCATGTCCATGATCACATCCATCGGTATGTTACTTGCCCGAGATTCGATCGTCGGTATCTCAATACCTAGTTCAATCTCGTTACCGGCAAGTCTCTTTACTCGTTCCGTAATGCATCATCCCGCAACTAACTCATTAGTCACATTGCTTGCAAGGCTTATAGTGATGTGCATTACTGAGAGGGCCCAGAGATACCTCTCCGACAATCGGAGTGACAAATCCTAATCTCGATCTATGCCAACTCAAAAAACACCATCGGAGACACCTGTAGAGCATCTTTATAATCACCCAGTTACGTTGTGACGTTTGATAGCACACTAAGTGTTCCTCCGGTATTCGGGAGTTGCGTAATCTCATAGTCATAGGAACATGTATAAGTAATGAAGAAAGCAATAGCAACAAACTAAACGATCATCATGCTAAGCTAACGGATGGGTCTTGTCAATCACACCATTCTCTAATGATGTGATGCCGTTCATCAAATGACAACTCATGTCTATGGTTAGGAAACTTAACCATCTTTGATTAACGAGCTAGTCAAGTAGAGGCATACTAGTGACACTCTGTTTGTCTATGTATTCACACATGTACTAAGTTTTCGGTTAATACAATTCTAGCATGAATAATAAACATTTATCATGATATAAGGAAATATAAATAACAACTTTATTATTGCCTCTAAGGCATATTTCCTTCAGTCTCCCACTTGCACTAGAGTCAATAATCTAGATTTCACAGTAATGATTCTAACACCCATGGAGTCTTGGTGCTGATCATGTTTTGCTCGCGAGAGAGGCTTAGTCAACGGGTCTGCAACATTCAGATCCGTATGTATCTTGCAAATCTCTATGTCTGCCTCCTTTACTTGATCGCGGATGGAATTGAAGTGTCTCTTGATGTGCTTGGTTCTCTTGTAAAATCTGGATTCCTTTGCCAAAGCAATTGCACCAGTATTGTCACAAAAGATTTTCATTGGACCCGATGCACTAGGTATGACACCTAGATCGGATATGAACTCCTTCATTTGGTGCTTCCGAAGCAGCTATGTACTCCGCTTCACACGTAGATCCCGCCACGACACTTTGCTTAGAACTGCACCAACTGACAGCTCCACCGTTCAATATAAATACGTATCCGATTTGTGACTTAGAGTCATCCGGATCAGTGTCAAAGCTTGCATCGACGTAACCATTTACGACGAGCTCTTTGTCACCTCCATAAACGAGAAACATATCCTTAGTCCTTTTCAGGTATTTCAAGATGTTCTTGACGGCCGTCCAGTGATCCACTCCTGGATTACTTTGGTACCTCCCTGCTAAACTAATAGCAAGGCACACATCAGGTCTGGTACACAGCATTGCATACATGATAGAACCTATGGCTGAAGCATAGGGAATGACTTTCATTTTCTCTCTATCTTCTACAGTGGTCGGGCATTGAGTCTGACTCAACTTCACACCTTGTAACACAGGCAAGAACCCTTTCTTTGCTTGATCCATTTTGAACTTCTTCAAAACTTTATCAAGGTATGTGCTTTGTGAAAGTCCAATTAAGCGTCTTGATCTATCTCTATAGATCTTGATGCCCAATATATAAGCAGCTTCACCGAGGTCTTTCATTGAAAAACTCTTGTTCAAGTATCCTTTTATGCTATCCAGAAATTCTATATCATTTCCAATCAACAATATGTCATCCACATATAACATTAGAAATGCTACAGAGCTCCCACTCACTTTCTTGTAAATACAGGCTTCTCCAAAAGTCTGTATAAAACCATATGCTTTGATCACACTATCAAAACATTTATTCCAACTCCAAGATGCTTGCACGAGTCCATAAATGGATCGCTGGAGCTTGCACACTTTGTTAGCATCCTTTGGATCAATAAAACCTCTGGGTTGCATGATATACAACTCTTCTTCCAGAAATCCATTCAGGAATGCAGTTTTTACATCCATTTGCCAAATTTCATAATCATGAAATGCGACAATTGCTAACATGATTCGGACGGACTTAAGCATCGCTACGGGTGAGAAGGTCTGATCGTAGTCAATTCCTTGAACTTGTCGAAAACCTTTCACAACAAGTCGAGCTTTGTAGACTGTAACATTGCCGTCAGCGTCAGTAACTTGCCGATCATCGGGCAAGTCAACCAAAGTCCACACTTTGTTCATGTGCGAAGTACCAACTTATTGGAATTCAGCATTGCATATTCACTACCGAGATCTCTTATAAGTTTTGGGACCAGAATGAATTCTTCCTACAGACGCCGTAAAGGGTGCGGTTTAGCAACCAAGCGTACAATGATACACAAGTTGTGCATGAACAGTGTGTACGGTCGTTTGGGTATAAAGACCCAAAGTACTAAAGCTGTCCTTTGCTCAAAGGTTACAAGTCAAGTGTTTATGCATAAGAAAAAGGGTAAAGTGATCGAGGTACTCGAAATGGGAGAGTATAATTTAATCACATACATGGATCCCATCTCAGGGACTCAAGCCATTTCGCGGAATCTGGGCTCATCATCGCTTCCTCATAGTTCGTAGGTTCGTCATGGTCAAGTAACATGACCTCCAGAACAGGATTACCGTACCACTCTGGTGCGGATCTTACTCTGGTTGACCTACGAGGTTCGGTAGTAACTTGATCTGAAGTTACATGATCATCATCATTAGCTTCCTCACTAATTGGTGTAGGAATCACAGGAACTGATTTCTGTGATGAACTACTTTCCAATAAGGGACTAGGTACACTTACCTCATCAAGTTCTACTTTCCTCCCACTCATTTCTTTCGAGAGAAACTCCTTCTCTAGAAAGGATCCATTCTTAGCAACGAATATCTTGCCTTCAGATCTCTGATAGAAGGTGTACCCAACAGTCTCTTTTGGGTATCCTATGAAGACACATTTCTCTGATTTGGGTTCGAGTTTATCAGGTTGAAGCTTTTTCACATAAGCATCGCAGCCCCAAATTTTAAGAAACGACAACTTGGGTTTCTTGCCAAACCACAATTCATAAGCTGTCATCTCAACGGATTTAGATGGTGCCCTATTTAACGTGAATGCAGCCGTCTCTAAAGCATAACCCCAAAACGATAGCGGTAAATCAGTAAGGGACATCGTAGATCGCACCATATCTAATAAAAGTGCGGTTACGACGTTCGGACACACCATTACGCTGTGATGTTCCGGGTGGCGTGAGTTGCGAAACTATTCCGCATTGTTTCAAATGAAGACCAAACTCGTAACTCAAATATTCTCCTCCATGATCAGATCGCAGAAACTTTATTTTCTTGTTACGATGATTTTCCACTTCACTCTGAAATTCTTTGAACTTTTCAAATGTTTCAGATTTATGTTTCATCAAGTAGATATACCCATATCTGCTCAAATCATCTGTGAAGGTCAGAAAATAACGATAACCGCCGCGAGCCTCAACATTCCTTGGACCGCATACATCAGTATGTATTATTTCCAATAAATCTGTTGCTCGCTCCATTGTTCCGGAGAATGGAGTTTTAGTCATCTTGCCCATGAGGCATGGTTCGCAAGTACCAAGTGATTCCAAAAGTCCACTAGTTTGGAGTTTCTTCATGCGCTTTACACCAATATGACCCAAACGGCAGTGCCACAAATAAGTTGCACTATCATTATGAACTCTGCATCTTTTGGCTTCAATATTATGAATATGTGTATCACTACTATCGAGATTCAACAAAAATGGACCACTCTTCAAGGGTGCATGACCATAAAAGATATTACTCATATAAATAGAACAACCATTATTCTCTGATTTAAATGAATAACCGTCTCGCATCAAACAAGATCGAGATATAATGTTCATGCTCAACGCTGGCACCAAATAACAATTATTTAGGTCTAAAACTAATCCCGAAGGTAGATGTAGAGGTAGCGTGCCGACGGCGATCACATTGACTTTGGAACCATTTCCCACGCGCATCGTCACCTCATCCTTAGCCAGTCTTCGCTTAATCCGTAGTCCCTGTTTTGAGTTGCAAATATTAGCAATAGAACCAGTATCAAATACCCAGGTGCTACTGCGATTTGTAGTAAGGTACACATCAATAACATGTATATCACATATCCTTTGTTCACCTTGCCATCCTTCTTATCCGCCAAATACTTGGGGCAGTTCCGCTTCGAGTGACCAGTGTGCTTGCAGTAGAAGCACTCAGTCTCAGGCTTAGGTCCAGACTTGGGTTTCTTCTCTTGAGCAGCAACTTGTTTGCCGTGCTTCTTGAAGTTCCCCTTCTTCTTCCATTTACCCTTTTTCTTGAAACTGGTGGTCTTGTTGACCATCAACACTTGATGCTCCTTCTTGATTTCTACCTCCGCAGCCTTTAGCATTGCGAAGAGCTCGGGAATTGCCTTATCCATCCCTTGCATATTATACTTCATCACGACGCTTTTGTAGCTTGGTGGCAGTGATTGAAGAACTCTGTCAATGACACTATCAACCGGAAGATTAACTGCCAGCTGGGTCAAGTGATTATGATACCTAGACATTTTGAGTATATGTTCCCTGACAAAACTATTCTCCTCCATTTTACAGCTGTAGAACTTATGGAGACTTCATATCTCTCATTTCGGGCATTTGCTTGAAATATTAACTTCAACTCCTGGAACATCTCATATGCTCCATGACGTTCAAAACGTCGTTGAAGTCCCGGTTCTAAGCCGTAAAGCATGGCACACTGAACTATCGAGTAGTCATCAGCTTTGCTCTACCAGGCGTTCACAACGTCTGGCGTTGTTCCTGCAACGGGTCTTGCACCTAGCGGTGCTTGCAGGACGTAATTGTTCTGTGCAGCAAAGAGGATAATCCTCAAGTTACAGACCCAGTCCATGTAGTTGCTACCATCATCTTTCAACTTAGCTTTCTCTAGGAACGCATTAAAATTCAAAGGAATAGTAGCACGGGCCATTGATCTACAACAACATAGACAAGCAAAATACTATCAGGTACTAAGTTCATGCTAAATTAAAGTTCAATTAATCATATTACTTAAGAACTCCCACTTAGATAGACATGCCTCTAATCATCTAAGTGATCACGTGATCCAAATCAACTAAACCATGTCCGATCATCACGTGAGATGGAGTAGTTTTCAATGGTGAACATCACTATGTTGATCATATCTACTATATGATTCACGCTCGACCTTTCGGTCTCAGTGTTCCGAGGCCATATCTGCAGCTGCTAGGCTCGTCAAGTTTAACCCGAGTATTCTGCGTGTGCAAAGCTGGCATGCACCCGTTGTATGTGAACGTAGAGCTTATCACACCCGATCATCACGTGGTGTCTCGGCACGACGAACTGTCGCAATGGTGCATACTCAGGGAGAACACTTGTACCTTGAAATTTAGTGAGAGATCATCTTATAATGCTACCGCCGAACTAAGCAAAATAAGATGCATAAAGGATAAACATCACATGCAATCAATATAAGTGATATGATATGGCCATCATCATCTTGTGCCTTTGATCTCCATCTCCAAAGCACCGTCACGATCACCATCGTCACCGGCTTGACACCTTGATCTCCATCGAAGCATCGTTGTCGTCTCGCCAACTATTCATACTACGACTATCGCTACTGCTTACTGATAAAGTAAATCAATTACATGGCGATTGCATTGCATACAATAAAGCGACAACCATATGGCTCCTGCTAGTTGCCGATAACTCTGTTACAAAACATGATCATCTCATACAACAATTTATATCATCACATCTTGACCATATCACATCACAACATGCCCTGCAAAAACAAGTTAGACGTCCTCTACTTTGTTGTTGCAAATTTTACGTGGCTGCTACGGGCTTAGCAAGAACCGTTCTTACCTACGCATCAAAACCACAATGATTTTTCATCAAGTGTGCTGTTTTAACCTTCAACAAGGACCGGGCGTAGTCACACTCGATTCAACTAAAGTTAGAGAAACAGACACCCACTAGCCACCTATGTGCGAAGCACGTCGGTAGAACCAGTCTCGCGTAAGTGTACGCGTAATGTCGGTCTGAGCCGCTTCATCCAACAATACCGCTGAATCAAAGTATGGCATGCTGGTAAGCAGTATGACTATTATCGCCCACAACTCTTTGTGTTCTACTCGTGCATATAACATCTACGCATAGACCTGGCTCGGATGGCACTGTTGGGGAACGCAGTATTTCAAAAAATTTACCTACGATCATGCAAACCCCTCAAAGAGCATGTCACCCACCTTCGCACCGTGCTACAAACTCTTCGAAAAGAGCATCTTTATGCTAATATGGAAAAATGCCTTTTTGGCGTTGATAAGCTTGTTTTCTTGGATTTTGTAGTATCTTCCAAGGGTGTTCATGTTGATGAATCTAAGATTAATGCTATTAAAACTTGGCCCCAACTAACCAATTTGCAACAAGTGCGTAGTTTTCTTGGTTTAGCCGGTTTTTACCGTCGTTTTCTGAAGGATTTTAGCACCATTGCATCTCCTTTACATGCTTTGAGCAAGAAGAATGCACCTTTTGTTTGGGGACCATCTCAAGATAGCGCATTCAATGAGCTTAAGAATTTGCTTACTCACGCTCCCGTGCTTGCATTACCCATCTTTGACAAACCTTTTGAGATTCATTGTGATGCTAGTGGTAATGGCATAGGAGGTGTGTTAACGCAAGAGAAGCGCCCCATAGCATACTTTAGTGAGAAACTCTCCGGAGCACAACTCAATTACCCCATCTATGACAAAGAGCTATATGCTTTAGTGCGAGTTTTGCATGAATGGGAACATTACCTTCGCCCTCATGAATTTATCATTCATACCGATCATGAAACACTTAAATACCTTAAGGGTCAAACTAAGTTGAACAAGCGTCATGCTAAATGGAGTGAGTTTATTGAGTCATTTCCTTATGTCATCAAGTATATCAAAGGAAAGGAAAATGTTGTGGCGGATGCACTTTCCCGTATATGCATGTTTGTTACTCAACTTGAATTAAATGTCATTGGTTTTGAGCACATAAAAGACTTGTATGAGCATGATCCTACTTTTGCTATTCCTTATGCCAAGTGTTTAACGCATACTTCTTGGGATCGATATTACCTCAAGGATTGTTATCTTATGAGAGCTAACAAACTTTGCATCCCCGAGTCTTCTCTTTATTTGTTACTTTTGCAAGAATCTCATGGTGGAGGACTAATGGGACACTTTGGACGCGACAAGACATTTGCTACGCTCTCCAAGAACTACTTTTGGCCAAAGATGTTTCGCGATGTCAACCACTTCACCAACCGATGTTCTACATGTCGCAAAGCTAAGTCAAAAGCTCAATCTCATGGACTATATATGCCTCTTCCAATTCCGTACCAACCATGGGAAGATATTAGCATGGATTTTGTCCTTGGTTTGCCTAGAACTAGAAATGGCAAGGATTCTGTTTTTGTTGTTGTGGACCGATTCTCCAAAATGGCTCATTTCATTCCTTGCAACAAGATAGATGATGCTTCACATGTTACAAATGTGTTTTGTAGGGAAATCTTGCGCTTTCATGGAGTGCCAAAGACGATTGTCTCGGACCGCGATGTCAAGTTCTTGAGTTACTTTTGGAAGACATTGTGCGCCAAGCTCGGAATCAAGATTTTGTTCTCTTCGGCATACCATCCACAAACCGACGGCCAAACGGAGGTGACCAACCGCACACTCTCCACTCTACTACGCGTGTTGATAAATAAGAACATCAACGAGTGGGAGGAGTGCCTACCAATCGCCTTGTATGCCTACAACCGTGCACGACATTCGACTACCGGCAAGTCCCCCTTCGAGGTAGTCTATGGCTTCAACCCGTTGTCACCATTGGACATTCTTCCTCTACCACTACAAGAGCACACAAACATGGACGCGAGTGCCCGAGTCAACTACCTTAAGAAGATGCATGAAGATACAAGGCACACCATCAAGCGCCAAGTACAACGACTCGCGACCAAGCTCAACGTCAACAAGCAACCCATGATATTCAACATTGGAGATTTTGTGTGGCTACACCTTCGCAAGGACCGCTTCCCCAATGAATGCAAGTCAAAACTTCTTCCCCGAGCGGATGGACCCTTCAAGGTGCTTGCACGCTACAACAACAGCGCCTACAAGATCGACATCCCACACGACAAGTACTCCGTGAGCGACATCTTCAACATCAAAGATCTCTCCTCGTACCATGGTGATGAGGATTTCGATCCGAGGTCGGATCTTTCCAAAGGGAGGGGAGATGATACGGAGCATCCTACGGTCATCCCATGGACCTACCATCGTCTCATCAAGAGCCAAGAGGACCTATGACACGAGCACGAGCTAGAGCTCTCGAGAACGAGGTGACTTCTTTCCTTAGTGATATCACATATGATCCACTCGAGACATGGCTACTACCTAAGTCCGATATGCTATGCATGATTAGGTGTCAAGAGGATCCTCCCGGAGACGCTCATGAAGACGGACAAGCCGCCAAGTTCAAGGACGAGGAGAACCAACAGAAGAAGTCAAGTGCAACTCCCAGGATCCGGACATCCGGCCAGGACCCCGGACATCCGGCCCCTGGAAACATCACCAGCGCCAAGGAGCCATCGGCCAAGTCTACAGGCACCGGACATCCGGCCCGACAGCCCGGACATCCGGCCTCTGCTCGGAAATCCGGCGCCCGTCACAGAACATACCCGTAGCTGAACCACTTCAGCCCGGACATCCGGCTCGTCCCGAGCTCCGGGACATCCGGCCCGTCGCCCGGACATCCGGACCTGGTCTATCCAGAGAGCATCTAGGCCAGCCACGCCAGCCCGGACATCCGGCCCCTCGCGAAGGCCCGGACATCCGGCCCGTCGCCCGGACATCCGGCCTCCCGTGTCTGCGCATAGTGTAAGGGCCGAGGCCCGTGTACCCCTTCGCCCACCTAGAATATATATATACTCTCCCATCTCCCTCTTTCTAGGGTTAGCATTGGTTTAGCTCATATGTGAGATAGAGCTTTGCTCATCCATACAGATCTGCTCCTTGAGAGAGACTGCGGCCCCTCTACGGAGAAGGTCCACCTTGGATTCAAGACCTCCTCACGAAGAAGACCCCCCATCAAGACCTCCTCACGGAGAAGAACCGGTTACCCTTTGTATCGTACCTTGTTGATCGTGGATCTTGTATCTCCTCTCGTGTTTCGAGGATCTAGCACATGTGTAATCGAATCTTGTTGGTTTGAGTGATTCTCTTGTGTTTTCCCTCGCGTTTCCCCTCGTGTTCTTCGTGTTCTTAGTTGGGATCCGCTCCTTTCATGAAAGATCGGCCATCTAGGGTTCCACCCTACATCATCTTGGTATCATGAGCCACATTGATCACGTTTTCGGAGCCTCCCCGTTGTGTTTTCTAGCCTAGTTTTGTTGATTTTGTTCCTAATTCGAAAATTTCCCCACAAAAATAGCCCCAAATTTTTTTTTGTGATTTGTTGGTGTGATGAAGTTTTGTTGGATTTGATCCGCGGATTTCGTGTGTTGCAGGTAGATCTAGCTTTCCCCCATCTTTTCCCCCAATTTCCATCCACTAAATCTTCCAAATTTTGCCCCGGATTTGACCTCTCCACGCGGTGTTCATCAAGTTCGTCCACGGATCCAGCGCCCGGACATCTGGCCCTCAGCCCGGATATCCGGCCCCTGACAGCATCACTTCCATCCACCACTCCGTTTCCCGTCTAACTTTCGCCTAATTTTGTTCCGGTGCCCACATCCACTTCCGCATAACCCCACCATTTCCGCATAGCACCACCATAGCCTTCCCGCTATCAACTCCGACAATTTTAACCCGCTTTGCTTTGAGAATTTGAGTTGCGGTTCCCGTGTCCTATTGTGTTTCAGCTATTTAGGTACGGTTCGACATCGACATCACCGCCGCCCATCTTCGCCATGGATTCGACTGCTACGAATGGTAACCTCATCTTGGTATCGTGATATCATCATACTTTCTTGCAATTGCATTGATAACCTCATAGCCTTACTTTTGCGTCACTTACCCATCGAGACTAGCCTTTGAGTATTGCCGGCAATGTGACTTGTGCACATTAGTGATCATACTTCCCATAGCATACATACCATATCATAGTGTTGCATATCTTGGTATCATCTCTTGTGTCACAAAGTTGTCATCGCATGTACTCAATTTCTATCTTGGTTCGTGAAGCATTGCATGAGAAAAGAGCTCAAACAACAAAGAGCCAAACAAGATTTTAAGCAAAAGGGAAAGATAAGCAAAGAGCTTATAAGCAAGAACCATAGCATCATACAACATTAAGATTGTCATACTCGATCATCTTGGATCATACCATTGGAATACCATACATATAGCATACTTGGGATAGAAGTCGTTGCATTTTTGCTTAGTAGGTTGTGCACAAGTTTGTATCCGCCTATTGTGCAATCGTGCTAGCGTCTCTCTAGTGTTGTGCAACAAGAGCATTTTCGTGGATACCACATTTTGGCTCATCCCTTGGTTGCGCGACCCCACTTATCTTTTGCGTGTGTGTTTCCGTGTACCTCAGCTTGCTATTGGTCTACTTCTTGCATTTGCAAATTTACGAATCTTTTCCAACATTATTGAGTCTCACTTACAATTGCATTAAATTTTGTGCCACCATCCTAACCAAGCTCCACCATAGGCTTTTACCTGTGTAGGTGTGAGAAACCAACAAGAATTTGTACCAATTGTGCTATTTCCTTATTACACATTAGAGTGATCATTGATCCATCTTCAACATTGGTCGAGGTACATTTGGTATAAGTTCTTCTCTTTCTCCCACTCACATATTTGCTTGAAATGATGGATAGGCCAAGTACCTCTACCAACCCACTCTTCTTGGAGCAAGACGACGACATGTCATCCTACGTCACAAAGAGCCACCTCTTTGGTGCACAACGAGCCTTGCATGAAGAGCAACAAGCAATGAGCGACCACATCGACAACCTCGCCACCGACTTGCGGCTCTCCAAGCAACGTACAAGAGACTACTTCGACCACAAGCTCGACGAACACAAGCATGCGAACGACACAAGAATGGACGAGATTCGTGCCTTGTTGGTCAACCGTTCTTCTACCACTTCGTCCTACTCAAGACGGAGCCGCTCGAGTCGACACTCCGATGAAACTATCTCCGACTCAATTACCCCAACAACGAACACTCTTCGTCGTGCCACGCGTCAAGATCGTCAAGCAAACCGCAATCCTCTACATGACACCGACTCTCAAGAGCATCGACATCGTCAAAACCAAGCTACATTCGTGCAAGCACAAGAACGACAACGCCAACGACAACAAGAACAAGAGGAACGAGCGTGACAACATCAAGATGCACAAGACGCCGAAGCACAACGTCAAGAACAACAGCTACGGGAAGCTCAAGCACTTGAGGCGCAACGTGCCCTTCGAGATTCAAGTCGAGCCGTAGCCAACCGAGGCCGACAAGCTCGTCTACATCAAGAAGCACTTCGTGACGAAGCTCAAGAAAGGATTTATCAATCACGTGTGCATCATCAAGTTCCTCAAGTTCCTCGGCAAGCTCGACAAGCTCCTCCTCAAGCTAGACAAGAACATCAAGTTCATCGAGAGCATGAAGATAATGGAAATCCTCCAAGACAAGAGTAACATGAGAACGACAACCCTCCTCGCCAAGAGCAACATGAGATTGTCAATCCTCAACGATATGGGCGTCATCATCCTCGACCCCAACACAATGAAGAGCAACGATACGGCAAGCTAAAGTTCACCATGCCCAAGTTCACCAGAAGCAATGACCCCGAAGAGTACATATCATGGGCATTGAAGGTTGACAAAATCTTCCGCTTCCACAACTACGAAGAAGAGAAGAAGATCACGATGGCATCACTTGAGTTCCAAGACTACGTCCTCATTTGGTGGGAACAAGTCCATGAGCGCCGCGGAGCACGAGGCGAACAACCCATCACTACTTGGGCGCAAATGAAGGATGTCATGAGAGCACGTTTTGTGCCAAACTACTACAACCGCGACCTCTTCAAGAAACTCCAACTCCTCAAGCAAGGAACGAAGAGCGTTGAAGAGTACTACAAGGAAATGGAGATTGCCATGATACGAGCCAATGTCGCGGAAGATGATGAGAAAACTATGGCACGTTACTTGAATGGACTCAATCATCCTATCAAGAAGATCGTCGACTTCCAACCATACTCGAACCTCATCGAGCTAGTGCATCAAGCTACCAAAGCGGAACGTCAAGTGCAAGATGACTTCAAGTACGCCAAGTACTCATCCAAGTCCTATGGCTTCTCCAACAATCAAGCTTCACCGACTCCAACACCTTCTACCTCAACCAAGCCATCTACAAGCAACGGCGACAAGTCAAGTTACAAGAAAACTTCGACAACCTCAAGTCGTCCTCCTACTACAAGCAACTTCAAGCCAAAAGCTTCATCATCATCTACCCCAACCGGTCAGACCATCAAGACGAGTTCCTTCAAATGATTCACATGCGGCGACCGAGGCCACAAGTCCTTTGAGTGCACAAACAAGCGCACCATGATCCTCAACGATGACGGAACATACGACTCCATGAGTGAAGAGGAGATGGAATCCCTTGAGCAAGTGGCCATGCACCGGCGCGTGAACGAAGATGAAGATGATCAAGTGTTTTGTGACGAAGATTCGAGCCCCGATCTCATTGTCTCCAAGGTTTTGACTCTTCAACATCAACAAGAAGAAGACCAACGATGCCACATCTTCCACACCAAAGCCGGTATCAATGGAAGGTCCGTCAAGGTCATCATCGATGGAGGAAGCTGCCATAACTTAGCAAGTGAAGAACTATGCTCCAAGCTCAACTTGGTCAAAATGAAGCACCCGCACCCTTATTCATTCTAGAATTGTATTAAACAGAAACTTAGTACATGTGTGAATACATAGACAAACAGAGTGTCACTAGTATGCCTCTACTTGACTAGCTCGTTGATCAAAGATGGTTAAGTTTCCTAGCCATTGACATGAGTTGTCATTTGATTAACGGGATCACATCATTAGAGAATGATGTGATTGACTTGGCCCATTTGTTAGCTTAGCACTATGATCATTTAGTTTATTGCTATTGCTTTCTTCATGACTTATACATGTTCCTATGACTATGAGATTATGCAACTCCCGAATACCGGAGGAACACTTAGTGTGCTATCAAACGTCACAATGTAACTGGGTGATTATAAATATGCTCTACAGGTGTCTCCGATGGTGTTTGTTGGGTTGGCATAGATCGAGATTAGGATTTGTCACTCCATGTTTCGGAGAGGTATCTCTGGGCCCTCTCGGTAATGCACATCACCATAAGCCTTGCAAGCAATGTGACTAATGAGTTAGTTGCGGGATGATGCATTACGGAACGAGTAAAGAGACTTGCCGGTAACGAGATTGAACTAGGTATTGAGATACCGACGATCGAATCTCGGGCAAGTAACATACCGATGACAAAGGGAACAACGTATGTTGTTATGCGGTTTGACCGATAAAGATCTTCATAGAATATGTAGGAACCAATATGAGCATCTAGGTTCCGCTATTGGTTATTGACCAGAAGTGAGTCTCGGTCATGTCTACATAGTTCTTGAACCCATAGGGTCCGCACGCTTAACGTTCGATGACGATCGATATTATGAGTTTATGTGTTTTGATGTACCGAAGGTTGTTCGGAGTCCTAGATGTGATCACGGACATGAAGAGGAGTCTCAAAATGGTCGAGACATAAGATTGATATATTGGATGATGTTATTAGGACACCGGTTGAGTTCCGGGGGTCACCGGATAAATATCGGAGTGCTGGGGGGTTATCGGAACCCACGGGGGAACTAATGGGCCTCTATGGGCCTTAGTGGGAAGAGAGGAAAGGCCAGGAGGGGCTGGCCACGCCCCCCCTTGGGTCCGAATTGGACTTGGGGAAGGGGGCGGTGCCCCCCTTTCCTTCCCTTCCCCCTCTTCCTTCCTTCCCCCTCTCTCCCTCTTGGTGGATTCCTACTAGGACTTGGACTCCTAGTAGGATTCCCCTCTTGGGGGCGCGCCCTAGGGGTCGGCCGGCCTCCCCCTTGCTCCTTTATATACGGGGGCAGGGGCACCCTAGAACACACAAGTTGATAGTTGTCTTAGCCGTGTGCGGTGCCCTCCTCCACAGATCTCCACCTCGGTCATATCGTTGTAGTGCTTAGGCGAAGCCCTGCGTCGGTAACTTCATCAACACCGTCATCACGGCGTCATACTGACGAAACTCCCCCTCGACCTCAGCTGGATCTAGAGTTCGTGGGACGTCACCGAGCTGAATGTGTGCAGATCGTGGAGGTGCCGTACCTTCGGTGCTAGGATCGGTCGGATCGTGAAGACGTACGACTACATCAACCGTGTTGTCATAACGCTTCCACTTTCGGTCTACGAGGGTACGTAGACAACACTCTCCCCTCCCGTTGCTATGCATCACCTAGATAGATCTTGCGTGATCGTAGGAATTTTTTTGAAATTATTGCGTTCCCCAACACTCTTGTGTCACAAGATTGTTCCCGCATATACAAAATTGCTATCTTGGTTTGTGCATTTCGCATAGTGGCCATATAAAAAAAAGGAATACGCTTTTAAGCAAAAAGAGAGCAAAGAGCTTGTAAGTAATAGCCATAGCATCATACCACATTGCACATAAGATTGTCATATTCGATCATCTTGGATCATCTTGATAAGAACACCGGGAACATCATACACATAGCATACTTGGGATAGAAGGCTCATACATTTTGCATCTTATAGGTTGTGCACAAGTGTCGTATCCGCCTATTGAGCAATCGTGCTAGCGTCTCTCTAGAGTTGTGCAACACGAGCGTTTTACGTGGATTTCCACATTTTGTGTTCATTCCTTGGTTGCACGACCCCATTTATCTATCCGTGTGTGTGTTTCTGTGTGCCACTCGTTGCTATTGGTCTACTTGTTTCACTTGCGAATTTGTGAATCTTTTCCAACATTATTGACTCTTGCTAACATTTTGCATCAAATTTTGTGCCACTATCCTCACCGAGCTCCACCATAAGCCTTACTTGTGTAGGTGTGAGAATTGACAAGATCCGATACCAATTGTGCTATTTCCTTGTTACATTATTGAGTGATCATTGATCCATCTTCAACATTGGAAAGGTACATTTGGTCTAGTTCTTTCCTTTCTTCCACTCACATTTGCTCGAGTCTTATGATGGATAGGCGAAGCATTTCATCCCCGTTCTTCCACGACAAAGACGGCGTGAACAACAACATCACCAAAACGTCCATCTTCGGACTACAACGAGCAATGCAAGGCATTGAGCGACTCGCCATTGACATTCACCAAAACGAAGCAAGGAAAAGGGACTACATCGACACCAAGTTGGACGAACAAATGGATCAAGTACGAGACTTGGGGGCCAAATACAAGTCTTCTTCCCCTTCGTCATCTTCACGACGGAGACGCTCAAGTCGCACACCTTCGGAGCGGCCACAAGATGCAAGTACCACGCGGCACCGTCAAGAAAACCTTCATGAGCACAAGAGAAGACCGCGAGACAAGCACCAACAAGACGGAGCTACGACTACTACCACCACTTCGGCATCTTCGCCAAGTGTTATCAAGGCATCTTCGCCTTTGGACGTCCGGCATCTTCGCCTACCTCCGACGAGTACGCCTACATCGTCCTTCATCCACGGCAACGGCGACTGGATGATCGAGCATGGGATTTTTTCCTTCGGCCATGGAGGAGAGCGATGATGTACCATCTTCGGCCTTCATCCACGGCGACAACGATGAGATAGTTGAGCATGGGATTTTCCCTTCGACCACGGCGACGTATGATGACTTGAGTGACTTGTGCCACCATATTGAGAGTGAGAGTGACTTCACCACTAGCCCGATATATGATGAGTTGCCACAATTCCCATGAGAGGAGAGCCACCACCACCACTTGAGTGGTTTGAGTGACTCCACCATATGTGACATTGAGTGCACCTACCTTGAGGGAGTGAGTGAGCCACCACCACATAGAGAGAGTGAGGTAGTTGATAGGGCATGTGAGGCCATTTCGATTTCTAACAACTTAACCTCTAACTCTATCGTGTCTTCTCATTTGGTGCTAGGTCCCATATATGTGTTGGGGAATGTAGTAATTTCAAAATTTTCCTACGCACACGCAAGATCATGGTGATGCATAGCAACGAGAGGGGAGAGTGTTGTCCACGTACCCTTGTAGACCAAAAGCGGAAGCGTTAGCACAACGCGCTTGATGTAGTCGTACGTCTTCACGATTCGACCGATCCGAGTACCGAACGTACGTCACCTCCGAGTTCAGCACACGTTCAGCTCGATGACGTCCCGCGAACTCTGATCCAGCAGAACTTCATGGGAGAGTCCCGTCAGCACGACGGCGTGATGATGGTGATGATGTTGCTACCGACGCAGGGCTTCACCTAAGCACCGCTACGATATGACCGAGGTGGAATATGGTGGAGGGGGGCACCGCACACGGCTGGGAAAGATCAACAGATCAACTTGTGTGTCTAGAGGTGCCCCTGCCCCCATATATAAAGGAGCAAGTGGGGAGAGGCGGCCAGCCAAGGAGGGCGCGCCAAGGGGGGAGTCCTACTCCCACCGGGAGTAGGACTCCTCCTTTCCTTGTTGGAGTAGGGGAAGGGAAGGAAGGGAGAGAGGAGGAGAAGGAAAAAGGGGGCGCCGCCCCCCTCCTTGTCCAATTCGGACTAGAGGGGGGGGGGGGCGCGCGGCTGCCCTGGCCGCCCCTCCTCTTCTCCCACTAAGGCCCATAAGGCCCAATATACTCCCCGGGGGTTCCGGTAACCCCCCGGTACTCCGGTAAATGTCCGAAACCTCCCGAAACTCTTCCGGTGTCTGAACATAGTCATCCAATATATCGATCTTTACGTCTCAACCATTTCGAGACTCCTCGTCATGTCTGTGATCATATCCGGGACTCCGAACCACCTTCAGTACATCAAAACACAAAAACTCATAATACCGATCGTCACCAAACTTTAAGCGTGCGGACCCTACGGGTTCGAGAACTATGTAGACATGACCGAGACATGTCTCCGGTCAATAACCAATAGCGGAACCTAGATGCTCATATTGGCTCCCACATATTGTACGACGATCTTTATCGGTCAAACCGCATAACAACATACGTTGTTCCCTTTGTCATCGGTATGCTACTTGCCCGAGATTCGATCGTCAGTATCTCAATACCTAGTTCAATCTCGTTACCGGCAAGTCTCTTTACTCGTTATGTAATGCATCATCCTGCAACTAACTCATTAGTCACATTGCTTGCAAGGCTTATAGTGATGTGCATTACCGAGAGGGCCTAGAGATACCTCTACGACAATCGGAGTGACAAATCCTAATCTCGAAATACGCCAACTCAACAAGTACCTTTGGAGACACCTGTAGAGCACCTTTATAATCACCCAGTTACGTTGTGACCTTTGGTAGCACACAAAGTGTTCCTCTGGTAAACGGGAGTTGCATAATCTCATAGTCATAGGAACATGTATAAGTCATGAAGAAAGCAATAGCAACATACTAAACGATCAAGTGCTAAGCTAACATAATGGGTCAAGTCAATCACATCATTCTCCTAATGATGTGATCCCGTTAATCAAATGACAACTCATGTCCATGGCTAGGAAACTCAACCATCTTCGATTAACGAGCTAGTCAAGTAGAGGCATACTAGTGACACTATGTTTGTCTATGTATTCGCACATGTATTATGTTTCCGGTTAATACAATTCTAGCATGAATAATAAACATTTATCATGATATGAGGAAATAAATAATAACTTTATTATTGCCTCTAGGGCATATTTCCTTCAATATGATGACGCGCCGATCCGCGACGACTTCGTCCTTCCTATGGACAAGACGATGGCCATGGTGGAATATGATGCACCCCCACATGGTTCCATCAAGTTGATGATGATGACCACCATTTGGTCTTTGCCACCTCACCTACACCACTTGAGTGGAATGAAAAAGGTAACATAGGTGAAGGTGATGCTCTAGTCCCACTAATGGACGTTCTTGACATTGATTGCTTGCATGATGTTGATCAATCTATTGTCATGCTTCATGCTAGTTCGACTTCCCCATGCGATGATTTACCCATTTATGATGAGTTTGATGATTGCCATGTGGAGTCTATCAGTTGTGATGCCATGTTACATAGGATTTCTTGTGATAATTCCCTCGGTCACATCATGTTTGACAATCCATTGAACTTGTCATATGATATGAGTGAGATCTCCCATATCGCATCATTCAATCTCAACATAGTAACTATGCATGCCCCATTAAAATAAATCCCATTTGCACTTATGGCATAGATGACGAGATGATGGTCATTGGCTTTTCTTTTTCATGCAATGATATTGCCATGCTTCCTTTACATGATTTGCGCAATTCATCTACTATGCCATGCCATGATCACATTGTTCCAAATATGCATTGTTTTGGATATTGTCGAATTTCTCCATATGATGTTTCCGATATTGCTCATGAGGAGACCCTCATAGTTTCCTCATACATGTTAGGAGATTTTGATGCATTCCATACTTTGCATGATCCCAATAATTATGTGCACAATATGCTCCCCACGAATGAAAATGATATTGATGTGCCATATACTTGCATTCTCAATTTGTGTCCCCATCGTGCCATACATCACAACTATTCTTTCATGATGGATGGCATGTTCTTATACCATGCATCAAATTTCTTTGAGCGATGCTTATCTTGTGCTAACTCACACATGCACATACACATCATGATGGATGATGTGTACATTTACCACGCACACAATTTCTTTGGTTTGTGTCTCTTTTGAGTAGGTACCCATGAATACTTGTCAACCTCACAATCCCACACTACAAAAAATACACTTCTGTGATGATACGTGTTTGTCACAGTAGGTCACGTTTTCTGTCATGCATGTACATCCATGACAAATTTATGACAGAATCAAGATAGTCATACCTGTGCTGTCGTAGAAGTGTTCCATGACATTACCAAAATTATCATCACGGAAGTGTCCACTTCCATGACGATAAATTGCGCGTCACAGAAGTCCTTTCGTCAAGGGTGACCGACACGTGGCATCCACCGTAACGGAACGCTGTTAAGCTATCGGGTCCGGTTTTGGATCCGATAACCCGTTAACAACCCCGACCAATGGGGATTTTCCACGTGTAAAATCATCATTGGCTGGAGGAAACACGTGTCGGATCACCGTTGGGACAGATGTCATCCACTCATTGGACCCAAAGCGCCTATGATACGTCGACACGTTGCACGTGAAAGCACAAGTGCTCCCTGGGTGATTTTGGTAATTAATGTCAGCATATCTCTTGTTGGACTAATGCTTCTACCTAGTATGTTTCAGATAAGTTCAAAAATGGAGTGGCATGGACTAGAGGATGTGGAACCCCTTCAAGATGCTGAGGACAAAGGATTGGCTCAAGCTCAAAGCTCAGGACTCTACATTTTCTAGTTTAGTGGTCCAAGATCACATTGAGTCCATAGGAAAGCCAATACTATTAAGAGGGGATGAGGTGTTGCTTAATGGCTTGCTTGCTCAAAGTGCTTAGTGATATGCTCCTGATGACCCACAAGTATAGGGGATCTATCGTAGTCCTTTCGATAAGTAAGAGTGTTGAACCCAACAAGGAGAAGAAGGAAATGATAAGCAGTTTTCAGTAAGGTATTCTCTGCAAGCACTGAAATTATCGGTAACAGATAGTTTTGTGATAAGGTAATTTGTAACGGGTAACAAGTAACAAGTGTAAATAAAGTGCAGCAAGATGGCCCAATCCTTTTTGTAGGAAAGGACAAGCCTGGACAATTTCTTATATAGAGAAAAGCGCTCCCGAGGACACATGGGAATTATCGTCAAGCTAGTTTTTATCACGTTTATATGATTTGCGTTCGGTACTTTGATAATTTGAAATGTGGGTGGACCGGTGCTTGGGTGTTGTCCTTACTTGGACAAGCATCCCACTTATGATTAACTCCTATTGCAAGCATCCGCAACTACAAAAGAAGTATTAAGTTAAACCTAACCATAGCATGAAACATATGGATCCAAATCAGCCCCTTACGAAGCAACGCATAAACTAGGGTTTAAGCTTCTGTCACTCTAGCAACCCATCATCTACTTATTACTTCCCAATGCCTTCCTCTAGGCCCATAAAATGGTGAAGTGTCATGTAGTCGACGTTCACATAACACCACTAGAGGAGAGACAACATACATCTCATCAAAATATCGAACGAATACCAAATTCACATGACTACTAATAGCAAGACTTCTCCCATGTCCTCAGGGAACAAACGTAACTACTCACAAAGCATATTCATGTTCATAATCAGAGGGGTATTAATATGCATAATGGATCTGAACATATGATCTTCCACCAAATAAACCAACTAGCATCAACTACAAGGAGTAATCAACACTACTAGCAACCTACATGTACCAATCTGATTCTTTGGGACAAAGATTGGATACAAGAGATGAACTAGGGTTTGAGAGGAGATGGTGCTGGTGAAGATGTTGATGGAGATTGACCCCCTCCCGATGAGAGGATCGTTGGTGATGACGATGGCGATGATTTCCCCCTCCCGGAGGGAAGTTTCCTCGGCAAAACAGCTCTGCCGGAGCCCTAGATTGGTTCCGCCAAGGTTCCGCCTCGTGCGGCGGAGTTTCGTCCCGAAAGCTTGCTTATGATTTTTTCTCGGACGAAAGACTTCATATAGCAGAAGATGGATAACGGAGGCCACCAGGGGGCCCACGAGGCAGGGGGCGCGCCCAGGGGGTAGGGCGCGCCCCCACCCTCGTGGCCAGGGTGTGGGCCCCCTCTGGTATTTTCTTTGCTCAGTATTTTTTATTATTTCCAAAAATAACTTCCGTGGAGTTTCAGGACTTTTGGAGTTGTGCAGAATAGGTCTCTAATATTTGCTCCTTTTCCAGCCCAGAATTCCAGCTGCCGGCATTCTCCCTCTTTATGTAAACCTTGTAAAATAAGAGAGAATAGGCATGAGTATTGTGACATAATGTGTAATAACATCCCATAATGCAATAAATATCAATATAAAAGCATGATGCAAAATGGACGTATCAACTCCCCCAAGCTTAGACCTCGCTTGTCCTCAAGTGGAAGCCGATAACGATAAATATGTCCACATGTTTAGAGATAGAGGTGTCGATAAAATAAAATACGGACACGAGGGCATCATGATAATTCTTATAACAACAACATATATGGATATTATCATATGATTTATTATGCTCAAGTAATAATCTATTCACAATGTAAGGTATGAATCAGAAACTTCATTGAGAACTAACAAACTATAATCTCAATCACTGAGGCAATTGCAATTTATTATAACATCAGAAAGAGTCAATATAAGAGCTTTTCAGCAAGTCCACATACTCAACTATCATTTAGTCTTTCACAATTGCTAACACTCACGCAATACTTGTGGTTACGGAGTTTTAATCGGACACAGAGAAATATAGGGGCTTATAGTTTCGCCTCCCAACCTTTTACCTCAAGGGTAATGTCAACAATAAGAGCTCATGCCAAATTACATCCAATTAGATATATATATCAGGATCTTTCCAACACAATGTGCTTGCCAAAGGATAAAATGTAAAAAAGGAAAGGTGAAGATCACCATGACTCTTGCATAAGGGTAGAAGATAAAAGTAAAAGATAGGCCCTTCGCAGAGGGAAGCGGAGGTTGTCATGCGCTTTCAAGGTTTGATGCACGAAATCTTAATGCAAAAGAGCGTCACTTTATATTGCCACTTGTGATATGGACCTTTATTATGCAGTCCGTCGCTTTTATTTCTTCCACATCACAAGATCGTATAAAGCTTATTTTCTCCACATTAATAAATCATACGTATTTAGAGAGAAATTTTTATTGCTTGCACCCATGACAACTTACTTGAAGGATCTTACTCAATCCATAGGTAGATATGGTGGACTCTCATGGCAAAACTGGGTTTAAGGGTATTTGCAAGCACAAGTAGTATCTCTACTTGGTGCAAAGAATTTGGCTAGCATGAGGGAGAAAGGCAAGCTCAACATGTTGGATGATCCATGACAATATACTTTATTTCAGATATAAGAAAACATAACCCATTACGTTGTCTTCCTTGTCCAACATCAACTCTTTAGCATGTCATATTTTAATGAGTGCTCACAATGAAAAAAGATGTCCAAGATAGTATATTTATATGTGAAACCTCTCTTTCTTTATTACTTCCTATTAATTGCAACGATGACCAAAACTGTGTTTGTCAACTGTCAACAACTTTTAATCATCATACTGTTTATATGTGAAGTCATTACTCTCCATAAGATCAATATGATCTCTTTATTTCTTTTTATTCTTTCTCTTTCTTTTATTCCCTTAAGATCATAGCAAGATAATCAAGCCCTTGACTCAACACTAATCTTTATTATATATAGCTCACGGGCTCGATTACACAGAGGGATCATAAAGCAAAACTCAAAACTAAATCATACTAAAACTTTATTCTACTAGATCAAGATATTACTAAAAGGATTGAACTAAGAAAAACGGTAAAGATAGGAGTGTGATGGTGATATGATACCGGGGCACCTCCCCCAAGCTTGACAGTTGCCAAGGGGACTGCCCATACCCATGTGATTATATCTCCTTTGCTGGTGAAGAAGATGGTGGAGTTCTTGATGATGTGGGCTTGTCGTCCATCTTCCAAGGCATAGGCTCACCATCATAGAAGGATGATCGAGTCTCTGGGATCCTCAAATCTGCAGCTGTCGGATGTGGGGTTCCGGCAAACCCTTAAGGTTCGAACACTGGGGTGCGCACAAAGTCTTTCCCTCCTACTGATCTACGCCCTAGCTCGCTAAGATCTCACGGACGAACTCGACGAACTCGCAACACGGAGAGACACAAGATTTATACTAGTTCGGGCCACTGTCGTGGTGTAATACCCTACTCCAGTGTGGTGGTGGTGGATTGCCTCTTGGACTGATGATGAACAGTACAGGGGGAAGAACAGTCTCCTAAGGTTGAGGTGTTCTTGTGCTTGGCTAACTTGTGTGGGTGAGAGTGATCTGAATCAGTTGCCCCCCTACGGTGGTGGCTAGCTCTACTTATATAGGCCCTGGTCCTCTTCCCAAATATTGAGCGGGATGGGAGCCAACAACGGCGGGCAAATTTGAAGGGGGACAACTAGTACAAGCTATCCTGACAAAAGTGGTCTTCGCCTGTGAAAGGCTCTAGTGGTGACGCCGTCTTGGGCTCCACGATGACCTCCGTCTTGCCGTCCTCCTGGTCTTGGTCTCGTTGCACCGATATGGCAACCTTTGCCTGATGCCTCGGTACTCCTCGCCTGCGCCTGCTTCCTTAGCACCAAAGAGGAAACAAGGGCGCTGCGCGCGCTGGCGCCCGCCTGGCGCCGATCGTCATGGTTCACGTCACGAAAGCCTCGTGAGGTTTGCCCCGCCTTGATATCTCCGCTCCTCGTGAGCCTGCCTGACTAGGCCACTCCTGAGGAGGTCTTGCGTCGTCCGCCTCGCGAGGCTTGGCCCCTCGCGAGGGTCTTGGATGCCTTGTTGATGAAGATGGGCCGTACGGCCTGCTGGCTTAGCCACGCCGTGGGCCGCAGGCAGGCAAGTCTGGGGACCCCGTTCCCAGAACGCCGACAGTAGCCCCTGGGCCCAAGGTGCGCTCGGGCTTGGCTTCGCGGCCAAGCCAAGGGTCAAGTACGGAGCACCGCGGGCCCCAAAAGCCTGCGACATTGGTTGACGCGTGGCGGTTGACTGGACGTGGGCGTCTCCGCTTCCCCACGCTGCCTCGGCAACTGCACGACTTGACTAGTCCCTGCGACATGCAAGGAAAACCATCATTACCTGCGATTGTGGGAGGCGCCGGTTGGCCTTCTTCCGTTATAAATGGGGAGGGGGGCGGAGCCCCCGTCGCCCATCTCTTCCTCGCTTGCTTGCTTCTTCCTCCTCGCTCCACTGCTAACATCAATGGCGCCTATGAGAAGGTTCTCTGCTGAAGAAAAGGGGAAGGCCCCCCGGGATGACCCGGGGCCACTTCCGCCGAAGAAGAGGTCGGTCCACCGCCGTGATGAAGCGGCGATGCAGGTGGTGAGGAGGCCTTGGTGCGAGCGGCCTCCTCCGGGGTATCCGCTACCCTTGTATGCCCAAGCCGAGGGCTCAGGAGGACAGAGCGACGAGCAGCGTTGCCCACGCCGCGCCACGGCGACGCGCGCCGTCGCCCCCGGAATCCACGCCGCGGACTCCTCGCGCGAGCTGGTGCTGTGGGCGCCGATGCCTCCAAGCTCTTGGATCTGGTTCCCGCGGTTCTTCTCCAACGTGATGCCGCCGAGGGGGCCTCTCGAGCTCTAGTTGCAGCACGCCGACTGCAGTGCTCCGGTGACTAGGGCAGAGATTGAAGCGGTCCCCACCGGCAAGATCTTCATGATCCGCGGCTGGGGCGAGATCGCACGGGCCTGCCGTGCGAGGGGTGCCCTCGCGATCCACTTTGAGTTCGATGGCGCCTCCACGCTCTTCTTCAAGGTCTTCGATGTAGAGGGCCGCCGCCTGGAATGCTGCTCCGGAGAGGAGCGTCAGGCTGAAGCGCGCTCCGCTCGTGGCCACTCCAGTAGTAGCAGCCCTTGGGAGTCCAGCAGCTCTCCTGAGCTCCATGAGACTCCGAAGACGAGCGATGACAGCTACGTTCCCCGAGCTCTCGCCGCGCTCGGAGCAGAGCTGCGTCGTCCGGCCGTCGTCGCCGCTGATCTGGATGGGGTTGGCGCCGGCCTCCCGTGGCCCACTGTTGATGATGGCGTCCGCCGTGGGAGGGTGTAGATAGGATTCCCCTTAGTTTTAGCTTTTGTTCCCTGCGAAGAGTCATGAAGTGCCCCATGGGGGCATGTAAGGGTCTGTAATGTCTTTTGTGCTTATCTTCCCTGTTATGAGAATTTGGTGAACGCATGTCCCGTTAGGGCTCGGTCCCCCCTTTCTTTCCTCGCGATAGCTTGTTGCTCTACGCTGACAGGTCCCGGTCCCCAGGCAGGCTACAGCCGTCGCTGGTATGCCAGGTCGCGTGCCGTGGTCAAGGCCAGGAGGTGTGCGGCCCGAGGTCCAGTAAGAGCCCCTGAGGCGCGATGCTCAGGAGGTCCCCCTTAGCGCTCAAGCAGCCATGGTAAGGCGAGAAAGGGAGTTGACGTGGCCGCAACGGGGTTGCGGCAAGGCGAGGGTGACCGTTAGGCCCCAACATTCAGCCGATCCGAGAGCGAAACTTATCTCGTTGACTTCGCGGCGATTCCTGATGGTGCGCTAGGCCTGCGCGCCAACTCGTGCGGCATAGCTAGGCCGGCCCATACGAGTTTCCCTCCCCCTGTGCTCTCCTGAGCTCTACGTCCTCAGGTCCCGGCCCTCGAGCGAGCTCAGCCGCCGCTGGTATGCCAGGTCGTGATGCCGTGGTCAAGGCCAGGGGGTGAGGGCTGGAGAGCCAGTAAGAGCTCCTGAGTCACGATGCTCAGGAGCCCCCCTTTTAATGCGCAAGCGAATTGCACGGGAGAAAAGGAGACTCGCGGTGCCGCCTGCTATCCTTCCCATGGGATCCTTGTGAACATGCACAAGAAGAAACACGGTTTGCCGTTACAGCTGCCAGCCTGCCGCTGGTTGCTCTGGATGAAGTGAAGGCACCGAGGGCCTGGTGAGGTGACGTGCGCGGGGCGTGCCGCGAGCCAGAGCTCGGCCGCTCAGATTTGTCGACGTGGCAGGGACGGACCCATGCACCAGCGCCGTGCCTGTGAGGAGGCCCCGTGGGAGGCGATGATCGAGCAGGCGATAGCCGTAGGCAGGTTAAGCATGGAAAGCAGATCAGCTTGGGTAAATGCAGGAAGATACATGCCACTGGGTCCGGCCCGAGCGGCTTGGGGATAATGCAGCCCGAGGGGCGCCCCCAGCAAGGTAAGCTAAAGACAAAAGCAAAAGGGATACATGCCACAGGGACGGACCCATGCGGCCTGGGAATAATGCAGCCCGTGGGGCGCTCCCAGCTAAACGAGCTTGGAAGATGTCACCTGGTTCTGTAGACGAAGTAGAGTTGGTGCAGCTGAAGGCGTGCGTCGAAGGAGTGGCTCCTCACGAACCACCAGAGCCCTATGCCTCGGGAGGCTCTGGGGGCTCGGGAGGTTCCCTGAAGACCGTCTCCATTTCTTCCAGGACGGCGTGGTACCTGGCCTCCTAAGCCGCCAGGATACGCCGCATGTTGCGCTGATAGGCTGACGCCACGCTCGGCAAGCCGAAGGGCATGCGGACGTAGCTGTGTGGCGGGCCCTCGCAGCGGCCCACACGCGAAGGCCAGAAACGCTCCTGAGATGCGGCCCTATTGAGCCCTGGGACGTAGACGCAAACTCGCAGCCCGGCATCCTCACCTGGATGGGGAGCTGCGCCTTGTGAGCGGCTGTCGCCGCGCATGGCTCTTGCGTCTTGCAGTTCCTGAGTGGTCTTGGCGATGAACTCCTGAGTGGTGGGCACTCCTTGCCCTGTGTTCTCCTGAGGGAAACGTGTCGTGAAGCATGCCTCCAAGTGGTGCCCAAGCGCCTCCCTCGTGAGGTTGGCAAGGTCTGAGGCCCTCCAGAAGAGAGCCCTCGAGCCCTGCCCGAGGAGGGCGCGCCTTGCTATACGATGGAGGGAGGTGCCCCTGGGACGGACGCCGATCCTGATGAGGCTCCTGCCGCGACGCCATCCTCCTGAGGTCCTGCACGGCGCGGCTGCTTCTTCTTGGGGATGGCCTCCGGAGGGCCCCCACTTCTGCTGTCGGGGTCGTTGATTGCTGCAGCTTGGAAAGCGCGCTCAAGGGAGCACACCACATCTCTTTCTTCACATGGGACCGTGATGATTCCTCCGCTTCCTGGCATCTTGAGTACGTTGTAGCCGTGATGGGTAACTGCCATGAACTTGGCCAGGGCCAGAAACCCGAGGATGGCGTTGTACGGCAGGCGGATGTGCGCGACGTCGAAGTCGATGAGCTCGGTGCGGTAGTTCTTGCGCTCTCCGAAGGTGACAGGCAGGCGGACCTGCCCTATCGGTGTGGTGGAACCGTCGGTCACTCCTGAGAAAGGCTTGGTAGGCTGGAGCTGCTCACATGGAACTTGGAGGTTGTCGAACGTGTCAACGGACAGGACGTTGAGCCCTGCACCGCTGTCGATGAGGGTCTTGGTAACCTGCACATTGCTGACGACTGGGGAACACAACATTGGGAGGGCACTGGCGGTGGCCGCGCACTTGAGCTGATCTGCCGAGTTGAAAGTGATGGCGCATTGGTACCACTTGAGCGGGCGCGTGGCCTCGAGCTTGGGGAGCACCACGTTCACCTCACGAGCGAACTGTTTGAAGATGCGCTGAGAGGCTGGGGCCTGGGCGCCGCCCAAGATGCAGGCGATTGCACGCGGCTCCTGGAAGCCCCCAGCCCCCTCGTCCTGATGGTGGTCGTCGTTCCTTCTTGGTGGCGGCAGTGGGGGAAGACCGGTGTTGCTTTGGGGGCGATCCTCACGAGGCTGGTCCCTCCAGGCCTCCTCGCGAGGATGGTCCTGCCAGCGGTCCTCACGAGGCCTGTCGCGCCATTCCTGGCGCGGGCCACGATCGTCCCATCGTTCGCCTCCACGTCTTCCTCCACGGCCGTAGCCCCGGTCGCTGCGCTCGGGGCGTCGACCGAAGCGTCCTTCTCGTATGGCTCTGAGCTCTTGACAGTCACTGGTGTTGTGGGTGTTCAGGTTGTGGAAGGCGCAGAACGGTCGGCTGTTCTTGGATGACTCGGGCTGATCTCTGCCCCGCTTGGTGTCGGGCTCCGCTGCGAGCACAACTGCCTCCTTGCGCTTCACGTCCTTGGCCTTGGCCTTCTTCTCCTCTGCACCCGCGGCTGGCAGTTCGAGGAGGGAGAGGCGCCCCTCCTCAACTCTTGCGCACTTGGTGGCCAGGTTGAATAGCTCCTAAGATGTGCAGAGCTCCTCATGGATAGCGAGCCCTTCCTTCATCTTGACGTCACGGACGCCGTCGGAGAACGCGGAGATGATGGCCTCATCCGTGACCTTGGGGATCTTGAGGCGAGTGTTGTTGAAGCGCTGGATGTACTTCTGGAGGGTCTCTCCTAGTTGTTGCTTGATGCGGCGCAGGTCGCCCGCGGCCGGCGGGCGGTCGCGAGTGCCCTAGAAGTTGGCGACGAAGCGGTCGCGCATCTCGTCCCAGGAGGAGATCGAGCCGTGCTGCAGGTTCAGGAGCCAGGAGCGGGCTCCATCCTTGAGAGCCATGGGAAACCAGTTCGCCATGACTTTCTCATCGCCGTTGGACGCTTCGATGCTCAGCTCGTAAAGCTGCAAGAACTCCGCGGGGTCGGCGGTCCCGTCGTAGCGAGGAGGCGGATCTGGCTTGAACTTGCCTGGCCAGGCGATGCTACGCAGCTCGGGGGTGAAGGCGCGGAAGCCAGCCGTGGTTGCTGGGGCCCGCTTCGGAGGTGGATCTTGGTCTTGATGAGGTTAGCGCGGCGCCGCCGCGGGCGGTGCGCGGTCTTGACGAGGTGGCGCGGGGAGTGCGGGTGCAGCTTCTCGCGACCGAGGGATTTCTTGGCAGCTTCTCTCTTCGCGCGCGGGCACCGGGCGTGGCGGATCACCCGCGGGGCCGCGCACCTTGGTGCCAAGGCACCGTCTTGGGGCAGAGGTGGTGGAGGCGCGCCATGAGCCTCGTCGCCCGTGGCTGGCTGAGGGAGAGGTAGAGAGAGGGACGGCACCGGGGAGCCCCCAGCGGCACGGACGAACTCGGCGACGCGGTCGAGCCACTCCTCATAGAGCTCGTCGACTGGGCGATAGCGCAGGAGTTCGTTTGCGGCGAGGAGTGCGGCCCGCGCCTCCATGGGAGCGCGGCGCGCTTGAGACGAAGAACCGGCCGGGGTCAGCGATGGAGTGGCGGTGCGGCCGTCCTGCCGTACCGAAGGATGCAGCGAGGACGCCTGCTGCTCGTTCCCCGCCGGGCCAGTGGCAGCGTTGGTGGCGGGAGACGGAGAACGACGAGGTGGCCCGCCGACGGCAGCCGTCTGAGCAACACGGGCGGTGAGGGCAGCCCGACGCTCAGCCCGAGCACGGCGAGCGTCCGCCATGGAGACGACGGAGCGACGAAGCGATGAACTGATGGAAGGGAAGCTACGGCGCACCCCTACCTGGCGCGCCAAATGTCGGATGTGGGGTTCTGGCAAACCCTTAAGGTTCGAACACTGGGGTGCGCGCGAAGTCTTTCCCTCCTACTGATCTACGCCCTAGCTCGCTAAGATCTCGCGGACGAACTCGACGAACTCGCAACACAGAGAGACACAAGATTTATACTGGTTCGGGCCACCGTCGTGGTGTAATACCCTACTCCAGTGTGGTGATGGTGGATTGCCTCTTGGGCTGATGATGAACAGTACAGGGGGGAGAACAGCCTCCTGAGGTTGAGGTGTTCTTGTGCTTGGCTAACTTGTTTGGGTGAGAGTGATCTGAATCAGTTGCCCCCCTACGGTGGTGGCTAGCTCTACTTATATAGGCCCTGGTCCTCTTCCCAAATATTGAGCGGGAAGGGAGCCAACAACGGCGGGCAAATTTGAAGGGGGACAGCTAGTACAAGCTATCCTGACAAAAGTGGTCTTCGCCTGCGAAAGGCTCTGGTGGTGACACCGTCTTGGGCTCCACGATGACCTCCGTCTTGCTGTCCTCCTGGTCTTGGTCTCGTTGCACCGATATGGCAACCTTTGCCTAATGCCTCGGTACTCCTCGCCTGCGCCTACTTCCTTAGCACCAAAGAGGAAACAAGGGCGCGGCGCGCGCTGGCACCCGTCTGGCGCCGATCGTCATGGCTCACGTCACGAAAGCCTCGTGAGGTTTGCCCCGCCTTGATATCTCCGCTCCTCGTGAGCCTGCCTGACTAGGCCACTCCTGAGGAGGTCTTGCGTCGTCCGCCTCGCGAGGCTTGGCCCCTCGCAAGGGTCTTGGATGCCTTGTTGATGAAGATGGGACGTACGGCCTGCTGGCATAGCCACGCCGTGGGCCGCAGGCAGGCAAGTCTGGGGACCCCCGTTCCCAAAACGCTGTCAGCAGCCAAACTCATCCTCTTGAATCTATATTCATACTCACAGTTTTGGTTTTCCAGGTCATAGATTTGGGCTTGGAGATGCTCGATCTTCTCGTGAAGCTTGTGGATGGTTTCCCCAATGTTATTGGCATCCAGCTTGTGGTTGTTGGTGAACTCCGCGATCATCATGTGGTTGGCGTTGAGTCCATGTTCCACCATCCCCTGGCACTTGAAAACTTGTTGTTCCATTGCTTCGAGCCTTGTCTCCACGTTTCCGGTCCTCCTTGGTCCCTCAACATCACGGATGTGCAGCAACCCATCACGCATCTCAATGGTTTGAGGGTGTTGCAGCACCTCCGCGAGGTAGGGGTTGATGACCTTCTCGAAGGACTTGTCCTTGGGGGCGCTTGGAGACGTCATGGTGATCTAGATCTGTCAGAAAAACAGCTCAAAACGAAAACAGAGGATATTTGCGTGATACGGTGGTCAAAACCTTCGGGATATTATATAATGAATTTTTACCGACCAAAAGAAGTATCGTGCAAGAAAACGGAATCCGGAGAGCGCACGAGGTGCCCACGAGGCAGGGCGCATGCCCAGGGGGGTAGGGCGCGCCTCCCACCCTCGTGGAAGCCTCGTGTCCTTCCCGGACTGCTTCTTATTTTCCTATTTTTCTAAATATTCCAAAACGGAGAGAAATTGCCATTAGAACTGTTTTGGAGTCGGTTTACTTACCGTACCACGTACCTATTCCTTTTCGGGGTCTGAAACATTCTAGAAAGTGTCCCTTATGTATTCCTCCGGGGTTACGGTTTCAATAACATTAGTTTCAACATTTATGGGATTACCTGAGATATAATGTTTGTTTCTTTGACCGTTCACCACCTTTCACTACAAAAAATACACTTCCGTGATGATACGTGTTTGTCACAGTAGGTCACGTTTTCTATCATGCATGTACATCCATGAAAAATTTATGACAGAATCAAGATAGTCATACCTGTGCTGTCATAGAAGTGTTCCATGACACTGCCAAAACTATCATCACGGAAGTGTCCACTTCCATGACGATAAATCCCGCGTCACAGAAGTACTTTCGTCAAGGGTGATGACACGTGGCATCCACCGTAACGGAACGCCGTTAAGCTATCGGGTCCGGTTTTGGATCCGATAACCCATTAACAGCCCCGACCAATGGGGATTTTCCACGTGTAAAATCATCATTGGCTGGAGGGAACACGTGTCGGCTCGCCGTTGGGACAGATGTCATCCACTCATTGGACCCAAAGCACCTATGATACGTCGACACGTGGCACGGCCCAACAGAGGCCCATTCCTGTGAAAAGGCCGGCCCACGACAAGCCTGTTAACGGCCTACTCGCATATAGCCCATTTACAGCCCGCTAACCCAGGGCCCGTTTACGGCCTATCCGAATTAGGCCCAGTAGCATCATCTGGGCCGTCCAATATAATTGCAGCCCGTTTTAACTTCCGTCCCACGTATGGGCGATGACGTCTTTCGGCCCATATGAGGCCCTTAGTAACCCTCGGCCCATTAACGGCCCGTGGTAAAACTGGCCCGTAATGAACAGTGTACCACTTTATACCCATTAACGGCCCATTATACCGTTGGGCCGTTTCCAGCCCATGTTATCTTTCGGCCTTCTCAGGGCCCATTTATTCTTGGGCTCATTTCCAGCATTCATTTACTGACGGCCCGTTACAGGCCTTTTCTGCTTGTGGGCCAAATTCAGCCCGTGGATACAGTCGGCCCGTTTGTGACCCGTTAATCTGTTGGGCCATTTTCATAGCATCATCAAATACGGCCGATTAACGGCCCGTTATGGTCAGCCCATAAAACGTACGATTTCCACTCTAGCCCATTTACGGCCCCTTATATGGCCCGTACAAGGCCCATAGAAGAGACGGCCCGTAGAAGGCCCATTGACCCGACGGCCCACAGAAGGCCCATTGAGCCGATGGCCCATAGAAGGCCCATGGATCCGCTGGCCCATGGAAGGCCCATGGATCCGACAGCCGATAGAAGGCCCACGGATCCGACAGCCCATAGAAGGCCCACGAATCCGACGGCCACAGAAGGCCAGGGATCGTCCGTCCCATAGATGGCCCATGGAACGTACGGCCTGTGGAGGGCCATGGTCACTACAACGTTTGGGCGAGTTGGCCCCCGTTTGAGCGATATAGCATATTCAAAGAATTATCCTACTCTATACTATCACCTCTAAAAAATATACACTATACAATAAAGAGACTAAGGCATAGAAACGTAGAATAATCCTACACTATACAATAAAGAAATTACAACCGATTATACCCATTGGGCATTATGGTTCGGCACCAGTGATAATAAAGCATACACAAACAGCAAATTACATACACTGGGCAAATACAACTCATACATCACGGACGCGCATCAACATAACTTACCATTTGAACTATAATCTCTTCAGAAAATAGGATTGGCCGGATTTAGATAGCACAAATTTCAGTCTGCAAAATCTCCAATTCCCTCGTTGTTACCTCTGTGTCTTGTTTCATTTTTTTGACTCCTGCATCTAATACCTGCATGTCCAGTCTCAACTTGTTGATTGTACATTCAGAATCATGTACACGTTGTCTTGCCACCTCTAGTTGATGCTCGAGAACATCAGCACATTCCAATTCCAATCCATAATCATTCGGTAACGGCCATGCCGCACTGCTCGCAGATCTTTGTGTTGATGTCACTTCATCCTGAAATGTTTCTATAAGTACACATGACTAGGGCAAAAATATAGTTACAACAGTGAAACGAGCAAGACAGACTATTTTGTACATGGCAAAACAGGACTAACAATAATGTTACACGTCATGAAACATAAGCAGGTGATATTTAAAAAATTAAAAAAGGTAGTCTGTGCAACCTGCATACATAAATCTCTCTTAGCTCACCAGAGGAGCATGATTTTGGGGCCCAATCCAAAACACAGACAAGTTACAAATTTAGGCAGCACGTTGCATAGAAGTAAGCAAGCAGTTGGCCATTCTGTAACCCAATTAAAGTCTTAGGGAGCATAATGAACCGCAGAGGATTCCATACAAACATACTACAACAAGCAAAACTATGCAATCATTAGCCTAGTATAAACTAGATTGTGAGCCTCATTCAATAATAGTTGGTTAATAGACTTCAAAGCTTCAGGCACACTTCGGCAGAGTAATTAAATGGTAAGGCCTTTAATTATGTCAACTAGTAGTTATACAAGTACCCAACATCAGGCATCATTCTTTGGGCATCTCATTAACTGAGGACAAATAAAGCAATTGAAAAGAGCAAATTAACTATGCCTGAAACAAACAAGGAATTGAACTGTTGAGTTGGATACAGTGACTTACCTTAACAGGTTGAAGAGGCTCAGCGCAGCTCCTACTTCTCTTGCAAGGCTCCTTCCTAACATCTTGTACTTGGAAAACCTCAATCTTATCTTCATTGCACCCCCTCTGCAAGGTGACACAAACTAGTTACTCGTCTCCTTGGAAGATAAATATGCATACTTTCCAGTCTGTGAACACAAAAGGATGAGATTATAACAAAACAACACCACATAATGAAACATGCCGCATCTCTTGCACTTGCACAGAATGAAATGAGCATTTACTATGTTTGTACTATGTAAAAACTAGGCATACCTTCGAACTGGATCTCCAGGTACTCTTGGAGATCCTACTTTAGTGTACAGCCAAACCTTTATGTCACCTATGAGTTAGAAAAGGCCCCACTACAGCATCCCTTAGTGTTTAAATCGTTGACAAGCTCTGTTAGAGTGTTAGGTCAGGAACGACAAGTAATCAAAGCAAACAGTCCTAGTATGGCTGGCTGATGCAAACAAGCAATTGAACAGATGTGTGAGCAAATCTTACATATCAAGAAAAGAAGCAAAGAAGGAGGCTTAAAGACCATCACTTGACTGACCAGATTTAAGGGGCATTTAAACATCATGTGCAACGTATGAACTAACATAAACATTGCATATTCCAGATTCTACAATGGAATGCACATGTATTAGCTTATGCCATGTATGATGATGCCTAAATGTACACTATAGCAGGCAGGAGTGATTCATCATTGCACGCACAATTGAATTGCAGGTTAAGGGCCAGTTCTATTCCGCCTTTTCAGGGCTTATTGTCAAAATAAGCCATAAAAGATGTAAAGAAGTCATTTTTGAGTTATGGGCTTGGGCTTAACTAATTTCACTTTGGAGGGGGGTATTTCGGGTAGAACCTCACTAAAAATTGAAGGGAAGGGGAATAGTGAAATGACTCTGTTGTCTGCCTATATTACACTCAAAATGCAACTGGTGACGCCCGCGTCACACCTCACGCTCAAGTAAAAACAAACACGGAAGCGTTCATTGCCCTGCCCGCTTGCATCTCCTCTCCCCTTTCCCTCTACCTCGATCCCCTGCCTGCAGCACTAGGGTTCCTCCAGCAAGCCGCCGCCACTGGTCCCATCTGGCCTGGTCCTCGATGATGCTCTGTCCAGCTAGGCTACATGGCCGGCGGGTAGGGGCAAATCTCCCTGGCTGCTCCTCCCTCTGGTGCCGCCCCTCATTCTCATGGTCTCCAGCAGCTGCTCCACTGTGGTTCGTCCAACGCACTACTCCGGCAGGCGCTGCACAACTACGGCTGATGCCACACTGCGGCAGAAGGCACCTTATTCCCCCTCCCCACCTCCCAGGCCATGGCCTTGAGGTGCTGTTGAAGGATGAGCTCATCCAACAAGGTGAGGATCTCCTCTAATTTTCTGCCAAATTTTCATTCTGATCCACTATACGATGAATTGCTATGAGCTGCTTCTGCTGCTGCTATATGATGCATTGCTATGAGCTGCTCCTGCTGCTGCTATATGATGAATTACTATGAGATGCTGCTGCTATATGATGAATTGCTATGAGCTGCTGCTGCTGCTATATGATGAGTTGCTATAAGCTGCTCCTGCTGCTGCTGTATGATGAATTGCTATGATCTGCTCCTGCTGATGCTATATGATGAATTGCTATGAGCTACTCCTGCTGCTGCTATATGATGAATTGCTATGAGCTGCTCCTGCTGCTGCAATATGATGAATTGCTATGAGCTGCTCCTGCTGCTGCTATATGATGAATTGCTATGAGCTGCTGCTGGTATATGACGAATTGCACACTGCTGCTGCTGCTGCTGCTGTATGATGAGTTGCTATGAGTTGCTGCTGCTGCTATATGATGCTTTCAGGTGGTGCTGCTATATGATAATAACCAGCCACTTGGACAATCGAATTTCAATAAATAATTGTTCTTCATTTAAATGTGGGTCATGCGTTTTTTGTTTAAATTAGGCAATGGGATCTCTATGGAAAACATTGACCAAAGTAGATTGTGCCCAGTAGATGGTATCTTTGTATTTGCATTTTGAGCAAATAGTGATGCTCTGTTTTCCTATCATATTAATTACTGCACTGGGTTCAATTTGTGATGTTTGCAAGTCAAATTAATTTTCATATGGGCAGCAAAATGAAAAAATATAATGCAATCTAGACTTTTCATTATCATACCAAAGATAAGCTGAAAATGCAATGAAAAGAACTGGTTGGCTTATTACATGGAGCTTATATTCACAGGTGCTTATTTTCTTAGTATAACTTGTAATAACTGTCCTTAAGAAACATGGCCAAAAGAACTGACATACAAATAACATGTCACGATGATTGTAATGGAGGAGTGACGTACCATAGCACACTGTATAGGCTCACCGCTAGCTCTCCTTTTTTTGCGATGTTCCATGAAATTTCCACATACATCTTGTACTTTTTCATTGTGTAACCCAATCTGCAAGTTGGCACGGCTAATTTCAGACATCTCTACATGATAATACATTGCATATCCCTTGCGCATATTTAAACCACCAATTAATGATTGTGTGTGTAGCATAAACTAGCCATGACTCTGTGTGCTGGACTAGCAGGCACTCTAAGGGAGCCTAATGTAGTGTACTGGAATTCCTACATGCCACCTACGATTTTGTGTAATGTACTGCCTCTGTTCCTAAATATATGTCTATGTAGAGATTCCAGTATGGACCACATACAGATGTATATAGATGCATTTTCGAGTGTAGATTCACTCATTTTGCTCCGTATGTAGCCTATAGTGGAATCTCTAGAAAGACTTATATTTAGGAACGGAGGTACGAGTGAGGGAGTCCTGGATTAGGGGGTCCTCGGACAGCCGGACTATATCCTTTGGCCGGACTGTTGGACTATGAAGATACAAGATTGAAGACTTCGTCCCGTGTCCGGATGGGACTCTCCTTGCCGTGGAAGGCAAGCTTGGCAATATGGATATGTAGATCTCCTCCCTTGTAACCGACTCTGTGTAACCCTAGCCCCCTCCGGTGTCTATATGAACCGGAGGGTTTAGTCCGTAGGACAACAACAATCATACCATAGGCTAGCTTCTAGGGTTTAGCCTCTATGATCTCGTGGTAGATCAACTCTTGTAATACTCATATCATCAAGATCAATCAAGCAGGAAGTAGGGTATTACCCCCATCGAGAGGGCCCGAACCTGGGTAAACATCGTGACCCCCGCCTCCTGTTACCATCCGCCTTAGACGCACAGTTCGGGACCCCTACCTGAGATCCGCCGGTTTTGACACCGACAACGAGGTAGTATCATGTATGACATCTACATATCTAATTTAGCAGCCAGTAGTAGAAATCATTGTCTGCACAAAGGGATTACTGGTCGAAAATCCTAGCAAAGCACGCTGGCGGGCACAGAACAATACAAGAGAGAGAGAGACATGCTTACAAGATCATAGCAATGCCTCGGTCCAGGATCTTGGTTGGCCAAGCTGTTAGATCCAGAAGAAACATCGTCCTTGTAGTTTTTGCCAGCTGCATAACAGGTAACAGTGACCTGTTAGTATATTTGAAGTACATCGGGCAGGTGATGCTGGACGAGTTTAAAGGTGACAAGTACCTAGGCCATGGCGGGTGCTTGGCATCTTGCCAGACGGTGGGAATCAGGTTAGAAACGTCAAGGGTGATGACGCTGCGCTGGCTGTCGGGGTTCGGTAAGGAGATCTAGAACCGTCGAGTAGGGTGTTTGTGGAGCGGCTCTGGTAGGGTGGACTACGGTGTGGGCGAAGCGGATCTGTGGCCGTGGACGAGGGCGTAGGTGAAGCTGCTCCGGTGGTTGGGTTAAGGATGGTGTCGATGATGCGGATCTGCGGCCGTGGACGGGGCGTCAGAAGCTGCTCCGGTAGGTTGGATGAGGGTGCGAGGAAGCGGATCTGAGGCCGTGGACTTGTGAGTTGGCAATGCAGCCCCGGTAGGGTTGAAAATGGTATAGGCGAAGCTGCTCCGATGGGGTTGACAATGTTGTCGGCGAAGCGGCTCCGGTAGGGTTGAGGAAGGTGTCGGCGAAGAGGATCAGAGGCCGTCGACGGGGGCATCGGTGGGGCGGCTCCGGGGGGGTGTGGACGAAGCGTCTCCGGTGGGGAGTACGAATGAGCCGCTGAAGATGCGCTGCGGTTGACGAGAGTACCGGCGAAGCAGATCCGGCGCCGTGGACAAGGCCGGCACTGAATGGGCTGTGGTACAGTGGTGGATGAGCAGTCTACTTGTTTCTAGGGGAGGTGGGAGGGGTAGATGCGGCCGCAGAAGCAGATCCGGCGAGGTGGACGCCGCTGGCAGTGATGGGCTCTGGTACGCCGGTGGATGAGCAGTCTAGGGTTTCGAGAGGGGAGGGGAGAAAGGCCGATGAAGTATGAACGGCATGATGTGAGATGCTCTGGTGCTGTGGAGTTAGTCATTTTTGCGGGAGGGGGAGAGGAAATGGGGGTGCCGTGTAGTGGGGGGAACCGGAAGTTACCAAAGCAGCCCCGACCTATTATGTAGATGAGGGCGGTATTGTAACTGTTGGTCTCCGTGCACCAAGGACAAAAGGGGAATTTCGCATGCAAAAGACTAAGGTGGCGGAAATTTTAGAAGGAGGCGGGAGATTTTGCCGCCCGCGGGATCGTTCGTATCCAGTTTCAACTAATTTTGGACCGTGCTAGCGGGAAGGTCATGCGAGACTGTGTACACGGGGCACACGTCAGCAGTTAATAACTGTTGTGTCCACCCGAGAGAAAAAGACAATAACTCGGGATGATGCGCCGATAACTTGGACGTTGACACGGGCACGACCAATCGTACGGGTGTAGTGGCGCGTTCACAAAAAAGGGATCAAACGCTCAGCCTATGTATTTCTCGTGTAAACAGATAATTTAGTGCAATTTGTTATTTACTTTAAACATAATGCATTGACGTGTTAGTGTAGAGGTGCACAAAAAGAAATGGATATTGCAGTCCGCTACTTAAAAGTGTTACCTCATATGATTACATAGCCTCCATTTCATAAATTGCGTACCCATTGAATTCATATATGAATATTACATATATTACTTCATAATAGAACCTGAAATCATCCAAGACTAATGATTTTGAATGCAAGAGTAACAATGGTGCATGTACATGATAGCTACATTGGTTGTTTGAAGAAACATCACTGTAACTTTGGCATGCACAACTGAAAAGGTTTATTTAAATAGAAAAAATGTGATATGTGAGTGTCCAATCTTTATAGCGTTGAATCGATATTGTACCTTTGGCCCCGATACGAAGTAGATATTGATTTATGTTCAAGCGATGCATGTCCACGATCGCTAGATAGTGATACGTGAATGAATTGTGCAATCTCTCTCACACGCATACATATCTCATTTCCCTGTGGTCATCGGAATCACACACGCGCACTTCGTGTATTTCTCTCCTTCCGTCAAGGTTAGAATTCGTCTTTCTACCCAGTCCTACAAGTCTCTCACACAGAAACACACACGCTCTCTCTGTCGAACACGCCCACCCCTTTAATTCCGCCCATCCACGGCCACTAATGTCTCAAAGTATAATAATGTCTCTCACACATATGCCTAAGGTTAACTCGAGTTCCGGAACCATATGAATACATACAATGGGATTCCAACAGAGCACCTTTTGTTTTGAGATTTCGCTCTCTCTCTCTCTCTCCCACACATTGTTTCTCGCTTCATTTTTCCGGCACTTGCATGCACACAATTTTGTTTATCTTCGTGATGCTTTAAGTATGCCTCGCACAAATGCTATCTACCTATCCCTTAGTATAGCTAGATATGTGTCACACAAACTCCTTCTCCCTACTAGCAAGATGCCCATGCGTTGCACCGAACATCAAGATGCATTTGTATGAGTAGTTTATCTTGTGGGAGAAAAGGATGAACGAGGGAATGCCTTATTTGCAAATGCGGTGTGGGTATCTTTTTGCAAAATTGCCACAGTTTCCTTCCTATCCGTCGGGTATAAATCGGATGGCCTATATTGCAGGATGGGAGGAACACCACCATCACCAACTCTGTTTTTTATAAGAGTAGGGATATGTAAGTGTCACTGCCCCCCGCCCCCCGACACACCCACCCACACCCACACAACCACACACACACACTTCCCAACACCGAAGGAGTAGGGTGACACCTCGATCTTGATACTAATCTATTGACTGGCTTCTCTCTCAAACACACACACACGCACACACACTACCCGACACCGAAGGAGTAGGGCGGCACCTCGATCTTGATAGTAATCTATCTACTCCTCTTTCAAACACACACACACGTACACGCACACTCGCTAGTTGTGCCTCTGTGCCTACCGCGCACACTCTCGATACGTCTTTCTCTCCCTCCCCCTCCCCCCACCCCAACAATGACAGCAGAAGGGTGACAACTCAATCTGATTGTAATCTGTCAATTGGTTTCTCTCTCGAACATTGTGTCTCTGTGCCTCGCTCAGTAGCCCCTTCGATATGTAGACTTCTCACGCGCGCACAGCTGTAGTGACGATGACGCTGAACCCAGTGTGCCTCATTTTTACCGGCCTCATGTGATAGTTTTCACCCTATTTTCTGTTAATTAACAAGGCAACCTTTTCTTTGTTACTACTATTGAATCCGAAATCATTCGGGGCAGACATAAAATATATCACTTCAACCCAATTATCGCAGTAACTATTTTAAAAGAAACTAGCTAGATGCCCGTGCGTTGCACGGAACATCAAGATGCATTTGTATGAGTAGTTTATCTTGTGAGAGAAAAGGATGAATGAGGGAAGGCCGTATTTGCGAACGTGGAGAGGGGTGTGGGTATATTTTTGCAAAATTGCCATAGTTTTGTTCCTATCCGTTAGATATAAATCCGACGTCCTATATTGCAGGATGGCACACACACCATCATCACCAACTCAGTTTTCTACTCCCTCCGTTCCTGAATATTTATCTTTTTAGAGATTTCAACAAGTGACTACATATGGAGCAAAATAAGTGAATCTACACTCTAAAATATGTCTACATACACATCCGTATGTGGTAGTCCATTTGAAATCTGAAAAAGACAAATATTTAGGAACGGATGGAGTATAAGAGTAGACATGGAGATATATCAGCAGCATGGTCTACAACAAAAATGTGCTGGACTGGTTAGTGCCGGATGCTCGCAACGCGATGACATGAGTTCGAATTGTGTCTTTAACTTTAGATTTTTATATTATATATTACTCCCTCCGTCCGGAAATACTTGTCATCAAAATGACTAAAAGGGAATGTATCTAGACGTATTTTAGTTCTAGATCATCTCTTTTTATCCATTTTGATGACAAGTATTTTCGGACGGAGGGAGTACTTATTTAATATATACTTCTTTCGCTACTGTACTGACAGTGGAACCCACAGAGTACTTAGAACACAAGATTAAGGATGGACTTGTTTCTTTTTAACTTTCTGTACGAAGCTGTAGCCACCCTGCAAGTCACGTGTACACTGTACATGCAATTAACTTTTTATAAAGGGACAATCATACCCGCAATTAACTCAAATGGATTGGATGTCACTCTATTATTTCCAGCATAAGAGCATCTCCAACGACAGCCGGCAAATTTCCTCCCGTTTCCTTTCGCGGAGGACGACATTAAACACCAGCGGCATACATTTTCACAACTCTAACCAACCAGATGAAATTCGTGCAAACACGGACTGATTTCATATAAGCATGAAGGATTTCGTATAAAAAAGCCGGATCTTCATATAAACATGATGGATTTCATTACATTTACATGAACTAAGAGGTGCCAATCCGGCTATCTTGGTATAATTAATACTCCCTTCGTCCGGAAATACTTGTCCTAGAAATGGATGTATCTAGACTTATTTTAGTTATAGATACATACAATTTATCCATTGTTAGAAAAAAAAATTCCCGCCAGCTGGAGAGGGAGTACATAATCTAAAAGGCCGCCCGCGGATCCCTTTGTCTTCCTCATGTCCGGCAGACACTTTGCGGGGTCGACGAAGGTCCTCGGAAGAGACGAAGAAGCAAAGAAACCACCTGCATGCGCAGTCGTCGCCTCAGCGGTGGCCTTCATGGGACCCAAGTGGCGGCGGCCTCCCGTGTTCTACTTCTCCTCGATGATGGCGGCGGACACGGAGAAGCTGGCCACCGACTCGTCGCTGTCCACGCACCCGGCTTCTGTCTCTGCCTGCATGGCACTGCCGCAGGCACGGGAGGCGCGCCCACAGACACAGGAGGCGCGGTACGACGCGGCAGCAACGACGCCCGTACCGGTGTGCTCGCCGCCGTGTCGGCGTGGAGCAACTCGCCACTCCTCATCGAGCTGAACTAGAGCGGCGAGTTGCTGAACCACGCGCCTGCTTGGGGCGGCAACTGGCTCCGTCGGGCCAAGCGAGGTTGGTGAAGCACCGAGCGGCCTCGCCCGTATCCGGAGGGCTCGGCGGGCCACCCAGCCGGGTAATATGCCGGAGAACGGCTCCTTGGAAGCCAGCGGAAGTGTGGAGAAAATGGTGAAGGCGGAGATGGGGGAGCGATGGAGGGGTGCGATTCTTGCCTGCTGTCTGTCTGGCCTCGTGTAAATAGAGGGCGGACGGTAGGAGCTTGGCTGGCGTCTGGCCTCGTTTAAACTGAGGGCGGACGGGAGGAGCTCGGCCGATGTTGCATTTAATTCCGGCCCGCTCATGAACGGGCGTGTGGCTGGAGTAGGTTTCTCGGTTTGCATGCGGGTTTAACAGAGGGGTTTGATGGAGGCGAGGAGCCGTGTTCAGCTGGGCATGCAGTGGCGGCGCAGTACTATTCGATTTGACAGCAGGCGGCGTAGTTCCCGATACGGCTTTAATGCAGACGAGCGAGGGAGTAGCGGTTCCCGAAATGTTGAACGGCCAATGCATCCTCCTTCAATTAATGCATGAGGGAAGTAATGGGAGGAGGACCGGGAAAAGAGGCTGCACGATGTGAATGCAACGCAGTTTGCCCTCATATAAAGGTGCCCCTCCATTCCAATGCATCTCCACATCATACGCACCTAAGCATTTGCCTAAGCACCTACACTAAGCGCAAAAGAGCTCACTCCAGACCCATGGCGGCGATGCGCGCGAGCGGCCAGCGGCTGTGCCAGATGGTCCACAACGTCGGCCTGCGGCATGGCGCCGAGGATCGTCTCCAGACGGTGTTGGAGATGAGCTGGTGGATTGCCGCCGTCGACGCCAACTACGACTCTCAGTTGGACCAGATGATCGTTGCCACCACCAATAAGTTCACCGTCCTCAAGAAGCTCGCGGACGACATCGCCGTACTCCTCCAGCCCGCACGCCCGGGCTCCTCATTGCCTGCCACCCTAATCGGCCTCCATGGCCGGAACCTCTTTCAAGCACTGGTGGCCTTGCGACTGCCCGCCGACGCCACGAAGAATGTCCACCTGGAGGTCGCGCTCGCCGCGAGGCGCCTCGCCCTGCAAGAATTCGTCGACCTACACATCCACGTGTATGAGCAAATCATGTACATAGGTATCTACAAGGCCAGTGAGACGCTACGACGTTGGCCTTCCTCAACCGGCTGGAAGCCTTGGATGCCTTTGCTGAGAAGCACCTCGACCTCGCCACAAAAGCCGCCGCTCCTTAGCCGCCGGTCGGTGGCCCGGTGCACTAAGTTGAGGAGGAGGAGGTCGTAAGTTGATGGATGCATCTTTCTTCTTGCCTTCTGTAACCACCACTGCGATCGCATCATCATCGTGGCCTTAATTCTTATTGTGGTGTTGCATTCTCGTTCCAGTCAATACCGACATGTGCGATCCCTTTGCTTAATTATATGCATCACTGTAACTAGTACTCCATCCGTCAATTTATAAGTTGTAATTACCTTTTCCATCAACTTCGTGCAACGCGCGGGCATCTTGCTAGAAACACTAGAACATGTCGGACCGCGTGTGACCAAACCGACGATGCGCCAACCTAGCTACTACGTACCCTGCTTATCTGGCAGAAATAGCCCCGCCCTAGCGTTTCCAATCGTTATTTCTATCTATCGATCGTGCCAAGGAGCAGAACCAAAATGTTACAATTTATACATGTTTCTCTACTCCTACTCCTATAAAAGACTCAGTTGGTGATGGTGGTGTGTCTGCCATCCGTTGTTTCTGACCATTAGATCTGCATCTAACGGCTGTGAGGTAAGTTGTGGCATTTTTGCAACAATAGCCCACTTGTCTGCTCCAATTTGCAGAAAACCCCTTATTAACTTGAAAGCAACACACGGGCACATTGCTAGTAAAAGGAAAAGGCCTGCCGCTTTCGCGTCGCACTCCCCCCACACACGCCCGGGAATCGGGAGTACTCCATGACCCGTCCGGCACGACAAATCGCTTAGGGAAGGCGTGTTGCCTAGCATTTTCACTTTCATGTGGGACCGCCGTTGAGCAAACCGACTATTGGCAAACCGCACCCCGCCCGCCGCCGGGTTGGAAAACAGAAACGAGGGGAAGATCTAGCTGTAGCACGGAAGCCAAGAAATTTGGTGTCAGATGGGGCTCATTGATAGAGTAGGAGCATTCCGTACTACTCTGCTCCTACTAGTACCAAGTTTGTACTATACAACTAGTACTACCACTATACAACTAGTAGGTACGTGCATGGCACAACATTGTAGGAACAAAAAACGGTAAGATCTCGTTTTGGGTGATTTATCTTTTTTTCTGTCAATGTAGTATGAATAATATGATGTGGGGGGTACCCATGAAGCTTATGTGGCTTGGTTGCATGGCTACGAAAGGTTAGAGAAAATAAATAGATAATGTGTTTAGAGTGCACTCCACTAAACAGATATACTTTGGATCCATTGCAACGGGCTGACACATCTATATCTATACCCCCTATATAGTGTGTGAATAACTTTGAAAGTTGGTCGTTGGATGAAGCCAATCCGACGGTACAAAGATGGCAAATCCGAGCACTACTGGCCGTTGGATATCATCTATATTCCACCAGATTCTGCCACATGTAGAATCTAGAAGACTCCATGGTTGAACTTCATTCATGACTAACTTTGCCATAACTAAGCTTAGGCAAAGTGTGTCTGAAACAAAAAATGTGGCTAAAAAAATGGCCACCACAAGTGTGGCAAGATTTGGCAAGAAGTTGAGTCTATGACATGTGGACCATGTAGCTAGAAAAGTGTGGCAAGCCACAAGTGTAACAATGAACTAAACACATGCCTGGTGTGTTTGGTAGGGTGTATGAAGGGTGCATGATCCCAAGAGTTCCCTTCTCGACCCATTTTTGGGTGTTTGGTAGAGTGTATGGAGGGTGCATGAGTCCACACTAGATTAGCACAAATACACTAGAAGCATGCATGAAGAGAGCATACATGAAGAGGGGTGTTGAGTTGAGCATGCATGAAGAGGGAACAACTATGCTGAGACGAGAACGCAACCAAACACACTTGTGGCATGCCTAAGCTTAGGCGTGGCAACCTTAGGCTGCAAACCAAACCATAACTTTGAAAGTTGGTCATTGGATGAAGCCAATCCGACGGTACAAAGATGGCAAATCCGAGCACTACTGGCCGTTGGATATCATCTACATTGCACCAGATTCTGCCACATGTAGAATCTAGAAGACTCCATGGTTGAACTTCATTCATGACTAACTTTGCCACAACTAAGCTTAGGCAAAGTGTGTCTGCCACAAAAAATGTGGCTAACAAAATGTCCACCACAAGTGTGGCAAGATTTGGCAAGACGTTGAGTCTATGACATGTGGACCATGTAGCTAGAAAAGTGTGGCAAGCCACAAGTGTAGCAATGAACCAAACACATGCCGGCACACCTAAGCTTAGGCGTGGCAACCTTAGGCTGCAAACCAAACCATAACTTTGAAAGTTGGTCGTTGGATCAAGCCAATCCGACGGTACAAAGATGGCAAATCCGAGCACTACTGGCCGTTGGATATCACCTACATTCCACCAGATTTTACCACATGTAGAATCTAGAAGACTCCACATGTAGAAGCATAATGCCCAAACCACCAGAATCTCATGCGTGCAATGCACGTGTACCTTACTAGAGCTCGTACTGCGGGAGCACCACAAGGCCTGCCGCAGGAGTTACATTTCCCTCTCGGGGCCCACGGGACCGAACTTCAGTGGCTTAGTGCCCGGCCTATGAGTCAATGACATGCGGACCTTAAATGCTGCTGGCCGACATGTCATTCTCATGGTGGTGGTGTGGTTCGCGACTCACTCGTTCGAGATGAACCGGCCGGTGGTGGCGTGGCCGTGGCGAGGGTGCCACAGCTAGGCATCGGGGCATTACGAGGCGTAGATGGCCACACCGGCGGGTACTACCTGTAGTACAGAAGTACTCCAGCTGAGGATTGATGCCCGGGACGAAATGTGTCACAGCCACAGGATGAAAAATCGATGGTGCGGGACGTGTGGTGTCATGGGTTCGTGCGGCGTCGTGGGAATTGCGTGTGGCTGTGGTAGAAACTTGATGCTCGCCGCATTTAAGATGGCCCACATGTCATGCACACAAAGGCAGAGGGGCGGTGCGGCCAAGAGGGGTGAGGCGCACGTCGGGGGACGTGGTGCCGTGGGTTGGAGCGGCGTCGTGGGAATCGCGAGTGGCAGTGGATGAAACGTGATGGTCGCCGTAGTTGAACTTCCATGGACAAGCTGTCATGTCTACGGATACATGCATTGCATACAGATCACTAGAAGGAGTAGTAGAGAAAGCTAGGCGGATAAATAGTTCCTTATAGTCAAGCGGACCCACGCTACTACTTGTTCCAAAGACATGCACACCATCGAATAGTCCATCTATATCAATATACATAGGGAGGGAATATTTTTTTTACAAGAGAGGAAATAGTACATCCATCCATAATGCCTTGCTGCTGGCGCAACATCTTCTTCTTCTTCTTCTTCTTCTTCTTCTTGTTCTCATTTTCTGTGGGAGACGGCTTCTTGCAGCTATCTCGAAACTCACACAGGCATCGAGGGCAGCATATTTTATCCGCTCGTACGTCAAGGGATAATTCTCCCATCCAGATGACCTTAATGCCAGCGTCTCGTCACCCTTCCAAAGATTTGTTCCTAGCACAAAATTTGCTACGTCGAATAGGGATGGTGTCGGTTTATCACAATCTTCTACATGAATTTTTATTCTGGTTTGTAGGTCAGTGATGCTTTTCAAATCAAGGTTGTACGGCTCCAACTTCTGTTTGTCCCCTGCGATGGCTGCCCCACAGAAGTATATGTCCTCCCGAGACAAGAAATCGTGAAGCTCACCTGGTATGGAGGGCGCGTGTATGATGTGGTACACCAAAACATCATCTTCGAGGCATAGTTGAAGGACAGCGGCGCGTTGGATCTTCCCAGTGGCATGCTCCGTGTACTCTGCGTCGAGACCAATGACATTCATCTCCACCTTTTGGAGGGAGTTGGATACATTGTTGATCCACTTCCGAACAACCCTTGGGTGGTCGGTGACTGTGGCAACTATGCTCAATGAGCCTTCAACGAGGACATGTTGGACGCTAAAAAACTTGCATCTCGATCTCTTTTGCCATTTGGAACCGCTGGACCGTAGGGCTATGGTTTGGAGAATTAGGATTAGATGGCTAATCTAATTGAAGAAGATGATTATTTATAGGGGCTTCGGAATTACTCCAGGAGGATGTGAAGAGGTTAAAACAAGGGATAATTAGATTTATGCGCCTAGTTGTGTCCCACTCGTCTGTTTTACCCCTAATTCCCAAAAGTCACCGGTTCTGTCCAAGTCACTTTGCTCCTCTTATGCTTTTGCCCTTTAACCATTTGACCGTCAGTTTGAAAACTTCATAACTAATTCATACTGAATCAGAAAAATGCAAATAAGATACCAAAATGTTCAGAAAAACATCACCTATATGTCAGTGTCATTTGCATTCATGAAAAAAGTGTTGGAAAGTGCACATCCGAGTTTTAGCTCTTTTGATACCACCATGAATAGTGAACTCTAAAAAAATTCAAAAAAATTCAAAAAAAATATGGTGGCGAAGAACAACAAATGTTCAAAGTGCTTGCCAAGTTTCATTAGGAAACGACATTCATGGAAGTCGTGGCAAAAAAATAATCTATTTTGGATTGCTGATTTTTTTTTTGCCGCGGCACCCACGAATGCTATTCCCTGATGAAACACGGCAGGCACTTAAAACATTTGTCATTCTTTGCCACCAATTTTATTTTAGTTTTTTTGAACTTTTTTAGATTTTACTATTCATGGTGGTAGCATAAGACCTAAAACTCGGATGGGCACTTTCCAACACTTTTTTCATGAATGCAAATAACACTGACGTATAGGTGATGTTTTTCTGAACATTTTGGTATCTTATTTGCATTTATCTCATTTAGTATGAATTAGTTATGAAGTTTTCAAACTGATGGTCAAACGGTCAAAGGGCAAAAGCATAATAGGAGCAAAGTTACTTGGACAGAACCAGTGACTTTTGGGAATTAGGGGTAAAACAGATGAGTGGGACACAACTAGGGGCATAAATCTAATTATCCCTTAAAACAATGTGAATGCAGTGTGGTTTGGATGCAAATGAAGATCAAGGAGTACTGAAAAAGCCGAGGAAAATCGGTTCCCGATCGAGAAGTAAATGGGAGAAGTTATGCGCATGCATGAGGAGAGGTGCGGTGGTTCGGCTGCTGCATGCAATGGATTGGACGGGCTCTTTGGTTGCCTTTTCTCTCTCCCACGCGTACAGAGTGGCCCACTTGCATGCTGTAGTTTATTAGCTGGAGTTGGGCTGTAGCTGCTCATGCGTACGCTAATTAATGCTATGAATGCGGGGTATGGAGGGAAATGGGCGCATGCAAAAGGGTATATACGCAGACTAATTAGAGAAATACTGAAAAAAGTTATGCGCAGACAAAAGAGGACCGGAGGGAGTACTACTCATGTTCCTACTACGGTTAAGGAATATGCGGTTATCCTCAAAAAAGAAAAGTCCTTCTTCGCGCTTCCGCAAGCACGAGAATTTGGTTCTGCTCGCAATATGGATGATAGCTGGAGGATGAAGTGAACCCAGAGGCATGCTAGCACGGGAGTGTACTCATGTTCCTACTACTCCTACTACTAGTAGTAGTACAACTGTGGTACACCTGATGGTCAAAATACTATTATTCATCCGGTCCTCACAGTGAAGTGATAAGACCCTGCGCCCGAGGTGACACCAGTCCAGGCGGCGTGTCCGGGTTACCAAAGTCAGCCTCACCTTGTGCACTATGCAGTCACTGTCACCACCGTTGTATAGCATGCCTCGCCTCGTCTACCTCTCCCCTAGCACCACTCCATCTCCATCTCCGTCTCGCCGGAGATCCTGAGGTCACTCTTCATCATCTCACTGTGCCCCCGCGTACGCTCGCCTCACTCGCCTCCCCCAGTACCACTATTCCCTCGCTAGCCGCTCCAGCACCGACAACCTTCTCCCCCATAAATCAAGCCCCCCAAAACCCCACCTTCCAAACTCCACCATGGCCGAACGCGAACCGCGCAGGATCCATATGAGCCGCGATTGGAGCTATCTCCCCAGTGACGTCCTCGACCTCTGTTGTTCGTGTATGGATATGTTAAGCACCTTGCGGTTGGCTGCATGCTCGAGGGGCATGCACATGGCCATCGTTGAAGCGAGGCCTAAGCTTTTCAAGACACCCTGCTTGCTGCTATCTAGTCTTGCGAGATTGGCTCACCATGATACGGAGGCGTACATGATGCCTCTCGACTTCAATCCGATCTCCATTAGCCGAAACTTCTTTGCAGGTATGTAGTGGGTCGCCGTACATCATTTCCCTCGACTTCGATCTGATCACCATCGCCCGAAACTTCTTGGCAGGTATGTACTGGGTCGGCATGAACTCCCACTTGATTGCTGCCGTCAGAGAAGACGGTAAAAAGTTGGTGCTCGTGAACTTCCAGACCTCCCATGAGATTATCCTTCCTCCGTTGGATTATATAGAGTATTACCGTCGCGGTCCTAGTCATCTAGATTACCGCGTCAGTTGGACGGACCTTGTTTTGCAGAAGATTGTAATCTGCCAAGTGCCCACACGACATGCGGATTACACAGACTACAAGCTAATTGCCTTGTTCGACAAGGGACTCGCCTATCTTTACGCCGGTGCCTTCTTTAGATGGAGACAACTCAGCTCGCAGTGGATCGTCGTCAAAGCTAATACACACTTATGTGATGCTATTGAACACAATGGCATCATCTACGCGATCGACAAAGCAGATGGCACCACGTATTGCTGGGACGACGTGTGTAAGTTGTTTCCGTCTCATGTTTATGATGACACCATGACACTGTTTGAACTTTTTGTGATGATTGGCATATCCCTGTTTGAGCAGAATTTGAGTAGAACTATGGCAATGTATTAGAGATGCCGTAAATCAGCTATATTTGGAATGAGTTAATTCATGCGAATGTGATCATGTCATTACAACCAATTTGTACCCTGAATAATCAAACGGTTAGGAATATATGGATATTCTCCTTATTTTACAGTAATCTATATACTACTACTAAATATGAGTGTGTATCAATGGCCATGTTAGTTTCCTCATTTTCATGATGTAGAAACATGCACCACACTGTTGGTTTCATCTAACCATACAGTAGGGAAGTAAATGTGCATATGGAGAACTCTATATTTGGAAGTAGTGAAATCCTGTAATGCTTACCATGTGTACATACGTATATTCGCCCTTCAGCAATCAATGGCTAGAATAATATCCTCACAAAAGTTTTGCCCACAGAACACGAGTATATAACAATCCATGGTCTGTTAGTTACCTTGAAGAATTTGTTTGTGAGGACAGAACATGATTCCATAACATGCATGACATGGTAATTTCCTGTGAAGAATTGATAGCGAGATAACATGAGTATAACCATGCATGGCACTTCTATATTTTCGAACCCAGTATACATTTCCCTGTATTTTCCTCCCAATTCCAACAGGGACATATCAATGCTCTTTCTTGCATTATCCTACTCATACTCTGAACAATGTTGATCTTACATTAACAATGCATGTCCTTTTTGATATGATGCAGTGTCCCTACAGTTACTGCCCTTTGTAATCACACCACCTTTGCCAAAAATAGGGAAGCATAACTGGTTCCTCGCTCGATTAGACGACGGCAAAAGACTGATGATCATACGAACACATGAGCCGGAAAAGTTATATTGCAAAAACCCCACTGTATACAAGCACCGTGAAATACGTGAGTATCCGGATAGTGGCTGTTACGTCTATGAGCAGGATACCAGCTTGTTGGGGCCTTCAGGATTTTTTAGTTGGAGGCGGGTAAACAGCCTTGGTTCACACTCTCTGTTTCTCGAACTCAATTATCCGATTAACCAGGAGATCACCGTTGGCAAGGACCTTGATGGTAGAGAGGCTCTGTTTGCTATGGAAAATTGTGTCTACACGGCGAGCCCTAGGAGTTCGGGAGCAAACTCCCCTGATTGTCAACGATACAGCCTGCAGCCAAAAGAAGGTGAGAATGACAAAGGCATCCGGATTAACTTTGATCCTTGGATGTCTCAATTACGACAGACAGTGATGTGGTTCAAGCCTTCAGGTTGATAGGTAATTGGGCTGTTGCGTCGAAAGGGTGGAGTACTGGTGTCTCCGGATCATTGGTCGCTGAAGCGGGGCTGGAAATTATGATGGTGTTGGATCATCTCTTCGAATGACTTTGTTGTCTTTGCTGCTTGTTCTGGATGGGTAGTTCTTTCTTTTGTTATGAATATTCCTTGTCATTTGGTCATCCTCGTCTATGTCACTCTTACTATGTAATAGTTGGCTCTGTTTAGAATGTCATTCTCGTCTGGATCACGAGAGTTTGAGCGCTGCAGATAAGTGCGTTTTGGTGGTGTAGCAAGACTTCTTATGAACTATCATGTCTTGCTGTTTATGTCAGTAGTAGTCACTAGTCAGTGTTTGAATGTTGTATAGATCGTTGTTTCGAACTGTTTATTGTCTCGAACTACTGGTGGACTAAATGAGGGCATCACCATTCTCCAGTGTTCAGAGTGTATCTCCTTTTTTCAAGTTATATAATTTGAGCTCAGTGTATTTTCGATGATGTACACTTGTTTGGGCCAGTGAGGTGTCGTTGAATATGGGTCGAGTAGTAACGCAATGCCAAACAGGTCAATTATGACTCTCAGGCCGGGCTCTCAAAAGATCCTAAAAAAAGGTCGGGCTCTCCAAAAAAGAAAGAATAAGGACTCTTAGGCCGACATGTGGGCACCACCGGTGTTTTCGTGCGCTTGCGCGCCGAGAGCATATTGGCGCGTGTTCGAAATTCAAGCTACCTTTTCATCCCCAATCTCCCGCCCCTCCCCCACCTCTGGAATCTCGATTCCTACTCCAGTTCCCCCAAATCCCCCTCCTATACTCCCTGTACTCAAGCTCACTATCATGTCGCCGGTCAACGCGGATCTCCGAGCCGGAGATCCTGAGGTATGTCCTGCCTTCGGTCGTTGCGTGCTGTCGCTCAACAGTGGCATGGCGGTGCTTGACGACCAGTTTGCCGGCAAAGTGCTGATGGTAACCATCAACGGCGACCGGCCTCCCGTCTCGTCGGACGACCTTGTCAAAGCTCTTGGCATTGCGCAGGCATCCAAATAAGTGACTTGCTCGTCAAAGTCTGTCCGCCACCGCCTGATTTCTTCGTCAGGTTCCGGACACTTTCGACTACAGTCGTGTGTTCGGATCTTCCCGGCTTTTGTTCTGCGATGGCGCGCTGGTGAGCTTTGATCGATGGCACCCAGGATGGGGCTCGGTGCCCTCTGAGCTTGATTTTTTAACAAAGCTTACCTTCCACGGCATGCCTCGACGTGCTTGGAACAGCGAGTCCATGAATGAGCTTATCAACGACCTTGGAGGTGATCTCGGAAGTATGTTTGTTCCTCCAGACAGCTGGGCTCTGACGGTTATGGCATGGATGAAGAAGCCGTCCACCATACCGAAGGTGATTGGTGTTGAGATACCGGTGCAGGAACCGGGGTTGTACTATTCGTCGCCACCAAGGCCGCCGCGGACCATGTTAGGGATGTACCTGTATCGAGTGTTCGTGCATGTCGAAGAAGTGGTCAATCCATCAATCAAAGTCCTGTCGCCGCCGCTGGTGCCTGGGTCCGTCGACGACGTCCATTACAGGAGTTAACATCAGACTTTCCCCGTGTTTCTCGGAATGATGGATGGCACAGGGCCTACTCCATCGCGTGGCGGAGGCCACTTCTTCTTTGGGAGAAGAGGCAGGGCTGGCTGCCTGGATGTGCTCTAATTTGAGGTAACAACTAAATCTTGTCAGATACTAGTTAAATCCGAGCTATGGGTGTGAAGCACTAATGTGCCAGTACATTTGATTGTACCTGCTCTAATTTTGTACCAGAACGTTTTTTAAAAAGGGCTGTACGCCAACTTAATGTGCTAGCAGAACTTATTGTGTTGTCTGTCTGTTTTCTTTGCACATCATTCAAGATATTTCCCTGTCATTGATAAAGAAGATGAACTGTTATGTACGAGTCCGTTGGTTTCAACATAGCCCTACCCGTAGCGATCCACTTCTTCCATCCTGATTGTGCCGCCTGCGTGAAATTTTCGTATGCAAGTTAAGTGTGCCATGATGTTCTATATGATTGTGTCAACTATATAAGTTTTTACTGAGCATCAGCAATGCATATGGCTGAAAGATGTATTTACGAGCATCGACCGATGGGTCTCTCTCTCTCTCACACACACACACACACGCGCACAAGTGGGACCCGTTGAATTATTTATTTGCCCGTGACAGCTTATAATTAGGTTCCACTGTAATCTAACTTTTTCCTTAAGTTATTAATTGAGCTCAGTGACTTCAAAAAGTTGTATAGAAGCCTTGTTTGGGCCTTTCTGGCGTCGCTGAATGTGGGCTGAGTAGCCATGTTAGGTTGTACTGTACTACACATGCCTTTTTTTTCAACATCAGCAATGCAACTGGGCCGACAGTTGTAGACAATATCCGGGTCAACTTGTTATTCTGCGCCCCGCTGGGCTGCAAACTTTCCTAGGAGGTATGCATTAGGCTTAACAAGAAAATGGACTTTAAGAAATAATAAATGGGATGTAATTATAGTAACTAGGCAGTAACTATAAAAAATGCACCAAACGCGTAATTAGTTTAAAAAATATATTATTTTCGGAATTTGAAAATTTTAATTTCATTACTTGTTGCGGACGCAATATTTCGTTGGATTTTAACGTAATACAACTTTATTTTGAAATTATATTTAATCTAACTAGAAATTTCGGGTAAAAATATTTCGGATCCCATAAAAATGTGGGAATTTTTTTTTAATTCTGTTCTGAGCGGTTGGTTGAAATTATTAATCGTTGTCCTAGCTAGAAAATGGGCTGTACTTTTAACAAACTGTAAATGGGCTGTAGTAAATTTCATTAGAATTAAAAAAAATGGGCTGTACATTCTTACAAATCGCAAATGGGCTATATGTTCTCTGCCACACACTTGTGGACCTTCTAAGTTGATGCGTCCCAAAAAAACTAAGTTGACACGTATGCAAGGCTTTGTCAACAACACATGGTTCTGGCAGCTGTGGCCGTTGGATGTCCATCCAACGGATGTCGTGCTTCTTCTTCAATCTCGGATATTCTTGCTTCAGCCGCCCAAAAAATGATTCCTCCCCCTGACATCTGGGGCGCACCGTTTCGGAGGCTGACCTGTGGGCCTACTAAGTTGACGCGTACCAAGGGCTTTGTCAACTTAGTCAATATAAACGATTCTAGCTGCAGTGACCGTACGATGTCCATCCAACGGCCGCAGTGCTTCTTCAACCTCTGGTATTCTTGCTCCAGCCGCCCAAAGCAGCGCCGGTCGTGCTCCTGCCTCCCGTGGCCGGCTGTGATGCCGCGGAGGCCTCACCACCCCCTACTACTCCCATCGCTGGCCAGGCCATCCCTCTACTCACCCACACCCCCCGTTATTCCGCGGCGACGGCAGCCTCACACCGCAGCCGAACCAGTGAACCCTCGTACTCCTCTCCGCGCGGGCTTCCACTGCCGCATCTTCCCTGGCTCTGCGTCGTCCCCTTCCTAGGCCTCGCCGTCGTCCACCGCCCTGGTGCTCTCGGCGTGGCGTGGTCAACGTGGTCAAGGAACGGCTTCCATCGGACGTGGACTATACGTGTAGAGGCTGACAGCTGGGTCCACGACGGCAGCAAGGAAGTGCCTCCTTATTACGCGGAAAATAATGATTCCTCCAGCTGACAGCAGGGACCCACCGGACGGGCCACCATATTTCGCGAAAAAAAATCCCCCTGACTGCTGGGACCCATCGGACGGGCCATCGTATTGCGCGAAAAAAACGTTCCCCCCGCTGTCAGCTCGGACCCACCGGAAGTGCCTCCTTATTACGCACAAAAAAATGAATACTCCCCCTGCTGGTTGGGGGTGGGAGGCTAACTTGTGGGCCTACTAAGTTGACGGGGACGGAGTGCTTTGTCAACTTAGTCAATATGAACGATTCTAGCTCCAGTGACTGTACGATGTCCATCCAACGGCCGTAGTGCTTCTTCAACCTCTGGTCTTGTTGCTCAAGCCGCCCAAAGCACCGCCGGTCGTGCCGCATGCTCCTGCCTCCCGTGGCCGGCTGTGCTGCCGCGGAGGCCTCACCGTCCCCTACTATTCCCACCGCTGGCCAGGCCCTGCGGCGACGCCAGCCTAACACCGCAGCCGAACCAGTGAACCCTCGTACTCCTCTCCGCGCGGGCTTCCACTGCCGCATCTTCCCCGGCTCCGCGTCGTCCCCTTCCTAACCCTCGCCGCCGTCCACCGCCCTGGTGCTCTCGGCGCGACGTGGTCAACGTGGTCAAGGAACGACTTTCATCGGAAGAGTACTGTACGTGGAGAGGCTGACAGCTAGGTCCACGGCCGCAGCAAGAAAGTGCCTCCTTATTACGCATAAAATAATTATTCCTCCACCTGACAGCGGGGACCCATCGGACGGGCCACAGTATTTCGCGAAAAAAACGTTTCCCCCTGACTGCTGGGACCCACCAGCTACATCTTCGCACGCAAGGAAGTGCGTCCAGGCAAAAAAACGATTCGCCCCCCTGACTGCTGGGACCCACCAGTTACATCTTCGCAGGCAAGGAAGTGCCTGACTGTCGGGACCCACCTGGTCTAAGCGTACGTAGCATTGTCATTCTGGTCGCGAACGTGTACGTACATACTGGTCGATGTAGAGGCGCACACGTGTCGTAGTAGAGGCGCGTACGTAGCATGTACACGTACGTACAACGGCCAGGGTGCAAGAAAGTAAATACGGCCACGTACGTACATACGGGCGGGGTCTCGAACACCTACTCGCGCGTACGTACGGCCAGGGCTCGTGTACATGGCTGGGTCGGAACGGATAAACAACGTCGTCGTCGTGTTCATGGGGAGCCAACCGGCTAGGTCGGAACGGAATGCGCGTCGTGTTCATCGGGAGGGCTTGGACGAAAGAGCCGATGGAAACGAGGCCTGGCGTACCGTAGAACGGAGGAAACGGCCTGTTGTTCGACCGGCCACGTTCGAAACGGGATCCTGTTCATCGGGAGGGGTCTGGCGTACCGCAAAACGGAGGAAACGAACCTCCTGCGGTCAAAACGGGGGTCCTGTTGATCGGGAGGGGTGTGGCGTACCGCAAAACGGAGGAAACGGACTTGTGTTGGAGCGCTACGGTCGAAACGGTGGTCCTGTTCATCGGGAGGGGTGTGGCGTACTGCAAAACGGGACTCCACTCACTACAACAAACTCCCCCATACACCAACGCATATCCAACAACGATGTTAGCTTATGTGTTGTTCAGAGCCACCCCACCTCCCCACGAAGGGATTAACCTCCGCGCACCCCCACCTCATCCTTTTCTTTACAGTACCGTACCCACCTCCACTTTATCTGTGTCCCCTCCTTCCAAATATATCACACAACCTAAAATACCATTTTTTTTTCTCCCGGCCACCTCTCCCCCCTGATTCTCTATGTCTCACACCACAGCGCCGCCGCCGCGAACTCCGATTCCGGGAGGCTCCGGCGGACTCCCAACCCACTGCTCACGAATCTCCCCGATTCCCTCTATTTTCTCCCCCGAACCTTCGCCCCCGTCCATCGCGCCCCTGCATGCACGCCACGCAACAACCCTAGTCGCCAGGCGTCGCCGGCGTGGCTCCGACAACTCTGGTTTATCAGCCAACTACCATTGCATCACCTCACGCGCAGCAGCCGGCTCGGGATCGACATTGGTACTCCATCTGTTCTACCTCGACTCTGACATGCATTTGTCTGGTTCTGATGTTTACTGTATTAGATTAGATCTGATTCACCATGTGTTGATCTGTACTACTTCTGGATGAGTAGTACCCTGTCATGCGTTATGGTCAGACTTTCGTCTTACTATATAGATGGATCGATGGATAATTAGGCATTTTTTCAAGTGAAATTAATCATTACATACTAGCATGTAGCATGACCTGTTCAATAACATCAACACAGTTTTCTTATAAAAGGAGATCAACCTGGTTCAAATTGGAGTGAGATAGTGTATCAGCGATATATCATATGCGATCATGTATGTCACCGGAGAAGACAGCATGTCAGTGCAATTATGGGTCCATGATACTAGCATGATTATTTTAAATGGAGAACCCCCTTCTCAATAGACTGAATAGTTATTTATTTGGTGTCACATGAATACATACAATATACTAAATAAACAAGTCCCACTTTTATCCGTCCGTCCCAATATTTGTGTTTATTCTATAACCCTTTGTTCCATCTACACTCGCAGGTTCTGACATTATCTTTTACTAAGTGTGTGCTTCTGCTATTTTTTTAACAGATTTATCTACTACACTAGTGCATTGCAATAAAGAGAAATCCATGAATATGCAGAAGAAGCCTTGAGAATTATTTAAGTCAGTTGTTTATAGCGTGGTGAGGATCCTTTCGATAGTTCATGTTGTTCATATTAATGTAAGGAAAACATGAATTTGTATATTCTATTTTTTCCGGTTGATATTTTTCCCCTGACCCAAAGTTACATTAGTTTCAGCTTCTTATTCAGTAAAAATGGGCATACTACAATCTCGAATTTTATGCAAAATCTCAGATGGAAATAATTCTTACACTCATGTTATCCAAATAATTTATAAAACCTGAAGGTGAGTTACAAGAACACCATACCTTGATATTCGTACTCTTGAAATCTCACCTCTAAATCGAGTTTAGTGCATTTTTTGGAATTACATGTACTTCTAAATTCCTGCAATCTCTGTACTGATTTTGTATTTTGTGGGGAGCCACAGATGTTTCCAAATACTAGAAGGATGCATGATTGGTCAGCACACAAACTCTTGGCCAGGTGCCTCTCACATCTTATCTTGTTTGTAATATATTCTCCTTAAACTGTTAACACAATCAGCATGTACTTGGTTCATCCAACAACGTAAACATGCAAATTATTCCTTTTGTGCATCTGCTTCCCTGACATATAGGGCACTTCTGGATGAGTAGTACCCTGTCATGCTGATTGTGTTAACAGTTTAAGGAGAATATATTACAAACAAGATAAGATGTGAGAGGCACCTGGCCAAGAGTTTGTGTGCTGACCAATCATGCATCCTTCTAGTATTTGGAAACATCTGTGGCTCCCCACAAAATACAAGATCAGTACAGAGATTGCAGGAATTTAGAAGTACATGTAATTCCAAAAAATGCACTAAACTCGATTTAGAGGTGAGATTTCAAGAGTACGAGTCATATACGTATGACGAGAATATCAAGGTATGGTGTTCTTGTAACTCACCTTCAGGTTTTATAAATTATTTGGATAACATGAGTTTAAGAATTATTTCCATCTGAGATTTTGCATAAAATTCGAGATTGTAGTATGCCCATTTTTACTGAATAAGAAGCTGAAACTAATGTAACTTTTGGTCAGGGGAAAAAATATCAACCGAAAAAATAGAATATACAAATTCATGTTTTCCTTACATTAATATGAACAACATGAACTATCGAAAGGATCCTCACCACGCTATAAACAACTGACTTAAATAATTCTCAAGGCTTCTTCTGCATATTCATGGATTTCTCTTTATTGCAATGCACTAGTGTAGTAGATAAATCTGTTAAAAAAATAGCAGAAGCACACACTTAGTAAAAGATAATGTCAGAACCTGCGAGTGTAGATGGAACAAAGGGTTATAGAATAAACACAAATATTGGGACGAATGGATAAAAGTGGGACTTGTTTATTTATTATATTGTATGTATTCATGTGACACCAAATAAATAACGATACAGTCTATTGAGAAGGGGGTTCTCCATTTAAAATAATCATGCTAGTATCATGGACCCATAATTGCACTGACATGCTGTCTTCTCCGGTGACATACATGATCGCATATGATATATCGCTGATACACTATCTCACTCCAATTTGAACCAGGTTGATCTCCTTTTATAAGAAAACTGTGTTGATGTTATTGAACAGGTCATGCTACATGCTAGTATGTAATGATTAATTTCACTTGAAAAAATGCCTAATTATCCATCGATCCATCTATATAGTAAGACGAAAGTCTGACCATAACGCATGACAGGGTACTACTCATCCAGAAGTAGTACATATCAACACATGGTGAATCAGATCTAATCTAATACAGTAAACACCAGAACCACACAAGTGCATGTCAGAGTCGAGGTAGAACAAATGGAGTACCAATGTCAATCCCGAGCCGGCTGCTGCGCGTGAGGTGATGCAATGGTAGTTGGCTGATAAACCAGAGCTGTCAGAGCCACGCCGGCGACGCTTGGCGACTAGGGTTGTTGCGTGGCGTGCGTGCAGGGGCGTGATGGACGGGGGCGAAGGTTCGGGGGAGAACATAGAGGGAGTCGGGGAGATTCGTGAGCAGTGGGTTGGGAGTCCGCCGGAGCCTCCCGGAATCGGAGTTCGCGGTGGCGGCGCTGTGGTGTGAGACATAGAGAATCAGGGGGGAGAGGTGGCCGGGAGAAAAAAATTGTATTTTAGGCTGTGTGATATATTTGGAAGGAGGGGACACAGATAAGGTGGAGGTGGGTACGGTACTGTAAAGAAAAGGATGAGGTGGGGGTGCGCGGAGGTTGATCCCTTTGTGGGGAGGTGGGGTGGCTCCCAACAACACATACACTAACATCGTTGTTGGATATGCGTTGGTGTATGGGGGAGTTTGTTGTAGTGTGTTCATCTCCACCGTCGACCCCCTCCAGCCTTCACGGGCTACTGTTCATCCACCGTCGACCTCCTCCAGCCTCCACCTGTGTCTGTTCATCCACGGGCTCCTGTTCATCCAGCCTCCACCGCGCGCTACTCCACCGGCTACTGTTCAACCAGCCCTCTCCACGGGCTCCTGTTCAACCACCCCTCCACGGGCTACTGTTCATCCAGCCCTCCACCGTCTACTGTTCATCCTGCCCTCCACGGGGTGGTCCTGTTCATCCTGCCCTCCACGGGGTCCTGTTCATCCAGCCCCAACCGGCTCGATCAATCGGGGTACTGTTCATCTAGAGGCAACGCCACGGGGTCCTGTTCATCCACCCCCACCGGGAACTGTTCATCCACCCCCCTCCCGCAACGCTCACTATTCATCCAGAGGTAGCATCGATCGACTTCAGTTAGTAGCAGTAGCGAAGGAATCGCTCGATCGGGTTCAGTTAACAGCCATCGATCGATCGATCGGGTTCAGTAACGCGTAGCCTGCAGTGCAATTGCTCGGGTTCAGTTAGAGCCCAACGCCTCGCTCGGGTTCAGTTAGAGCCCAACGCCTCGCACACACGCTCGTACGTACGAGAGAAACGTGCATCGCTCGGCCCCCGACCACCCACCGTAACCGGGGACTCCGCAATATTTTCCGCGCCCTCGCTTCTACCACAGTTTTCTCCGTCATGGACGGCCCAAAGAATGTCATGCAGCTGCGTCTCCGGCCCGCCCAGGACGAAAAGCCCATTTTCTGTCATGATTTTTTGTCATAGAAATAGGACCCCACCACATCTATGATGATACCGGGTTTTGTCACAATTATCGTCATAGAAGTGTCATAAGTATGACAAAAAAAAATTCGTTCGGTCCAAAATGTCACGGATGTGTCTTTTTTTTGCAGTGTTTGGATTTGTGCCTTCGAAGTTGTTGATTTTTATGGCACCGGAACGATAGACCTCATCGATAACGTAAGGACCTTCCCATTTAGATAGAAGCTTTCCTGCAAAAAATCTTAAACGAGAGTTGTATAGCAACACATAATCACCTACATTAAACTCACGCGTTTGTATCCTTTTGTCATGCCATCTTTTAACCTTTTATTTAAACAATTTGGCATTGCTTGAGTTCTCCATTCATCAAGTGAGCTTATGTCAAATAACCTCTTCTCACTGGCAAGTTTGAAATCATAATTGAGCTCTTTAATGGCCCAATATGCTTTATGTTCTAGTTCGACAGGTAAGTGACATGCTTTATCATAAACCATTTTATACGGAGACATACCCATAGGATTTTTATATGCAGTTCTATAGGCCCATAATGCATCATCAAGTTTCTTGGACCAATTCTTTCTAGATCTATTAACAGTCTTTTGCAAAATTAATTTGAGCTCTCTATTACTCAATTCTACTTGACCACTAGACTCTGGGTGATAAGGGGATGCAATTCTATGATTAACATCATACTTAGCAAGCATTTTACGAAAAGCACCATGAATAAAATGTGAACCACCATCAGTCATTAAATATCTAGGGACTCCAAACCTCGGAAAAATAATTTCTTTAAGCATCTAAATAGAAGTGTTATGATCAGCACTACTAGTTGGAATAGCTTCTACCCACTTAGTAACGTAATCAAGAGCAACTAAAATATGTGTATACCCATTAGAGGAAGGAAAAGGTCCCATATAATCAAAGCCCCAAACGCCAAATGGTTCAATAACAAGTGAATAATTCATGGGCATTTCTTGACGTCTACTAATATTAGCAATTCTTTGACATTCATCACAAGACAAGACAAACTTACGGGCATCCTTGAAGAGAGTAGGCCAATAAAAACCAGATTGCAATACCTTATGTGCAGTTCTATCTCCAGCGTGATGTCCTCCATAAGCCTCAGAGTGACACTTGCGTAGGATCTGTTCATGTTCATGCTCAGGTACACAACGTCTAATAACACAATCTACTCCTTCTTTATAAAGATGTAGGTCATCCCAGAAGTAATGCCTCAAATCATAGAAAAACTTTTTCTTTTGCTGGTACGTGAAACTAGGTGGTATAAATTTAGCAACAATGTAATTAGCATAATCATCATACCATGGAGCAGTACGAGAAGCATTTATGACAGCTAATTGTTCATCAGGAAAGCTATCATCAATAGGTAGTGGGTCATCAAGAACATTCTCTAACCTAGACAAGTTGTCTGCAATGGGGTTCTCGGCTCCCTTTCTATCAATAATATGCAAATCAAATTCTTGTAGCAAGAGAACGCATCTAATAAGTCTAGGCTTAGCATCTTTCTTTTCCATAAGATATTTAATAGCAGCATGATCAGTGTGAATAGTTACTTTAGAATCGACAATATAAGGTCTGAACTTATCACAAGCAAAAACAACTGCTAAGAATTCCTTTTCAGTAGTAGCATAATTTCTCTGGGCGTTGTCTAAAGTTTTACTAGCATATTGAATAACATTTAATTTCTTATCAACCCTTTACCCTAGAACAACACCTAAAACCTAATCACTAGCATCACACATAATTTCAAAGGGTAAATTTCAAGCAGGTGGCTGAACGATAGGTGCAGAAATTAATGCTTTCTTAAGTATTTCAAATGCTTCTACACAATCATCATCAAAGACAAAAGGTATATCTTTTGGTAATAGATTAGTCAGAGGCCGAGAAATTTTTGAGAAGTCCTTAATGAACCTCCTATAAAAACCGATGTGACCGAGGAAACTTCTTATACCTTTATTGTCCTTGGGACATGGCATCTTTTCAATAGCATCGACTTTAGCTTTGTCAACTTCAATGCCTCTTTCAGAAATTTTATGCCCCAAGACAATGCCTTCATTAACCATAAAGTGGCATTTCTCCCAATTCAAGACAAGGTTAGTTTCTTCACATCTCTGCAAAACTCAATCAAGGTTGCTCAAGCAATCATCAAAAGAGGATCCATAAACGGAGAAATCATCCATGAAAACCTCACAATCTTTTCACAAAAATCAGAGAATATAGCCATCATGCATCTTTGAAATGTAGCAGGTGCATTGCATAAACCAAAAGGCATGCTTCTATAAGCAAAAGTACCGAAAGGGCAAGTAAAAGTGGTCTTTGCTTGATCATCAGCTGACACAGGTATTTGAGAGAAACCAGAATAACCATCTAGAAAGCAAAAATGTGCGTGTTTGGATAATCTTTCTAGCATTTGATCAATGAATGGCAAGGGGTAATGGTCCTTTTTAGTAGCTTTATTTAATTTACGGAAACCAATTACCATCCTATAACCTGTAATAATTTTTTGTGGAATCAATTCATCTTTATCGTTACGAACGACAGTAATACCTCCCTTCTTAGGGACACAATGGACAGGACTTACCCACTGACTATCTGCAACGGGATAAATTATACCTGCCTCAAGGAGCTTTAATATTTCCTTTCTTACCACTTCTTTCATCTTAGGATTTAGCCGTCGTTGGTGATCAATAACTGGTTTGGCGTCTTTCTCCAAATTTATTTTGTGTTGACATAGAGTGGGACTAATGCCCTTAAGATCATCAAGAGTATATCCAATAGCAGCGCGATGCTTCTTCAGAGTTTTCAATAATTTTTCTTCCTCATGCTCTGAAAGGTTAGCACTAATAATAACAGGATATATCTTCTTTTCATCTAGATAAGCATATTTAAGAGTATCGGGTAATGGTTTAAGCTCAAACATGGGATCACCCTTGGGTGGAGGAGGATCCCCTAGGATTTCAACAAGCAAGTTGTGTTTCGGAATAGGTCCCTGTTTAAAGAATACTTCATCTATTTCCCTTCTTTCATTCATAAACATATCATTTTCATGGTCTTGCAAATATTGTTCTAAAGGATCATTAGGAGGCACAGCAATAGAAGCAAGACCAATAATTTCATCCTTACTAGGAAATTCCTCATCTCGGGGTTGTCTACGAAATTTAGAAAAATTAAACTCATGAGACATATCTCCCAAACCAATAGTAACAACATCCTTTTTGCAATCTATCTTAGCATTAACAGTGTTCAAGAAGGGTCTACCAAATATAATGGGACAAAAGCTATCTTGTGGGGAACCAAGAACAAGAAAATCAGCAGGATATTTAACCTTCCCACACAATACTTCAACATCTCTAACAATCCCAATCGGTGAAATAGTATCTCTATTGGCAAGTTTAATGGTAACATCGATATCTTCTATCTCAGCAGGTGCAATATCATGCATAATTTCTTGATATAAAGAAATAGGTATTGCACTAGCACTAGCACCCATATCTAACAAGCCATGATAACAATGATCTCCTATTTTAATAGAAATAACAGGCATGCCTACCACAGGTCTAGGTTTATCTTTAGCACCAGGATTAGCAATTCTAGCAGTTTCCTCACAGAAATAAATAACATGCCCATCGATATTATCAGCCAAGAGATCTTTAACAATAGCAATATTAGGTTCAACTTTAACTTGCTCAGGAGGTGTATAAGTTCTAATATTGCTTTTACGAACCACAGTTGAAGCTTTAGCATGATCCTTTATCCTAACAGGGAAAGGTGGTTTCTCAACAAAAGAAGTAGGAACAATAGGATCATTATAAGTGACAGTCTTTTCTTCAACTTTAATAGGTTCAACTACTTTTACTTCTATGGGAGGATGATATTTAAACCACTTCTCCTTAGGGAGATCAACATGAGCAGCAAAAGATTCACAAAAAGAAGCTACTATCTCAGAGTCAAGTCCATATTTAGTGCTAAATTTACGAAAAACATCGGTATCCATAAAAGATTTAACACAATCAAACTTAGGTGTTATACCTGACTCCTTACCTTCGTCGAGATCCCAATCTTCAGAGTTGCGTTTAATCCTTTCCAATAAATCCCATTTGAATTCAATAGTCTTCATCATAAAAGAACCAGTACAAGAAGTATCGAGCATGGAGCGATTGTTGTTAGAAAGCCGAGCATAAATTTTTTGAATAATCATTTCTCTTGAGAGCTCATGATTGGGGCATGAATATAACATTGACTTAAGCCTCCCCCAAGCTTGAGCAATGCTTTCTCCTTCGCGAGGCCAAAAATTATATATATAATTACGATCACGATGAACAAGATGCATAGGATAAAACTTATGATGAAATTCCAATTTCAATCGTTTGTAGTCCCATGGTCCCATATCATCACATAGCCTATACCATGTCAATGCATCTCCCTTCAAAGATAAAGCGAAGACCTTCTTATTGATAACATCATCGGGCATACCTGCAAGCTTAAATAATCCACAAACTTCATCCACATAGATTAAGTGTAAATCGGGATGCAATGTTCCATCTCCTGCAAAAGGATTAGCTAGCAGTTTCTCTATCATACCCGAAGGAATTTCAAAGTAAACATTTTCAGTAGGTTCAGTAGGTTGAGGAGCAACTATTTTCTCTACCGGTCGGGGTGAAGATACCCCGAACAAGCCCCTCAAAGGATTACTTTCCATAGTAACAAGTGAGAGTAAATTTCAGCACACTATATAAATTTTTCCTTACCAAATTCACCTACCAAAGGCGCTTCACTCCCCGGCAACGGCGCCAGAAAAGAGTCTTGATGACCCACAAGTATAGGGGATCTATCGTAGTCCTTTCGATAAGTAAGAGTGTCGAACCCAACGAGGAGCAGAAGCAAATGATAAGCATTTTTCAGTAAGGTATTCTCTGCAAGCACTGAAATTATCGGTAACAGATAGTTTTGTGATAAGGTAATTTGTAACGGGTAACAAGTAACAAGTGTAAATAAAGTGCAGCAAGATGGCCCAATCCTTTTTGTAGCAAAGGACAAGCCTGGAAAATTTCTTATATAGAGAAAAGTGCTCCCGAGGACACATGGTAATTATCGTCAAGCTAGTTTTCATCACGTTCATATGATTCACGTTCGGTACTTTGATAATTTGATATGTGGCTGGACCGGTGCTTGGGTGCTGTCCTTAATTGGACAAGCATCCCACTTATGATTAACACCTATTGCAAGCATCTGCAACTATAAAAGAAGTATTGAGGTAAACCTAACCATGGCATGAAACATATGGATCCAAATCAGCCCCTTACGAATCAACGCATAAACTAGGGTTTAAGCTTCTGTCACTCTAGCAACCCATCATGTACTTATTACTTCCCAATGCCTTCCTCTAGGCCCATAGAATGGTGAAGTGTCATGTAGTCGACGTTCACATAACACCACTAGAGGAGAGACAACATACATCTCATCAAAATATCGAACGAATACCAAATTCACATGACTACTAATATCAAGACTTCTCCCATGTCCTCAGGAACAAACGTAACTACTCACAAAGCATATTCATGTTCATAATCAGAGGGGTATTAATATGCATAATGGATCTGAACATATGATATTCCACCAAATAAACCAACTAGCATCAACTACAAGTAGTAATCAACACTACTAGCAACCTACAAGTATCAATCTGAGGCTTTGGGACAAAGATTGGATACAAGAGATGAACTAGGGTTTGAGAGGAGATGGTGCTAGTGAAGATGTTGATGGAGATTGACCCCCTCCCGATGAGAGGATCGTTGGTGATGACGATGGCGATGATTTCCCCCTCCCGGAGGGAAGTTTCCCCGGCAGAACAGCTCTGCCGGAGCCCTAGATTGGTTCCGCCAAGGTTCCGCCTCGTGGCGGCGGAGTTTCGTCCGGAAAGCTTGCTTATGATTTTTTCTCGGATGAAAGACTTCATATAGCAAACGATGGACACCGGAGGGCCACCAGGGGGGCCACGAGGCAGGGGCGCGCCCCCCACCCTCGTGGCCAGGGTGTGGGCCCCCTCTGGTATTTTCTTTGCTCAGTATTTTTTATTATTTCCAAAAATAACTTTCATGGAGTTTTAGGACTTTTGGAGTTGTGCAGAATAGGTCTCTAATATTTGCTCCTTTTCCAGCCCAGAATTCCAGCTGCCGGCTGATACGTCTCCAACGTATCTATAATTTTTTATTGTTCCATGCTATATTATATTATGTTTTTGACATTATTGGGCTTTATTATACACTTTTATATTACTTTTGGGACTAACCTATTAACCGGAGGCCCAGCCCAGAATTGCTGTTTTTGCCTATTTCAGAGTTTCGCAGAAAAAGAATATCAAACGGAGTCCAAACGGAATGAAACCTTCGGGAACGTGATTTTCGGAACGAACGTGATCCAGAGGACTTGGACCCTACGCCAAGACATCAAACAGGAGGCCACGAGGTAGGGAGGCGCGCCTACCCCCCCCCCCCCAGGCGCGCCCTCCACCCTCGTGGGCCCCCTGTTGCTCCACCGACGTACTTCTTCCTCCTATATATACCTACGTACCCCCAAACTACCAGATACTGAGCCAAAAACCTAATTCCACCGCCGCAACCTTCTGTACCCGTGAGATCCCATCTTGGGGCCTGTTCCGGAGCTCCGCCGGAGGGGGCATCGATCACGGAGGAATTCTACATCAACACCATAGCCCCTCCAATGAAGTGTGAGTAGTTTACCTCAGACCTTCGGGTCCATAGTTATTAGCTAGATGGCTTCTTCTCTCTTTTTGGATCTCAAAAGAATGTTCTCCCCCTCTCTTGTGGAGATCTATTCGATGCAATCTTCTTTTCCTGTGTGTTTGTTGAGACCGATGAATTGTGGGTTTATGATCAAGTTTATCTATGAACAATATTTGAATCTCCTCTGAATTCTTTTATGTATGATTGGTTATCTTTGCAAGTCTCTTCGAATTATCAGTTTGGTTTGGCCTACTAGATTGATCTTTCTTGCAATGGGAGAAGTGCTTAGCTTTGGGTTCAATCTTGCGGTGTCCTTTCCCAGTGACACTAGGGGCAGCAAGGCACGTATTGTATTGTTGCCATCGAGGATAACAAGATGGGGTTTATATCATATTGCATGAGTTTATCCCTCTACATCATGTCATCTTGCTTAAAGTGTTACTCTGTTCTTATGAACTTAATACTCTAGATGCATGCTGGATAGCGATCGATGTGTGGAGTAATAGTAGTAGATGCAGGCAGGAGTCGGTCTACTTGTCTCGGACGTGATGCCTATATACATGATCATACCTAGATATTCTCATAACTATGCTCAATTCTGTCAATTGCTCAACAGTAATTTGTTCACCCACCGTAAATACTTATACTCTCGAGAGAAGCCACTAGTGAAACCTATGGCCCCCGGGTCTATTTTCCATCATATTAATCTCCCATCAACAAGCTATTTCCGTTGCCTTTTATTTTGCTTCTATTTTACTTTGCATCTTTATCATAAAAATACCAAAAAAATTATCTTATCATATCTATCAGATCTCACTCTCGTAAGTGACCGTGTAGGGATTGACAACCCCTTATCGCGTTGGTTGCGAGGATTTATTTGTTTGTGTAGGTGCGAGGGACTCGTGCGTGGCCTCCTACTGGATTGATACCTTGGTTCTCAAAAACTGAGGGAAATACTTACGCTACTTTGCTGCATCACCCTTTCCTCTTCAAGGGAAAACCTACGCAGTGCTCAAGAGGTAGCACCGGCATTCTCCCTCTTTATGTAAACCTTGTAAAATAAGAGAGAATAGGCATGAGTAATGTGACATAATGTTTAATAACAGCCCATAATGCAATAAATATCAATATAAAAGCATGATGCAAAATGGACGTATCAGCTCCAAAGCCCTTCAACCAGTCTCTCATATCCACATATGTCCCAAACCAAAAGTCAAACTCGGCCCCACCGAAACTTTCTATCCGGCGCCACCGAGTTCAGTTGACATAGCCACTGCCAGAAACACTAATCGGTTTGGTCTCACTGATGGGATCTCGGTCTCACCGAGATGGGATTGCAAACTCTCTGTTGCCTAGTGCAATAATTTCGGTCCCATCGAGATATGCAATCGGTCCCGCCGAGTTTGCTTGGCCAACACTCTGTTTCGCTTATTACCCAAATCGGTCCCACCGAATTTGTGTAATCGGTCTCACTGAGATTACGTTATGCCCTAACCCTAACTAAATCGGTCTCACCGAGTTGACGTGTCGGTCCCACCGAAATGCCTACCGGTCACATTATGAACTAAATCGGTCTGACCGAGTTTCACGATTCGGTCCCACCGAGTTTGGTAAATTGTGTGTAACGGTTAGATTTTGTGTAGAGGCTATATATACCCCTCCACCCACTCTTCATTCGTGGAGAGAGCCATCAGAACATGCCCACACTTCCAACATACATTTTCTGAGAGAGAACCACCTACACTTGTGTTGATGTCAAGATATTCCATTCCAACCACATAAATCTTGATCTCTAGCCTTCCCAAGTTGCTTTCCACTCAAATCATCTTTCCACCAAATCCAATCCTATGAGAGAGAGTTGAGTGTTGGGGAGACTATCATTTGAAGCACAAGAGCAAGGAGTTCATCATCAACACACCATTTGTTACCTCTTGAAGAGTGGTGTCTCCTAGATTGGCTAGGTGTCACTTGGGAGCCTTCGTCAAGATTGTGGAGTTGAACCAAGGAGTTTGTAAGGGCAAGGAGATCGCCTACTTCATGAAGATCTACCCGAGTGAGGCAAGTCCTTCGTGGGTGATGGCCATGGTGGGATAGACAAGGTTGCTTCTTCATGGACCCTTCGTGGGTGGAGCCCTCCGTGGACTCGCGCAACCATCACCCTTCGTGGGTTGAAGTCTCCATCAACGTGGATGTACGATAGCACCACCTATCGGAACTACGGATAAAAAATCTCCATGTCTCCAAATTGCGTTTGCACACTCCAATCCCATCCCTTTACATTCTTGCAACTTGCATGCTTTACTTTCCGTTGCTCATATACTCTTGTCATGCTTGCTTGATATGTATTGTGAATGGTTAAACTTGTGCCAAAACTCCACATCAACTTAAGGAAATTAAAAACTGCTACTTTTCTTCTTAGAGTCTATTCACCCCCCTCTAGACACCTCTTCTCGATCATTTCAATTGGTATCAGAGCTTTGGTCTCCATTGCTTTGGTTTAATCACCATTGGAGGAAGATGGATGAGTCTACGTTGGGGAGTCTTAGACGTATAGTGCCTATTCTTGATGGAGATTTCTTTCATGAGTGGAAAAATGAAATGCTTGAGATTTTCAACGAATATCATTTGAACAAGTACATTACTAGCCCTTGTGCACCTCATGTTGATCCTTTGCATCCTACCCTTGATGAGTCTATTGACATGATCCGCAACCTTAGAACTGTTAATCTTATCACTAGAGGCTTGCCTAGAAACTTGATTGGATGTTTGCCTACTCTTGATTGTGCCTACACTATATGGAGATTTCTTGAGGAAAGATTTCCAAACTATTCCTTGCAAAACCTAGATGAAATTCCTCATAAGTCTATTACCTTGAGTAAGATGAATTCTAGTGATCCTAGCTTTGGTGATTGTCTATTTGAGCTTACCAATCTCATGCATGCCAAAGGAAATGTTGGAATCATTAGCAATATCATATCCGAAGCTATTATAATTCATAAAGGTGAACATTGTGATGATCATTTATCTAATGAATTACCCTCCCTAGGAATTGATCAAATACAAGACAATGTTGAACATGGATACTATGATGAGGATGATGATAGTGACTATGATCTTGACGATGCGATGAGACACTTTGGTCTTATGGCTAATCTTCGCGGCTACATGGCTGGAGGAAAGGAATGGGTCCTTGATAGTGGATGTACTGATCATATGACCGGAGACAAAGATATGTTTCGTGAGCTTGCTGAAAATGATGGCCCTCGAAAGTATGTCACTTTTGGTGATAACTCAAAGGGTAAGGTGGTTGGCCTCGGTAAGGTGGCCATCTCACATGATAGCTCCATACAAAACGTCATGCTCGTTGAATCTCTTGGGTACAATTTACTTTCAGTATCTAGACTTGCTGATTTCGGTTTCAATGTCCTATTTACTGAAGTATATTGCCAAGTGTTTCGAAGAGACAATCATAAAATGGTCTTTACCAGTATACATAGAGGTGATCTTTACATTGTTGATTTCACTAAAAAGGCTCAACCTAGAACTTGCTTAATTGCTAAATCTTCTAAAGGCTGGTTGTGGCATAGAAGGTTAGGTCATGTGGGCATGCGAAATCTTGATAAGCTTATTAAAGGTGATCATATCCTTGGAGTAAAAGATGTTATATTTGACAAGGATATACTTTGTAGTGCTTGTCAAGCAGGAAAACAAGTTGGAGGGAGTCACCCCGTGAAGAACATCATGACCACGAGAAGACCACTCGAGCTACTTCATATGGATCTCTTTGGTCCCAATGCCTACAAGAGTCTCGGTGGTAACTCATTTGGTCTAGTCATAGTCGATGATTTTTCAAGATTTACGTGGATGTTCTTTCTTGATGACAAATCGCAGGTCCAATAGATCTTCAAACACTTCTCTAGGAAGGCCCAAAATCAATTTGAAGTGAAGATCAAGAAGGTTCGGAGCGACAACAGAACGGAGTTCAAGAACACAAATGTGGATACCTTTCTTGACGAAGAGGGGATTTCACACGAGTTCTCGGCTACGTACACACCTCAACAAAATGGAGTTGTTGAGAGGAAGAACCGGACTCTTATTGAGATGGCAAGAACGATGCTTGATGAGTACAAGACTCCAAAACACTTTTGGGCGGAAGCAGTTGAGACAGCTTGTCATGCAACAAATCGCTTGTATCTTCACAAGCTACTCGGCAAGACGGCATACGAGCTCCTCACTGGTAACAAACCCCAAGTTGGATACTTTCGAGTATTCGGCTCAAAATGTTACATTCTTGATAAGCATCGTCGTTCTAAATTTGCTCCTAAATCTCATGAAGGTTTCCTACTTGGTTATGGCTCAAACTCTCACACTTACCGTGTCTACAATAATTTCACCCGAAAGGTTGAAGAGACGGTAGATGTGAAGTTTGATGAATCTAACGGCTCGCAAGTAGAGCAATTGCCAATTGATGTAGGAGATAACGATCCTTCGGAAGCAATCCAAGACTTGTCTATTGGCAAGATTCGTCCAACGGAGGTGAAGGAGAGTACCTCGTCCGTCCAAGTGGAAGCTTCCACCTCACGATAAGGTGAACCAAGAGTTGATACGGAAGCATCCACAAGTGGGACACACCAAGACAAAGAAAACGAGGAAGTACACCAAGATGAACATCAACAACCTCCTTCTCCACCACGACAAGAGAATGACAACGTCAACAATGAAGAAGGCCAAGAAGAAGGACAAGATGAAGAAGATGTTCCACCCCGAGCCAAGCAAAAGCTCCCATGAGTTCGAGCAAGAGTCGCGATTGGTTGAGAAGCCCGACAACAACTTTTGTGAACATTATTCATTCATCTCTAGCATTGAACCTATGAAGGTTGAAGAAGCATTGGAAGATCCGGATTGGATAAACGCTATGCATGAAGAGCTACACAACTTTGAGAGAAATCAAGTGTGGACATTGGTTGAGAAGCCCGACAACAACAAAACATCATCGGTACCAAATGGGTGTTTCACAACAAGCAAGATGAAGATGGACAGGTAGTTCGCAACAAAGCACGTCTCGTCGCCCAAGGCTACACTCAAGTCGAAGGTATGGACTATGGTGAGACATATGCCCCCATTGCTAGACTTGAGTCCATCTTACTTGCTTATGCTAATCACCATGATATCACCTTGTACCAAATGGACATTAAAAGTGCTTTCCTAAATGGTGAAATTGAGGAGGAAGTTTATGTTAAGCAACCTCCCAGCTTTTGTCAATCCTAAGAAACCTAATCATGTTTACAAACTTCACAAAGCTCTTTATGGTCTTAAACAAGCTCCTAGAGCGTGGTATTGTAAGTGCATCTAGTGCCCCTTAGTGATTTTGGTGTATTGAAGACTTACAGGTTAAGGGACTAATGCGTTTGTGAGTGTACACAGGTCTATAAGTCTATGAGGAGTTTGATAATTACAGAGATAGTCGACCCCTAAAAATGAAGTTCTTCGACTGAAGACTTTGGTATTCTGAAGACTTTGAAAGTGAAGAAATTGGTGTAACCTTGAAGACTTGGTATTTATTTGAGGAACATGAAGCGTGAAGACTTTTGTTTTCGTAGTTTCATTTTCTCTTTCTTGAGTCATAGGAAACACCGTACTGTTAAAGGGGGTTGAGGAAATACTAAGGAAAAATTTCCAAGTGATGCTCAACTCAAAATCCTACACCTACCAATCCCTTCGAGTGAAGCCATTGGAAATCTCATACAGTTCAGTCATATTCTTCAGTGACAGAGACGAAGTTCTTCTGGTCTCTGAGGAATTTGTTCTGACTGAGGTGTTAGGAATTCGCCAGTGCGGATTGCCTACACTGTGAGGAACATGATAACCCTGAGGAATTAGACACTCAAAATTCTGACCGTTGCTGTGCTACGCGCCAGCTGTCCCAAAATATCTTCCCACCTAACGGTCATATCATTGAGGGGAATTTATGTCTTATCATGTCGGGCTGCTCCCTAGGCTATAAATAGCCGCCCCCTACAACCACTAGCTGGTTGGCTGCTCCGAGAGAAACTGACATTTGTCATTTGAGAGCATCCCATCCTCCGAGGACTTTGAGCGAAAATCATCAAGTGAGGAAAACCCAAACCCAAACACCTACAAACCCGAAGTGATTGAGCATCACTGAAGAGATTGATCCTGCGTGGATCCGACGCTTGTTACCTTTGAAGACTGTGCTTCTTCCAGACGGTTAGGCGTCATGGTCTAGAGCATCCAAGAGGAATTGTGGATCGCCGAGTGACCGAGTTTGTGAAGGTTCGGAAGTCACCTGAAGACTTACCACGAGTGATTGAACGAGGTCTGTGTGACCTTAGTTCAAGGAGAATACGGTGAGGACTGTGTGTCCGGGACTGTGTGTCCTCAGGTTTAAATACCTAGCCGCTCCAACCAGATGTACAACTGAGACAGCAGTTGGAACTGGTCTACCAAATCATTGTCTTCACCAAGCTTACTGGTTCTATTTCCTCAACTCTTTCATTTCCTCATTACTATGTTGTGTGCTTGTCATATCTGTGTTTGAAGACTTTGACAGAAGACTTTCTCAATTTCCTCAGTTCAATTTCTTCAGTCTGTTTGTCTTCATCCTGTGCTATCCCGTGTTTACGGTTTCTGTACTCTGTGTTTGTCTTCATTTCATCATGATGACCATGCCTATGTTCTGCTATGCTTACTCTTGAGTACTTATTCCGCTGCAAGTAGTTCTTCGCTAAGGAATTTCCTCACCCGCAAATTCCTCAGTGAAGAATTCATAAAAATCGCCTATTCACCCCCCTCTAGTTGATATAACGCACTTTCAATTGGTATCAGAGCAAGGTACTCCCTTGTTCTGTGTGATTTTGGTTTAACCGCCTGGAGTTTTAGTTATGTCGACCGCAGGTATGATCAAGGTCTCTGCCGGGTGTCCTACCTTCGATGGGACGGACTACCCCTACTGGAAGAATAAGATGCGAATGCATCTTGAGGCAATTGATAAGGATCTCTGGTATGTTGTGGAAAATGGTGTTCCCTTTGTCTCACCCTCACTGAACGCCACCGATGTGAAGAGATTCAAGCAACTCGATTCTCAAGCGAAGAATATCATATGTGGCCATCTGAGCAAAGGACAGTATGGAAGAGTGAGTGCTTTGGAAACTGCTAAGATTATCTGGGATAGGCTGTCCAAAGTGAATGAAGGAGTCTCAACTCAGCGTGACTCTCGAGTTGATGTTCTTCGCAATCTCTTCAACCGCTTCAAAAGACTCGACAATGAAAATGTTCAACAAACCTTCGATCGCCTCACTGACATCTCAAATGAGCTTCAAGCACTTGGTGCCACTGACATCACCGACCATGAGGTGGTGAAGAAATTGTTGAGATCGCTTGATTCCTCATTTGATACTCTGGCATTGATGATACAAGAACGTGCTGATTACAAGTCACTTGATCCCGCTGATATCCTCGAAAGGCTAAATACTCATGAGTTCCAGCTTGCTGAAAAGAGAGACCTCTATGGTTCGAGCTATGGCAGATCACGTGCACTGAAGGCCAAGCTAGTTTCTGAGTCTAAAGATGAAGACTCTGGCAGCAGCCTTGGTGATCCTGAAGAACTGAGCCAGGAACTAGCACTGCTCGTGAAGAAATTTCAAAAGTTCTCAAGACGTGGTCGCTTTGGAAGATCCTCAAGGAGCAATGATTCCTCATCCAGTGACTACAAGAAGAGGCTTTGTCACAAATGCAAGAAACCTGGACACTACATTCAAGATTTTCCTCAGTGGGAAAAGGAATCAAAGAAGAAGAAATACAAGGATAACAGTTCTAATGATGCGAAGAAAAAAGAAGAAATCCTCAAAATCTTCATCATCAAAATCCTCAAAGTCTTCATCTCACAAGAAGAGCAGCTCCAAGAAGGCTCGGGCATTCATCGGCAAGGAAATGGACTCTGAAGCTTAATCTGAGGAACATGAGGAAGAGGAGGCATCTGAGGAGTCCGAGTCTGGAGTAGTGAGTCTAGCTCTCGCTACTGCATTCATCAGCAAGTCTATCTTCAACTCTGAAGAAAATGGCTTCACCAACAAAGCTGATGAAGGCAATGATGACTACGCTCCCACCTATTGCTTCATGGCAAAGGGTGCCAAGGTACTCAAATATATCTCCTCTGAATCTAGTGAGAATGAATCTGATGAAAACCTCAAGCCCGGCTACTCTAAACTTGCTAAGATTGCTGTGAAACAACAAAGGGCTTTTGAAAAGGTTCAAAACATGCTAGATAAAAGTGATGATATGTTGGGTGAAGAAATGGATCGCACTAAAACCTTGACTGGAAATCTTCAGAGACTTCAGACTAGGTTTGACAACCTTCATGGTCATCATAACACTCTCTTATCTGATCATGAGAAGCTTTCTTATGAATTTATTCAAAGAAAGCCAGATCTTGAGAAGCTAAGAGTGAGTTATGAAGATCTTCAGATGGAGCGCGATTCATTACTTGCTCAACAAATCAGCGCTGCTCAGGAAGAATTTGTTCCTCCATGTTTGAAATGCATTGAACGTGAATCTGCTAATTCTTCACCTGAATGTTCAAATGCTTCTAATGCTACAAATTCTTCAAGTGTCTCTGCTATCACTAATTCCTCATCTGAGGACATTGCTAGTATCACTGACGATGCAGGGCTGAAGGAATTGTACATGACAGGCATGTACAAAAGCCTCAAAGGGCATCAGACTCTTTGTGATGTGCTTAAAAAGCAGATCCTCAATAGGAACCCTAGGAAAGAGGGTATTGCCTTTGAGAGGAACTCAATGCTGATGGTACATATTAGAAGCCTAAGCAGTACCCCAAAACCTCATGGGTTGCTGCAAAGGGACCTCCAGTTGATCCATCTAATTTATCTGGCTTTACATGTGAATCTTCTCATTCTTCTGATGAGTCATTTGACTCCAACTATAAACTGTTTAAAAATCAGAATGGTGAAGTATTTGCTAGATATGTTGGCACTAACTGCAGGAACAGTTCTCCTATGAAGAAAATCTGGGTTCCCAAAAGGTGCCTTGAAAGTCTTCAGGTGAATGTCCTCATGACACCACCTGTGAAGAATAGGAACCCCAGATCAAATTCTTCATATGGATCCAAGTCCTCATACGGATCGAATTCCTCACGTGGATCATATTCCTCAAAAGGATCAAAGTCCTCATATGAACATCATCGTGCTAACAACTCATATGAAGTCCTCGAAGAATTTCTCTGCTTATTCATATGCTTACCCTAACTCCTCTTGTGTGAAACAAAATGGATTGGCTTCTATGCCACCTTTCTCGTATGGAGCTCGCAGAGTGATGAACTCTTTGCCACCCCTTCAGATGTGGGTGGTGAAGAAAAAGAACTAATCCCTTCTGCAGGGTCAGGTCTCCAGACGTGCTTGAACGTCTGAAGAATTTGCTGGAGACCTGAAGAGTGCCTGAAAGGACGCAGGCTAATCATGAAGAAATGAACTTTCATTTCTCACGTCCTCATACTGTTTTATCTGTTCTGTTGCTTGATGAAATTGATCTGACGAATTGATGTCATATTCTTCATTGATGAAGTATATGAAGTTCGTAAGTTGCACTAATTCATCTGCAGGATGATCAACCCAAAGCCACTGAGTGGGTCCTCGATAGTGGATGTACAAATCACATGACTGGTGACAAGAATCTATTGATGGATGCTCCCTTATCTCCATCGCATCTGAAGCATATCATCTTCGCTGACAAAGGGAAAAGTCAGGTATTGGGCCTAGGTAAGGTTGCGATCTCAAAGGATCGACACATGGACAAAGTCATGCTTGTCGAGTCCTTAGGATACAACCTCATGTCTGTCTCAATGCTTTGCGATCTTGATATGGTTGTTGTCTTTGGCAAGTATCGGTGTGTTGTGATCATGGAAGCTGACAATTCCAAAGTCTTCGAAGGCTTTAGGAGAGGAGACTTGTATATTGTTGATTTCTCTACAGGACCACAACCAGCCGTGTGCCTACTTGCAAAAGCTTCAGAAGGCTGGCTCTGGCATCGATGACTTGGTCATGCAGGCACGAGGAATTTGCACACTCTTGCGAAGAAGAAGCATGTCATTGGCATTGAGAATGTCAAATTCCTCAAGGATCACTTATGCGGAGCCTGTGAAGCTGGAAAGATAACCAAGGCTAAGCATCCAACAAATACTATCATATGGATCTCTTCGGTCCTAACCATTACTCAGCAGTCACAAATGATGCATCTCTCTATGGCTTTGTTATTGTTGATGATTACTCTCGTTACACTTGGGTACATATTGTCACTTACAAACATGAAGTGCAGGAAGTCTTCAAACGATTTTCCTCGAGGGCTTCAACCAACTTTGGTGTGAAAATCAAGCACATCAGAAGTGACAATGGAACTGAGTTCAAGAATTTTGGTCTCGATGACTATCTTGATGAACTTGGTATTACTCATGAGTTATCTGCTCCTTATACTCCTCAGCAGAATGGCGTCGTGGAGCGCAAGAACAGAACTCTTGTTGATATGGCTTGCACTATGCTTGATGAGTACAAGACGCCTCGTCACTTATGGATTGAGGCAATTTATACTGCGTGCCACATCATCAACAGGGTATATCTTCACATATTCTTCAAGAAGACTGCCTATGAACTCCTCACTGACAAGAAACCCAATGTGAGTTATTTCAAAGTCTTCGGTGCTAAATGTTGGATTAGAGATCCTCATCACAATGCTAAATTTGCACCAAAAGCACATGAAGGTTTTATGCTTGGTTACGGAAAGGACTCGCACACCTACAGAGTCTTCAACAACGTTTTTCACAAGGTTGTTGAAACTGTAGATGTGCGGTTCGATGAAACTAATGGCTCGCAAAGAGAGCACCTACCCTCTGTGATAGGTGAACCAGCACCTGAGGAAACTATCAAGTTCAAGGCTACTGAGGATGTCATTCCTACCGAAGAATCTGCTGAAGAATTCATTCCAGAACGTGAAGAACGTCGAGTTAATGCACCTGAAGAAAATACTGAAGAAAATGGTGCTGAAGAAAATGCTGATCAAATTCCTCGACGACAACCAGCTCATCCTCGCGTTGCAAAAGAAGTGCAAGTTGAAAAGATCATCGACGACATTGAAGCACCAGGTCCTCTCACACGCTCAAAAGCTTCACATTTATCTAACTTTTGTGGGCACTATGCTTTTGTCTCTATCACAGAGCCCACTAAGGTAGATGAAGCATTTCTGGAGCCTGAGTGGATTCAGGCCATGCAAGAAGAATTACATCAATTCGAGCTCAACAACGTCTGGGAACTGGTCAAACGTCCAGATCCTCGCAAGCACAATATCATTGGCACAAAGTGGATCTACCGCAACAAGCAAGATGAAAATGGCCTTGTGGTGAGGAATAAGGCACGGCCTGTAGCTCAAGGCTACACACGGGTTGAAGGAATTGGTTTCGATGAAACTTTTGCACCTGTTGCTAGACTAGAGGCTATTCGCATATTACTTGCTTATGCTAACCATCATGATATCACTTTATATCAAATGGATGTGAAAAGTGCATTCCTCAATGGTAAGCTTGAGGAAGAAGTATATGTTGCTCAACCCCCAGGTTTTGAAGATCCTAAGCATCCTGACAAAGTCTTCAGACTCAATAAGGCCCTCTATGGCCTCAAGCAGGCCCCTCGGGCATGGTATGATACTTTGAAGGAATTCCTCATGAAGAAAGGCTTCAAAACCGGTTCACTCGACCCTACTCTTTTCACTAAATCTTATGATGGTGAATTGTTTGTGTGCCGAATATATGTTGATGATATTATCTTTGGCTGTACTGACCAACGTTATAGTGATGAATTTGCCTATATGATGAGTGAAGAATATCAAATGTCTATGATGGGAGAATTGAAATTCTTCTTAGGTCTTCAAATTCGTCAACAACGCAATGGCATATTCATATCTCAGGAGAAATACCTCAAGGATGTACTGAGGAAATTCGGCATGCAAGATTGTAAAGGCGTCAAAATTCCGATGCCCACAAATGACCATCAGTGCACTCATGAAAATGGTATTGACTTCGATCAAAAGGTATACCGCTCCATGATTGGTTCTTTATTGTATTTATGTGCATTTAGGCCAGATATTATGCTTAGTGTTTGCATGTGTGCCCGATTTCAAGCTACACCGAAGGAATTACACCATAAGGCTGTGAAGCATATTCTTCGATATCTAGCTCACACACCAACACTTGGATTATGGTACCCCAAGGGCTCGGCTTTTGATCTCATTGGATATTCTGACTCTGACTATGCTAGTGATCGTGTGGTCCGCAAGTCAACATCTGGTACATGTCATTTCCTCGGACGATCTTTGGTCTGTTGGTCCTCGAAGAAACAGAACTGCGTATCACTGTCTACTACTGAAGCTGAGTACATTGCTGCTGGTTCTTTCTGTGCTCAATTGCTGTGGATGAAGCAAACTCTCAAGGACTACAGCGTCAACATGAAGAATGTGCCTCTCTACTGTGACAATGAGAGTGCCATCAAGATTGCTCACAACCCAGCTCAGCACTCGAAGACAAAGCACATTCAGATTCGTCATCATTTTCTTCGTGATCATGTGTTGAAGGGCGACATTTCTATTGAGCATGTGAAGACTGAAGTACAGCTAGCCAATATCTTCACAAAGCCCTTGGATGAGAAGAGATTTAGCAAGTTGCGGTGTGAGCTAAATATCTTAGAATCTTCGAATGTTCTTTGAAAAGGACACTCATCCTAACACTTATACAAAATTGATGACTTCGATGTGCAACACATGAAGAAACATTTTTCTTCAATCCATGAAGAATAACACTCTAAGTGTGAAGAAATTAACGAAGAATTTGATTCTTAGAACCCTACGACAATTGTACGTGGTGTTTGAAATCATCATTCTTATACGGTGGGTCACGCCACCACCAAAAGTTAAAAATCTTCAATTTGAGTTTTTCCTCAGTTTTTGAAATTCCTCAGTTGTTCATTTTCTTCAACTTTGCATTGTCTTCACTGTTTCCGTCGTTTTTCTTCATTGGCTATATATATATATGAGTTTATGTCCTCTACAGCATTCACTTATGGCTAATTCTTCAAGTTGGTTTTTCTGCTAAGTGAATGTGATCGGACCCTTCCCCCTCTATGCTATACTCAACCCAATCTATTCACAAATTCTTCATGTGCGTTCTATTTGAAACTCTTTCAAAATCTTCACCGTGTCCTTGTCAGCTGAAGAATTTGCGAACGGAACTTTAAAACTTTTCTTATCCAAATTTTCGGCTTTGCCGCTCAAACCGTTCCACATCCCATGATAATACTTATCTATTCACCCACGATCTCACACGATCGCCACCTCTCATACGTGGGTGACACATGTCAAGTGAATGAGAAGGGTCAGGGGCACGTTCGTCCAAAACTTCGGGCGAACAGTTTTTCACCGTGGCTATAAATACCCCCTCTCCCCTTCCTCACTTCCTTTACTCTGCTCGACCTCTCTGCAGCTCGAGCTTCTCAAAACCCTAGTGCCGCTGCTACTTCATCATCGCCGGTGAGGAAGAGCTTCACTGCCTCGACCTCGTCGCCGACGTACTCGCGCCGGTCGCGGATTTCTTCCCTCCGCCGCCGCCGTAGCCGTCTTCGTCCGTCGAGTTAGGTCGTGGAAGATCTGCACAGACGAAGTTCTCATCTCTACCTCACAGTTCGTCGTGTTCTTCGTCCAGGGTAATTAAAAGTTACTTTTACTGCCCTCTTTGATTCAAATTATTTCTACAAAATCTTCAAGGGTGTTTATTCTTCAAATCCTCACACACTAAACACCTCACATGTCATCTATTCTTGATTCATTTCTCTAAGCTTTAATTTTTCTTCAAGATTCCTCAATTGTGTGGATCTTCGATCTATACAACTCTGGAACCTAAGACAAAGAACGCTTAGTGAAATTATTCAAGACTCATCTGGTCAAATTCCTCAAACTTGTTCTTTTTGAAAAACCTTCTGAGAACGCATATGACCTCTCCAAATTCCTTGCAACTATACTCTGTTCACAGGTACTCATGTCCGCTGCTGAATCTCTAGGTTCTCATCAACTTAACTCATTTGCAGCGTTCCTCGAAGAAAAGTTGCATACTTCTTCAGAGAGTTCAATTGTTCAAATTCCTCAACTGAAGAAAATGGTTGATGGAAAGAAGCCACAGAAAGGAGGAAAGAAGCAGTGAGGAAATTCAACGAAGACTCTGCTGCTGCTGCTGCTGCTGAGGCCTCTGTCAAGCCTAAGAAGGCCATGTCAAAGAAGCCTGTGCACAAGCCAAGTCCTTCACCTTCAATGCCCTCAAGGCCAAGTTCCTCAGCAATGCCCTCACGGCCAGTTCCTCACGCTGCTCCTGATCCTCCAAAGTCCTCAGCTGCTCCGATAAAATCCTCAGCACCTGTGCATCTCGCCACGTGCCAAAGGACGACAGGCATCTCTATTGCCTCAGGAGCTTCTGCAAGTTCCTCAGCTGCACCAAATTCCTCAGCTGTCCCCTCTCTGCTGAAGAAGAAGACTACTGCTGGACGAGGTCCTCGACCAAGTCCCCGCAAGAAGCAGGTCGCCTTCCAAGTACCGTCTGAAGAAGACGAAGCTGATGATGATGAACTTGCTGAAATCATCAGAGATAGGCAAGTCAGGGCCGCTAGAGCCAAGGGCACAAATGTGCCTCTGCTTTTGGATCCAAAGTTGATCCTCGATTACATTGATCTCTGGCACAAGGACCCAAACACTCCTATGCCTGACTTCAAGCTGACTCCTGGCCAAAATCATATGCTGACTGCCTTCATCCAAGAAGAGAAATGGAAATTTGAGAAGGCCAGGTAGATCAAGAAAGCGCAGTACAGGAAGGAGAAATTCCTGAAGAACAACATTGTCTCTATGACAACTGATGATCTTGTGAAGATCCAGTCTGAAATCAAAGTCCTCAGCGATGATTTCAATGCTTACTATGCTGATTGGCAAGGAGCCAAGGTCAGGTTTGTTAAACTGACTGAGAAGTTCACCTCCAATGTTGTAGCCCCATCGCAACAAGAAATTCCTCAGACTGAAGCATCTGCTCAGCCAACTGAAGAACATGCCAGCACCGCTGATGACATTCAGGCTGCTGAAGAAAATGTGAGTTCCTGGGCTGATGACTGCATTCCAGCCGCTGATGAAATTTCCAGGGCATCCACTTGTGGTGCGCCTGAAGAAAATGAAGAGGTCAGGGCAACTGCATCAGTTGTGCCTGAAGAAAATCAACCACATTCCTCTGCTCCTCCTGCGCCTACCCCAACTCCAATTCTTCCATCTGCATCAGATGTGAAGAAGACCAAGGCTGCAGAGCGTGCATTAGTGAAGAAAAGGAAAGCATCAGCTTCATCAGATTCTTTAGCTCCGAAGAAGATGAAGAAATTGACCAGATCAGTTGCAAACCCCATTGATGTTGTTCCGATCTCAACCATGCCATCAAAGGACCTTGTTCCTTTTGATGAAGAATATGTGATCCCTAGCGGATCTGATGAAGAAAATCCTTCTGTTGCTTCGTCAGAGCAGATGGATGAAGAAATTGAAGTGGATGAAATCCCTTCAACTCCAGCTGTTTCCTCGCCTATGCCTCAGTTTACTGCTGAAGAGGCCGGCGTTGAAGAAATAGAAGATGAAGACGTGGACATTGGCTGTACCACACCAGTGATGAATGATGACTTTTGGGAAAGTCAGCACCCCAACTCTCCACTCTTCACACCTTTACAGCAAATTCCTCAGTCCCCTGTTGCTACTGAAGTGCAAATGGGATCTGAAGAACCTCGTGCAACCCCATCTGTCCATGAAGAAATTCCAGACACTAGTGCTGAAGAAAATGTACATGAAGAATTGAAGACCCAGGCTGTCACTGGAGTAGAAGCTGAAATTCCTCAGCCTAAAGAATCTGAGATTGCGATTCCTGAGGTGATAATGCAATTGACTGACACTCCTCAGCCCAAGCCAAAGTATCCATTCTCAAAGAAGCAGAAATTCAAGGCTGATGATTTCTTTGGCGAGCACGTGTTCTTCACTGACTACAATCCCTATGATTCTGCTCGTCTTAGAAGGAAGCGCTTCTGTACCGCCATCCAGGCCAACTTCTATTCTTCACTGCTCTTCAACAAGGACAAAGTCTTCGACCACGAGCATATTCCTCATGTGCACATGGAATCACTGCCATGCTTCACTCCTGTCCTCAGTGTGCTTCATGACACAGGCCTCCTCAACTTTTGCACATACATAGTTGATTGGAATGAAGAACTCATTCTTCAATTCTACGCAACTTTGCATATCACAGGAGATCCTGAATATGTGAACTCCTGGGTTTTGGACTGGATGACTGAAAATACTCACTATAAGGCACCGGCCACTGAATTACTTCACGCCCTGCCCATCAGTTCTCCACCTGAAGGAGCTCGTTGCATGTACCAAGAACCTGAGCTTACTGATCACTATATGCAAGTGCTGATGAAGCCATTGAAACCAGGTCAAGCCTCAAGGAAAAAAATTCCTCGTGAAGGAATTGCAGTATGTACCAAGGACAGTCTATCGCATTCTGACGAAGACTATGAGTCCAATCAAAGGCCACGACTCATCTGATGAGGAAATTGTTGGCATCATGAAGAATCTGGTTTTCAACATCATTCATGGCATTCCTGTCAATTATCACGATTTCTTCATGAGGACTCTGGCAAATGTTGCACTTTCATCGTTTGAGCTGAAGCCTTATGCACCGTGGATTATGAGATTCATCAGAACAAGGTCTTCACTCAACTACAAAGCTGATTTTCAGAATCACCTCAGCTACTTGCCCCCGATTGAAGTCCTCAAGCGGACCTATTCCTCAGCTGACGAAAAGGGCAAGGCACCAGCTGTTATAGATGAAGGCATTCGTCCATTGGATGGTCAATTTCGCAAGGCTGCATCTTATTCCACCAATGATGACTCTGCCACTCATGATTCTGCTGCCCATGCCTCCAAGCCAAATCCTCAAGCTACTGCTCCTCGTGTGATGACTGACCGTGAACTTATGCTAAGTCTTCACCAGAAGGTGGATCGAAACCATAAATGGGTTAAGCGTCAGTTTGGTTCAATTCTTCACAACATGACTGCTACACATAATGAAGTGAAGAAAAACCATTACTACCTCCATGAAGTCTTTGGTCGCACCTGGGCTGTTCTGTCTCACATTTACAACAAAGAAGATCTGAAGAACATGGGTCTCAAGGAGAACTTTGACTGGTCTGCACCTCCACCAAAGAAATACAATAAGGTCAAGGTTCCTTCCTTGGTGGCCAGCTCCTATATGGGCGTTTTTTTCTTCTTAAGTTACAACTCTCGTTCTTCCGATGACTTTGCTGGATCGAGTTGTAAACTTAAACTCTATGGTGACCTGATACTTTTGCTGTGTTCTTCTGCATGCTTATTCCTCGCTAATGTTAATGCACGCATGCTGAATTACATCAGTCACCATATTTCATCATGCATTTCAAATTCTTCATATTATATGTCAAATGCGTGTATGAATTACAAGATATATGGGGAGATCTCCATGATTCTACTCTTCAAGTGTGCATTGCTTCAAGAGCAAATTCCTCACTATGCACATCTTCAGGGGGAGTTCTTCTATATCTTGCAATCAAATTCCTCAATAACAGTATTTACACTTCATATGATTATCCACGTTGAAAACTTAACCTATATTGTCATCAATCGCCAAAAAGGGGGAGATTGTAAGTGCATCTAGTGCCCCTTAGTGATTTTGGTGTATTGAAGACTTATAGGTTAAGGGACTAATGCGTTTGTGAGTGTACACAGGTCTATAAGTCTATGAGGAGTTTGATAATTATAGAGATAGTCGACCCCTAAAAATGAAGTTCTTTGACTGAAGACTTTGGTATTCTGAAGACTTTCTGAAGACTTTGAAAGTGAAGAAATTGGTGTAACCTTGAAGACTTGGTATTCATTTGAGGAACATGAAGCGTGAAGACTTTTGTTTTCGTAGTTTCATTTTCTCTTTCTTGAGTCATAGGAAACACCGTACTGTTAAAGGGGGTCGAGGAAATACTAAGGAAAAATTTACAAGTGATGCTCAACTCAAAATCCTACACCTACCAATCCCTTTGAGTGAAGCCATTGGAAATCTCATACAGTTCAGTCATATTCTTCAGTGACAGAGACGAAGTTCTTCTGGTCTCTGAGGAATTTGTTCTGACTGAGGAGTTAGGAATTCGCCAGTGCGGATTGCCTACACTATGAGGAACATGATAGCCATGAGGAATTAGACACTCAAAATTCCGACCGTTGCTGTGCTACGCGCCAGCTGTCCCAAAATATCTTCCCACCTAACGGTCATATCATTGAAGGGCATTTATGTCTTATCATGTCGGGCTGCTCCCTAGGCTATAAATAGCCGCCCCCTACAACCACTAGCTGGTTGGCTGCTCCGAGAGAAACTGACATTTGTCATTTGAGAGCATCCCATCCTCCGAGGACTTTGAGCGAAAATCATCAAGTGAGGAAAACCCAAACCCAAACACCTACAAACCCAAAGTGATTGAGCATCACTGAAGAGATTGATCCTGCGTGGATCCGACGCTTGTTACCTTTGAAGACTGTGCTTCTTCCAGACGGTTAGGTGTCATGGTCTAGAGCATCCAAGAGGAATTGTGGATCACCGAGTGACCAAGTTTGTGAAGGTTCGGAAGTCACCTGAAGACTTACCACGAGTGATTGGACGAGGTCTGTGTGACCTTAGTTCAAGGAGAATATGGTGAGGACTGTGTGTCCGGGACTGTGTGTCCCCAGGTTTAAATACCTAGCCGCTCCAACCAGATGTACAACTGAGACAGTAGTTGGAACTGGTCTACCAAATCATTGTCTTCACCAAGCTTACTGGTTCTATTTCCTCATTACTATGTTGTGTGCTTGTCATATTTGTGTTTGAAGACTTTGACAGAAGACTTTCTCAATTTCCTTAGTTCAATTTCTTCAGTCTGTTTGTCTTCATCCTGTGCTATCCTGTGTTTGCGCTTTCTGTACTCTGTGTTTGTCTTCATTTCATCATGATGACCATGCCTATGTTCTACTATGCTCACTCTTGAGTACTTATTCCACTGCAAGTAGTTCTTCGCTAAGGACTTTCCTCGCCCGCAAATTCCCTAGTGAAGAATTCATAAAAATCGCCTATTCACCCCCCTCTAGTCGATATAACGCACTTTCAGGTATAAATGCTTGACCAAGTTCCTTATTGAAAAGGCTTTGAAATTGGAAAAATAGATTCTACTCTTTTTACTAAAAGGGTTAATGGAGAACTATTTGTGTGCCAAATCTATGTTGATGATATTATATTTGGTTCGACTAACCCTCACTTTAGTGAGAAGTTTGGAAAGCTAATGTTGGAGAAGTTTGAGATGTCTATGATGAGTGAACTCAAATTCTTTCTCGGTTTGCAAATCAAGCAAACTAAGGAAGGTACCTTTGTCTCTCAAACAAAGTACACCAAGGACTTATTCAAGAAGTTCAATATGCAAGATTGCAAAGGTATGACTACGCCCATGCCTACTAGTGGACATCTTGATTTGACCAAAGATGGTGAACCGGTCGATCAAAAGGTTTACCGCTCCATGATTGGTTCATTGTTATATCTATGTGCCTCTCGTCCCGATATTATGCTAAGTGTGTGCATGTGTGCACGATATCAAGCGGCCCCTAAAGAATTTCATCTTAAGACTGTGAAAAGGATAGTGAGATACTTAATACACACACCAAATTTTGGCATTTGGTATCCTAAGAGGTCTTCTTTCGATCTTGTTGGTTACTCCGATTCGGACTATGCCGGAGACAAGGTTGATAGAAAGTCCACTTCGGGTACTTGTCAATTTCTTGGTAGATCTCTTGTGTCTTGGTCCTCCAAGAAACAAAACTCGGTATCCTTATCCACCGCCGAAGTGGAATACATTGCCGCTGGTTCATGTTGTGCTCAATTACTTTGGATGACCCAAACTCTTAAAGATTATGGGATATATGTGAAACATGTTCCATTGCTTTGTGACAATGAAAGTGCTATCAAGATTGCTCAAAATCCCGTGCAACATTCTCGAACTAAGCATATTGAAGTTCGTCATCATTCCATTCGAGATCACGTTGCCAAAGGGGACATTGATCTTAAGCATGTTCGCACCGATAAGCAATTGGCAGATATATTCACCAAACCGCTTGATGAGAAAGTCTTTTGCCATTTGAGAGGAGAATTGAAAATCATTGATGCTTCAAACTTGGAGTAGGAATTCCATTTGGATACATGCAAGGCATGAGCCTTTGACTAATCCTTGATATTTCTTTCATGATGCTATTTATATGTCTTGGATATATTTGCACCCTTGCATGCTATCTAACCCTTGTAGGTACTTGGATGAATCTAAATCTATGATATTGCAACTCACTCCCATCTTGAGCAATTTCTACATCACCAAGTCTCTACACAATGGTGGTTGTAGACAAGGAAGCACGAAACCCTTCAAACATATCCTTTGACAAATTCTATATTAAATTTTATGATTGTCATTTTGGTTACACAAGTGCTCTTCCTTGCAAAACTAACCCATGTAGGAAGATGAACTCAAATTCCAAGTGGTGCTCCCAATTCTTGATAAGCTACATCAACCTTGAGCAACCCACACAAGTTCAACTACATGATCAAGATCAACATCACCACCCAAGGTATGTTATTCCATCTTAGAGAAGCTTTACTCCAAGTCATGGGTCAAAGCAACTCAACAAGATGTGAATACATCAAGATGCTTAAATGAAAAATGGCAACCCCATTTTGAGCTTAAACGATGAGTATGACCTATTGATCAAGTGACCTCACTTGACTCCTAAGTCAATATACTCTAACATAGGTGACTTTGTCACTGACCAATTCTAGATGAAGTTCTCTTGTGTTTCTCTGTGCTCTTGCATTTGTCTCATGCATATTTGTTTCCCCTTTCAAAAAAAACTTCATCTAGATCTTTTCATTTCATTTCTTTTCTGCATTCCCTGCATCCAATTCATTGCAAATCTTTTAGTTAATTCCTTGCAAATCCTTGTGAGATCTTAATTGCCTAGTGAACTGAGGTGACAAGTGTTTTCACTGTGATGAACTCGGTCACACCGGTTTGTTTTCTTCGGTCCAACCGAATTGTTTCGGTGCCACCGAAGCACACAACTCGGTGCTACCGATTTCACTGCAGAAAAGACAGCTTGCCACTTGTTCCTGCATTCTTTTTACTCCAGCTTCACTCAATGATTCTTGTCCTCTACCAGCATCATATTCGACTTGCTGCTTTGCTTTGTGACTCAAGGACCAAACCCATTTGAAACAAAAATCCAGAAGAACCCTTCTTGGAAATTGATGTCAAAGGGGGAGAGAGAGATCACATCAAAGCTCAATCATTTTTATAAAGGGAGAGAATGCTCAAGGGGAGAGTGTAGAAACCCCAGATGCTTGGTGTTCAAGAGGAGAGAAGTCACATGTCTTTAAGAGGGGAAAGACATGTTCATATTTGATTGTTTGCATTAGCTCTATTTCCTGTCTTTGCTCTGATTTTCTGTTCCCTATCTTCTCCCAGTATCCCATGCTAGATTCAGGGGGAGCAAGACATCTAAGGGAAGGAAATTCTTGAATTCATTGCACATCTTTACCTTTGGGGACATGTCTATATCCAATAGAGTACTCAGTACTCACTCTCTACATGTCATCCCAGTCTTGGTACTCTTGTGGTTTCTTTTGTTTGCTCTGGCTAGTAGGTGCATCTGTGTTATCTAACCTTGTTTACTCAGGTTCATTCCTTCGTAAGCCAACTCAAGACCACAAGGTAAGTATATGCATCATAGTCATGTGTATGAGGATTTCTTGCTGTTGTACATACTGTTTGCAAGAAGGACTCATGAGCATGAAGGTACATTTCCCATATTCACATCATTTGCTCTGATGCATATAGCCAAGATACATGTAACACATTGCTTACTCTGTCATGCTTACGCATTCACGTGCTCCTATATTCCATATTTACATGTTTGCATACATGTAGGGGGAGCCTATGCATGTTACATGTCTTTCCAAAGCTTTACTTGTTATTCTCTATATATTTATCTAAAGCTTTGATGTATGTTGTCATCAATTACCAAAAAGGGGGAGATTGAAAGCACAAGTGCTCCCTGGGTGATTTTGGTAATTAATGTCAACATATCTCTTGTTGGACTAATGCTTCTACCTAGTATGTTTCAGATAAGTTCAAAAATGGAGTGGCATGGACTAGAGGATGTGGAACCCCTTCATGATGCTGAGGACAAAGGATTGGCTCAAGCTCAAAGCTCAGGACTCTACATTTTCAATTTTAGTGGTCCAAGATCACATTGAGTCCATAGGAAAGCCAATACTATTAAGAGGGGATGAGGTGTTGCTTAATGGCTTGCTTGCTCAAAGTGCTTAGTGATATGCTCCAAAGCCCTTCAACCAGTCTCTCACATCCACATATGTCCCAAACCAAAAGTCAAACTCGGCCCCACCGAAACTTTCTATCCGGCGCCACCGAGTTCAGTTGACATAGCCACTGCCAGAAACCCTAATCGGTTCGGTCTCACCGATGGGATCTCGGTCTCACCGAGATGGGCTTGCAAACTCTCTGTTGCCTATTGCAATAATTTCGGTCCCACCGAGATATGCAATCGGTCCCTCTGAGTTTGCTTGGCCAACTCTCGGTTTCTCTTATTACCCAAATCGGTCCCACCGAGTTTGTGTAATCGGTCTCACCGAGATTACGTTATGCCCTAACCCTGACGAAATCGGTCTCACCGAGTTGACGTGTCAGTCCCACCGAAATGCCTAACGGTCACATTATGAACTAAATCGGTCTGACCGAGTTTCACGATTCGGTCCCACCGAGTTTGGTAAATTGTGTGTAACGGTTAGATTTTGTGTGGAGGCTATATATACCCCTCCACCCACTCTTCATTCGTGGAGAGAGCCATCAGAACATGCCTACACTTCCAACATACATTTTCTGAGAGAGAACCACCTACACTTGTGTTGAGGTTAAGATATTCCATTCCAACCACATAAATCTTGATCTCTAGCCTTCCCAAGTTGCTTTCCACTCAAATCATCTTTCCACCAAATCCAATCCTATGAGAGAGAGTTGAGTGTTGGGGAGACTATCATTTGAAGCACAAGAGCAAGGAGTTCATCATCAACACACCATTTGTTACCTCTGGGAGAGTGGTGTCTCCTAGATTGGCTAGGTGTCACTTGGGAGCCTCCGTCAAGATTGTGGAGTTGAACCAAGGAGTTTGTAAGGACAAGGAGATCGCCTACTTCGTGAAGATCTACCCGAGTGAGGCAAGTCCTTCGTGGGCGACGGCCATGGTGGGATAGACAAGGTTGCTTCTTCATGGACCCTTCGTGGGTGGAGCCCTCCGTGGACTCGCACAACCGTTACCCTTCGTGGGTTGAAGTCTCCATCAACGTGGATGTACGATATCACCACCTATCGGAACCACGGCTAAAAAATCTCCGTGTCTCCAAATTGCGTTTGCACACTCCAATCCCATCCCTTTACATTCTCGCAACTTGCATGCTTTACTTTCCGCTGCTCATATACTCTTGTCATGCTTGCTTGATATGTATTGTGAATGGTTAAACTTGTGCCAAAACTCCACATCAACTTAAGGAAATTAAAAACTGCTACTTTTCTTCTTAGAGTCTATTCACCCCCCCCCCCTCTAGACACCTCTTCTCGATCCTTTCAGCATGGCCCAACAGAGGCCCATATAGGTTAAAAAGGTCGGCCTAGTCAAAGGCACGTAGTACTTACTCAGGTACTAGTGGGCCAGCCCAATAACGGCCTGCTTAATAAAGGCCCATTTACGGCTCGAAGCCAGATCTGGCCCATTAATTGTTTGCCGAATATTTGGGCCCATTTACGGCCCGAAGCCAGATCTGGCCCGTTAATTGTTCGCCGAATATTTGGGCCCAATTACAACCCAGTGACTTTCGGCCTGTTAGAGGCCCGATGTAGACATGGGCCCATTTTAGCCCCGTGTGACTTTTGGCCTGGGAATGGCCCGTGCTGCCCATGGGCCATATATGGTCCGACGGGACATCGGGCCCACTAACGGCCCGTGATAAAGGTGGCAACAGCTAAGCCCAACGTGACTTTGGGCCTGTTAAAGGCCTGTCGCATAATTCGGCCCGTTGATGTCTGTACTAAGCTTTCGGCCTCTTAAAGGCCCATGATATCAATGGGCCAACTAAGGCCCGAGATATGTTTCGGCCTGGTAACTGCCCATGATATAACTGGGCCCAAAAAGGCCCGGTCTACATTTCAGCCTGCTGAAGGCCCGTCGACGACTAGTGAAAATTGAGGCCCAATATGCATTTCGGCCTGCTAAAGGCCCATGGTTTCATCTGGGCCGTAACAGGCCAGTACAATATTCAGCCTGTTAATGGCCCAACGCTACCTGGGCCAAACTAAGCGCTGGGTCCACAAAAGGCCCAACTAAAATATAGGCCGGTGTAAGTTGTGGGCCTCGCGCAAAGTGTGAAGGCCCCAATGATTCGGGCCCAAGAAAGATGCAGGCCGGCCCAATTGTGGCCCGCTAAACACCAGGCCCGTTAGAGGCGAATGTTTCGGCCCGGTCGACTACATCTGATTTTTTTCAGATAGCGAATGATGGCAGTAACTAGTAGGAATTAAGAACAAACCTACTCTATACAATAAAGAAATTACGGCATAGTAACTAAGAATAAACCTACACTATACAATAAAGGATTTATGGTATATTACATCCACTGGGCATCGAAGTTCGCCACCAGTGATCATAACGCGCAACGAAGAAGCAGATTACAAAAACTGGGCACCATTGCAGCGTAACAAAATAATACTGAACCGAGACCACTTCCAAGACAGTTCAAGAAAGGTTAGCCTTGCGCGGGAACTGCTGCGCAAGCTGCTGAGCAAGGCTGTGAGACCGGCCTAGCATGTCGGTCATAGCTTCCAGGTGTAGCTGTTTAGCGATGAGGTTCTCATTGGTGTTCTCCGCAATCTTTCTTAGAGATAGGACTTCAAGTCGAAGTTGAGTTGCAGAATGCCTTTCTGCTAGAACTTGGGACTGAAGAAGTCGAACTGATTCAGACAACGAATTCTGTGAGCTTGTCTGACTGCTAGTCTCAAGTAACTTGAACACTGCATCAAGACAAGACTTTGGGGTTGTCTCGCTATCTTCAAGATGTTTTGCCTTCTTTGCTGCAATATATGTTGGGTTTGTCTCACAGCCTTCAGCAGACTTGTGCATGCCATCAGGCATATCACCCTGAAACAAAGCAGAGAGATGACAGGTTTTGCACGTGTATAAACAAAGATGATAACTGTGCTGTCAATTCCATCCAATTTCAAATTAGAAAATAAAGAGTAAGTTCAAAATATCAATAGCATAATTTGGCATTGTTCATAATGCGGGGAGCTTCACCACACTACTGGATTACCATGTCAACATAACAAGCATAGATGAAGGGCAAAGAAAATCATTGTATCTATTTTGGTTAATGTGCATGGCATGTTGTTCATATCATCAGCCACATCAGTAAGATAAAACAGGAGATGACAAGGTGCAAACGTGGGCTGCTTCACCACACACTGGATTATAGATCCACAAAAACAAGCATACATATAGGGAGTATTGAGTAATGTGCATGGTATGAATAAGGAATTTGGTTTTACAAGTAAAACTTAGAACTTACGGTTCTTGCGAACATGCATTTTGGTAGAAACAGCAAACTAAACAGCAGTAAACGATAGGGAGTATGAGCAAATTAAACAGCAGTTGAGGATAAAGGCTTTAGAAGGACTGACTTACATTAACAGTTAACACCGGCTTTATAATGCCCTTCTCCATGTCAAGGGAAGGATAACTCAAGAATTTCAGCACAGAATCTTCTTCATAAGCATTGCCTGTACTCTACATTTTGTAGAGAGTAATTATAGATATGATAATACTGGAAGGGATAGAGGATAATGAAGATAAGATGCAGATTGATGCTACATAATCAACTACCAATCCCTGGAAGTACAAGCATTACAGGACAAAATGTACTGACAAGAGCAATGGGCTACACTTCTGCACTGGCATTGTCTGTGTATTCTACTTTTTGGTAAGATTAAATATAGATCTGATCTTTTTTAGTAAATGGTGGGCGAGGGAGATAAGATGCAGAATGCTACACAATGAACCAATCCCTCTTCCCATAATACAAGAGTGTTTTGAACACTGGTGTACTGTACAAAACGTTCTTATATTATGGGACGGAGGGAGTAGCTGTTAATGTAAGTACAGTGATAGACGACGTTCAGTCCTTACAAGAGGACTGCAGAGCTAAACCTCTTCAAAAGCATTGGGTTGATTCTAAATTTATGTAAGAGTCCATACGGATCTTATAATGTCCACCAAATGGACGATAACGAGGCTAACATGTGCAGTGATGCTACATAATCAAACAGCTATGAAAGTAAGTATGGTCATACAGGGCAAGAGGTACTCACAAGAGCAATGCAGTGTGCAGTATAGTTGCGAGATTCTGTGGTCCCTTGAGAATGAATGTTCTTCTGCTAACAGTTTTCGTACAAGTGAGACGTTAAGGCAAATGCAGAAATGTAGTTCAAATTGTGATGTGATATCATAGATAGTACCTTACGCTGCAGCCGAGACCAATGTGTAACAAGATTATTCCAGTCACCGTCGGATAAATGTAGCACCGGAGACTTTACAGAAATTTCGTTTAGAGGCTTGCCATCGAAGTGCGCTTGCCTCAGGTAGGAACGATACTTCATCAACGAGTGCTTGAAAAGCGCAACCAACCCTTGCTCGTCTTCACAATCCAGTTTGGTCCTCGCCTATTTAAAAGAATGAAATCTTGTGTCTTCTGTCAGCAGAAACATATGCAGTAATGACCATGAATAACATTAGTACATTACTTACGCGTAAGTTGCGGAGGAAGACTGGAAATTGTTCTGTGTCTGCGGTATAATCTTTCCATGAAGGAAAGATGCGCACAAAGTTCCTGACAACAATATAAGCTTTGTCTTCTAAACTGGGAAGAAATGGAACAGGGGTCCTATTTGCTGCAATTGGGGCTCTCTCTGGTTCGAAAAGGGATTTGGCAACTGGATTTGGTGTACTCTTTGCTGGAATGGGGGTTTTGCGTCGTAGAGCTGGTGCTATGTCAACTGGCATAATCATAATGTTTGCTGCAGTTGGGGTCTGCTGAGTTGGGGCATCAGAAATGACCAGTGTAGTAGGGCTAGAGTCTGCTAGAGTTGGGGTGTTTTGTGGGTCAGGTGATATTGCAACTACACCTAATGGGCTATTTGATTTATCAGGTGCCACTACCTTTTCCAAATACTTTGCTTGTGCTCCTCCACGATCAGCAATCGCCCTCTTCCTTTTGAACGTCTGATACACAAGAACAACATTTGAATGGATAAATATGGTATGATGACAGATGGAATATGTACTGAAAATGGATAGGCAGGGCGTATTCACATACACGATGTGTAAACTAAGCTAATGGCAGTTCAACAAAGTAGAAGCAATGCAAAGCATCAGTTGCAAGATATGTGCGACAAATATAACCTTGGAAAGTTAGAGCAAGCACCTTGATGGGTGAATAAGATAGGGCATCTTCCTCTGACTCCTCCACTAGGGAGCTACATTGACTTAGGTCTCCCTCTAGCTCAGAATCACTGTTAGGATCATATTCTGAGCATGAATCTGTAGGTGGAGAGCGTTTGCATTGCATTGCATCCAGACTTGATTTCAGTCCCTTAATGCCAAGTTTGACAGCCATGGCATTGTTCTGCTTTATTCTTTTCATGCGCGCAAGCTCATAATCATTATGATGCTGTTCAGAATCTGAGATTCATGAAAACATAAAAAGTAGTCAGATTATCTATGGAATGCATTGCGGATTCAACTCGAAGAGTGTCTCCCTATAAACCCCTGCATATGCAAAGTTCACCCCCCAACCGTGCTGACCAGACCACACACAGAAATACAAACCCCTTATGTCTCTATAACAGGCAGACACACATTTCAAAACTGAAGTAGGAACATTAGAATCATATGAAATTCGTATTTGAACAAATAAACTAAGGAATTATGAGTGGCATAATGTTTAGCTTCAAGGGTGGAGTGTTGGTAGTGCGACACAAAGCAAGTAGGCAGATTGTATTCCATGTAAAAGATCGAAGCCTATGTAAAAGCTGGAAATGACACTTTCTTTCTATACAATGCAGTGTTCGTTGCCCACACATGATGGAAGAGATCACATAGAGAAATACTATTCACTCATGTCTACGGTTGCAGTATTTAGAAACAGGGTGGTCCACCCTAAAAGAATATTGACAACAAATATGACAAGGCAAGCATAGATGTAGTGAATCAATCATTTACTTGTGAGCTTACTAGGACAAGTATGCAGAATTGTAACTGCAGTAAGAGACCGTCCAAAATCTGAATCAAGAAGTTTGTCTAGCACTTATTGTTTGCAACTAATCGACGTGAATAATTGGATATTATATCGAATGAGTAAGAAAGACAAGTAAAATTGTCAACAAACCTGGCTTGCAGTAGTAATCTGGGTCAATGTCACTACGACCAACAATCCAAAATGACTAGTGTCTGTTCCTAGGGCCGGAATTTTGAAAACCCTGTGAACTTTACAGGTACTAAAGATTACCGAAATACATCTGAACCATTAAGTGTAGGTAGCACTGAGCACACAACAAACCCTAATGACAGTCCTGCCTAATGAGTAATGAATCAATTAGAAAATGGGTGATGAGGAGTGGCTGCTGAGTGTTGAGGACTTATCTCAGGATAAATCGGGTTGGCTTAGTGGGTGCTGCACGCCTGAGCCCTGAACGGACTGGGAAGGTAGGCACGGCGGCGCGCCCGGGCAGCGGTGACGCTGTTGGGCGAGCGGCTCCTGACCTCCTGTTAGTCCGGCGTCTCCTCCTAGAGTCATGCCGTCCGGGGACGGCAAGTCGCCGGCGAGGCAGGCGGCTGGGGGCGAGTAGAGATCGGAAGCGCGCAGCAGAACAGAGGGGAATCGGGGCCTGGGACGACCCAAAATCCCAGGGTGGGCCGGCCCACCGTGGGCACCCTGTAGAGATACACACCCGAGCGGCGAACATGCATTTTCGAAACTAATTTAGGAACATTTAGCTGACCAATTAAACGAATCTGTTTTAATAATATCAGATTCGTATTTGAACAACTAAGCTTGTTTAGCTTGATGGGTCGAGCAGTGCTATTATGACACGAAGCACGTATTCTGATCGTATAGTGATCATAAAAGGGGGAAACCGGAGAAATGATATTTAGCAGCCATTGTTTGCTTCGAACTAAGAACTAAATTCTAAGAGCTGAAAAGAAAGTAGAGTAACCAAGTTAAGATCTATTTTCTGGTTGAGATCAAAAAGTTGAGGAGATATGAAGTACCACCTCTCTTGCGGCGCCGTGTAGGCATCGGGGGTGCGATGGCTGTCGGTGGCGTTGAAGCAGATCTGCGACGGTAGACGGGTGCATCGGGGGATAAGTCCCGTTGCGGTGGAAGAGAAGGTCGTGTGAGCGGCCCCGGCAAAGAGGACGACGGCGCCGATGAAGCGAGAGGACGTGATGCAAGGCTCTTGGTCCGTCGCCGTGGATGAGAAACGTCCATCTCTAGCAGTGGACGACGCGGTCTTGGTAGGCGCTCCGGCATGGTGGAGGACGGTGGCGATGGATGTGGTGGAGGACGGCGGCGATGGATGTGGTGGAGGACGGCGGCGATGGATGGGGTGGCGGACGGAGGCTGGTGTGGGGATGGTGTTCTAGCGCGGACGGTGTATGAATGGGAAAATGGAGGGAGAGGTACGGGGAACCATGTTTTTGGGACGCGCCTGTCTGAAATATGGGAAAGTTACGAACTTAGCCCCCGTTTAAAATTTGGACGTCTCGTCGGTTGGGGATACGACGGTAATCTCGCATCTCGCCAATATTTGCCCAGAGCGATTTCGGGCGAGGAGAGGGTGGTTGGCGCCCACGGTGTATGAACGGGGCTGACAGGTAGGGCGGTTGTGTCACGTCTGAGTGAAGTTACAAACCTGCCCCTATTGAAAATATTTGCCTACATCGATTTCGGCCGAGTCGAGTTTGTTTTGCCGCCCACCGTGTATGAATGGGGAAATGGAGGGAGAAACAGAGGTCTTTCGGACGAGCTTGAATCAAATGTGTTTTGCCGCCCATGTTTGGCGCCCACCGTGTCGGAATGGGCTCAGAGGCGGTCGTGTCACGTCTAATTGAAGTTACTATCCTACCCCTATTTAGAGCAGTGGAAATCGGGCCGATGGATTGTCCGTGTAATGGGTAGACAGTAATTTCCATCTCCCAAACACTTGGCTTCGGGCAGCCGACGTGGGAGTGGACATTTTGCCGCTTCTTTCGAATTTTGGGACAATAAGCATCCACGTTTACCCTGGCAACTAAATTCGAATCCATTTTGTATTCCTATACGAATCTTTATAAATCATTCTATGTGTTTTTATATATCTTCAAAAGGACGACAAAGATGTATTCCATTGTCATATATGAATAAGGTTTACAAATGCCGATACTCAAATTCAGAAGCTAGAATCCAGTTTAAGGTGAATTCGAATATTTGGAACACTTCATGTCCAACTCAAATGTCACACGCAGCATAATGTGTACTCCCATTTAGATATGTACACAAGCGATGTATCAAGATTCAAATACCGAGTCAATCAACCAAGAATGTACAGAACTAACAGACATATAAACACTTATAGAGTATATGGATCAATAATATCAACTAACATACATAAGCCAGGCTGCTGTACTTTTCTTTGCTACAACAGCATCCTTTTTTTAGCCAAGCTACTACAGCATCTTGGCCCTTTCCGATGCATGCCACTTATGGTCCATCTATACTACTATTATTGCTGAATGCACATTCAGCCCGATTGGCATATTTGTAGGTCTGGCACAGCAATCAAAATGAAATGTCTCCGAGTCTTATCAATTAATACAGACTTGTGCTGAAATAAAATTACAAACCAAAAAACAAAAAAACAATTATTACATGATCTCTAAAACAAATGGTTTGATTGATTACATGAACAAACAACACAAAGGTTATTCAACGATGGAAAGAACATTTCACCTATGATTTACCAAGTGGGAATTTAATTTCCTTTTTTCCTTCAGGACCTTAACAATGTGGTCAGTCTCAGCTTGCTTCGTTTTGAAATCCACCAAATATTTAATGGTTGTCTTGAGTACTGCTACTGATTGTGCTGTTTGCTTCCTCAACATGTCAACTTCATCTCTAAGTGCAGAAGCAGAATCTCTTTCTACCACTAGTTTAGCCTCTAGAGCATCAGCAGTTGGCAATTCATAATGCACGATTGGGCCGGTGCCACTGCTGTGGGATGATACAACGTCCATGGGGACCTCGCTCTTTGATCTTGGGCTAACCTGTTTTGCCATTAAAGTTCCGATTGGATTCAGAAAAGTTGAAGTTAGCAAAACATCTCAACTGGGAGTTATAACAGCAAACCAGTTAAACAAACAAGGAATTAAAGAGTTTCAATTCGATGCTGAAAAGTAGTTATTAACATCATTGTAACCCGTTGTTGCAGCAGCAAAGCAGTTAAACAAACAAGTAGCTATTTAAGTTCAGGCAAACAGGTAATTCTTAACAGTAAGTATCAAACACATAGATAGGCGCAGTCTATAATAGGATTAACAGGCTGTGGCATTATGTAATCAGTAGCAAACTAAATTAAGCCAAGCAACGTAATTGAACAATTTTGCAATAAGTGGCTAACTAAAATTCCGAGAAGCAGGTAACTGAACTTACGCTAGTTCTTTGTACAGGCACACTGCAACTTCTTTTTCGCTTACAAGGTTGTACGAAGGAGTCCATGGCATCAATTGCTTGGATACGCAGTCCCAATACTTCTTTCTTCCCACACTGCATTGGTAAGTCGAATGGTTAATCTGGTAAGATGGTGCGTCCTTGATATGTTATATGAGGACGTGTAGTCAGACTAGTTGTAGCCACACACATCACACTGGCTTTTACTGTATATTTCATGCGATTACTTTTGGCATATCGAGATCTAAGCAATCTACAATAGGATGAAAAGACTGGCATCCTTCACATTATTGGCGAACTCAGTTCATAGAAACAAGCAATTCAACCATTCTGTGGGTAAATCAAAAGCGCCACTGGAATATTTTTCACTACCCCTATCATACACGCAAAAAGGGGCGACGCCACCATAGGGGCTGGTATGGGCGGCCGCCTCGGGTGGCTCGAAAGTGTGCACCTAGTTTGAGTCGTCCAGGTTGGCCCAGGCTAGTTTTGTTCGTCCCAACGCACGAGCAGGCAATGTAAAAAATGAAGAAAAATGTTTCAATTTGGATAGGCCAATAACATAAGTGCAAGGCAGGCCCTATAGCAGGCTCGCGGCCCAAACGAGCGCCTCCCATATCGATCGACAGCAGGAAAAATCCCAATTCATCCGCTCCAGCCTCCAGTCTGGTTCGCTCCTAACCTAGCCGCCGCTGGACAGACCGACACAGCACTTCCTCGCGCCCTCGTTGGAGGGCGGTCGCCGGGCTTCAAGCGAACGGAAGGACAAGAAGATGAAGATCCAACCCTGGGTGTAGCCTGCGTGGGAGGCAGCGGCGGCAGCACGGGCATGGCATCGAGCTTGCGCAAACGGACAGTCGCAGCTTGCAAGAGTAGCATGCGCAACGAGCAGGTACATCACATCCCTGATTATATCTAATTCAACTCTTCAATTTCTGGCCAATAGTTAAACCTGACGGTGTTGTAAAACTGCTTGTATGTAGGGAATCTATGAGAAAATGAAACCAATTTCTACTTATTTTATAACTCCCCCAATCAATACTGAACTGACTGAATCTGATGTATCTAATCAAGTTTCCGGTGCAAACATCCAAGCTCATGTTGTTCTTGAGCCTGAAGTGTCTAATGAACAGACTGCTAATGAAGGATTTGATGCAAACATTTTACATGCTCCTGGTGATGAACATATAGTGTCTAATGAGGCATCTAATGCAAGCATTTTGCAAGCTCCCATTGAAGGATTTAGTGTCTAATGATGATCTGCTATGTTGAGAGAGACATAGAGATTTGCAGGCATTGATGACAAGCAAATTATAGTGCATTTTCATGGCTTGAGGAAACGTCGAGGCCATCTACCAGAAAGTCCCCGTATCATGACAACGTAGCATAAATACTTTTCTAATCTGTTGTTTGAAACTATTGGCATACTTGTGCAGGATAGATATATTGATATGCAGTTTGCGCACTGGTTATAGGTGCAATTACACTTCGATATTTTCAGCCAGAGAACGAATAATTCAAGCAGGTACAGACCATGTTTGTAGTCCTTGTACACCATGTTGCATTTTGTGTTTTTTGGTGCTTGCATCATTTAGTGTTTATAATCTGAACTACTTTGGATCATTAGCTGGTTTTCAAAGTGCATGTAGCTTCACATTTCTCAAGTTATGTTGATTTCCGGAGTGCAAGTGCCTTCGTATTTTTTAAGTTAAATGTTCGCCCCTGGTAACTTGAATTCGTGGATCCGCCACTGCACACAAATCATACACGAATGCCAGTACGAATTAAATGAAATGCAGGGACTTACGCTAGCTCGTTGTACAGGCTCACTGCAGCTCTGCTTGCGCTTGGGATGTTCCATGTACAAGTCCATGTTACCACTTGCTTGGATGTGCAGGCCTTGTGCTCCTTGCATCCCCCTCTGCATTTTTGACACGGCGAATGGCTGATCAAATAAGAGGAATCGACCTTGCTGTTGTACCGGAGGACAGATACTTACAAGGTTATACGGGTGTGCAGGATGTGTACCAGATCCCGTAGCGCCGTCATGCTTCGCTAAAAAATGGATTTGCTTGTTTCAGATGATATCTCCAGAAGAAATAAGAGTTAAAGTCAGAGTTGGATAGGCGTGTAAGCTAAGAGAGCAGTGAAAGGATATCCAAACATCGTCGGAACAGTGCACAAGGGAGTGATGTGTGGATACCTAGTTCGGGCCGGCGTTTGGGCATGCTCGCCTAGCTAGAGTGCGGGTCACTTCAGAGCCGTTGAGGGTGATGCGCTGGCGTTGGCTGGCCGCGCACGGATGCAGATCTTGAGTGGCAGCGGAGCGCTACGATGCGGTGGACGAGACCGTTGGTGAAGCCCCAGCGGCCTCGGGGGGCGGAGGCGCGACGATGTGCTCGGTGAAGTAGCCCCGGTGAGCTGGGAGACGGCGTCGGTGAAGCGCACCTGATGCGGTGGAAGTCGGTGTCTGTGAGGCACGTCGGTTGCGGCGGCCGACGTTGTCGGTGGACCACCCGGTGCGGTGGACGAGGGCGTAGATGAGGTAGCTCCGGTGCGGTGGTGAAGCGCGACCGTCGTCGTCGTCCGGCACAGAGGTGGGGAAAGAGACGAGACGAGGGGCGATTCGAACTTTGCTTGGGTTGGCGGCGAATTAGGGATTTGAGCAATCTGGGCGCGGAAGGGGACGGTGGAGAAGGGAGATTTTGCAGGGCTGGAATTGGGGCCGCCAGATATTTCAATCCGAAACGTGGAAGCGCGAACTTATTTTGTCGTCGTCCTTTTTTGGGGGGGGAGGGGGGAGGGAGGGGGGTGGGTGGCTGGGTGCTAAGCGTCCGTCCGACACACGCGACCACCACGACACGACCCTGGTCTGCCTGGTGCGCCTACATTTGAGAATGCAAAGGAATCTTCTTTCATTTGCAAATGAATCTGTATGTATTACCATGCCCGTGTTTTCCTTGCAATAATTAGTCATTCGAAACGAGATACTATAAATTAATTAATGAGGAGTTATTTGAAAAAAAAATTGAAACGGTATCCACGCTAACGTGGATTAGAGTGTGTGTCACATAATTAGTTATTTGAATTAGAGTGTGTGTCACATAGCGATCTCCAATTCTAACGTGGATTTCGCATTTCACTGTATCCACGCTACTTTTTTAATACAAATTCATATGTATATGATGAACACCATGGTAGTGAGAAAACTTTTGGATGGATTCAAACATATGACCTACAAAATAGCACAACAAATCGAGTCAATGTCAACTTTTCGAAACCTAGTATGGCACGAATTCGAAATAATTACCCATATGCATGGTCCTCAGTTCAAATCTTACAATGTACACCGAATTGAAACATCGATATTAAGTCTCGTACTATCTACATTCAAATATTGTTTTTAGCCCCCCCCCCCCGCACACACGCTACATACTTCCTGTATCGGTCAATCTTCCTCTCCTAACCACCTTAGGAAGCTATCGGTTTCCAACACACATCCATTCTTTCTCTCCATGTTTCGATCTCTAACTCTCTCAACTACACAACCCCCTTTTTCCACTCTGTTACAAAATGTATTTACCTCACACACCCGCCATTGCACCCCATGCCGAGCTCTCTCTCTCTCCCCTCTCCCTCTCACCCTCTCGCGCTAAATACATGCATTGCCTATCTAGCCCCCCAACCTCTCGTGCGCACGCACGCACGTTGTCTATCTAGGTCACTCCCTCGAGACTGTCTCACTCTTTCTTCCGCACGGCGGGCCACACTCGCTCAATCTCGCTCTCTTTATCTGAGTCTCGTTTAACCTCGTTTTCTTTCACACACAAATGATATATCTCCCTGTTCGGGCCTCGATCGACACACTCTATACTCTCTCACGCAGATTGTCTATCTAGGTCAGTCCATCGAAGCCGCCCCCACTCTTTCGACCTCATGGCGGGCCACGCTCTCTCTCTCTCTCTCTCTCTCTCTCTCTCTCTCTCTCTCTCTTTGTATGTCTCGATTGACCTCGCTCTTTCTCGGACAAAAACGATATATCACCATGTTTGAGCCCAATTCGACTTATTCACATTGTATACTCTCTCACGCACATTGTCTATCTAGGTCACTCTCTCCAACCCGTCTCACTCTTTCGATCGCACGACGACCCTATGTGATCGATTGACCTTGCTTCCTCCCACGCACAAAATATATCTACACGTCTGTGACTGGATCATCTCTCAAGCTCTATCTTACAGCCCTCACCCTTGCCAAAAGCTCAATCGGACAATATCTCTCCAGAGCATATATATTTGTTCAATGAATGTCGGACCACACTCACTTTGTCTCTCTATCTATATGTCTCTCGATTGACCTCGCTTTCTCACGCCGTATCTTCCACACATTGAAGCTACCTCTCCATCCCTCGCAAAGCCGGAGCTATTTACATTGCGAGGGGCACTCCAACCTTGGATTAATTTGTGTAGGCATTTATTCCGGTCGGTTTAGATTATATTTTCGTAGCATTCGGCCCACAACTACTCGAAACACCGTTGCAACCCCCGCAACTCCCCTAGTTGATTTCCCTCTGGCTCGGTCATCGCTCTCTCGCACGTCCTTTCTCGCCTTCAACGTCGCACCATGGTATTATTGCAAAAAACTCTGTTGTTCTCTTTAATTATTATAAATAAGCTACAAAACTACACACCGATAGTCCACTTGGAATGGAACAAATTTCGACCCACAAATTAAAGTGCTACAAACTACACACCGAGGGGCCCACATGTCATGAAACAAATTTGGACCCATATACAAATTAAAAAATAAAGGACGAGGATCGAACATGCGACCAGGGCCTTCAAGCCGCACGTCAATAGGCAACATACGTAGAACAACAATGTTTGTTGTACCTCCCTTTGTTCACATAATGTTTTTATATTACCACAGCCTATTTAATTGATAACATGTAATATTATTTTTAGTACTATTCGCCTTCACTTACTGGTGGGTTCCATGTGTGCTCTCTCTCTCTCCTCCCCTTCTGCGTTTAGACGCACGGGCAAACACGAAGAACTCGCGGGCGATGTTGCCGTTGACCATATCTGGACGCGTTCACAAGTTACGGCACCAGTTTCACGTGCTAGCAGCACTAGTCAGTGTGTACGTGCAATGCACGTTAATTTGGAAGTATATTAAGTGCATGCGGATATTAAGTAGGATATTATTTGCGTGTTATTATGTGATTCGCACTATTTTTGGCATGAAATTAACTGCACGCTAAACGTGTTGAGCGCTCGACATTGAAGCAGTCTAGGTCGTTGGATGGCAAGGAATACATGTGGCTTGATGATGTTTTATATTTAATTTGATACGGCTCTAGCAGAACATTCAATCGATCAAATCATAGTTTCGTTCAGTCTGACTCCGACTTTAAATTATACGATGATCGATCTAAAATAAACGGAAATGATAAACGTTCGGATTTTAAGCATGGCAATCCGAACGTTTTTCATGGCAAATTTAGATTACGCGGCGGCGGCGGGGGCGTCTTGCAATGGGAAGCGGCTCCTCTGCCGTGCTCTGTGTGTCATCGGGCCACTGACCGACGGCGACGGCGGCGCCTTGCGCCGTTGTTGGCGTACTCCTGGACGTTGGCCTAGCTTCAAGGAAGGCCAAAATGTTCTGGACTTCGGAGCGAGTCAACTGGCAGGAGCAGGCGACTGGCGTTGGTGCAAGGAAGCGGTCGACGGCGGTCATCCATGCCGCTAAGGGGGGCACTGGCACCCGCGCGGGGACAGGTGCTGTTAACGACGCGGCGGAGACATTCGTGTGCACAGGCACCGGCACGGGCGCGCACGTCAGTGCACGCGTAGGTGCATGCGCTGGCAGGTGCACGGGCACCGGCACGGGCGTGCGCGTCAGTGCACACGCAGGCGCATGCGCTGGCAGGTGCACGGGCGCGTGAAAGTCGGCGGGGACCTCGTGGAACCCCATGGCATCAAGCTCGGCGACAATGTGTGGCTCCCAGCCCATCAATGCCACGGGGATGGGCGCTGGCGTAGTCGGGGCACCGGGAGCCGGAACGGGAACGGGGACAGGCGCGACGTCTTCCCGCAAGGCCAGTTCAAGCTCGTCCCAAAGCGCCTTATGTTCTTAAGACTCCGGCTGGGTGTCTTCCTCAGGAAACTGGAAGACTACGGGCAGACCATCGTGATGCGGCATGGCGTACGTTTAGGTCAGGCTGGTTGGTGGTAGACGACAGGAGAATCGGAGAGGAAGAGAGAAGATTGTAGCGATACCGGGTAGTGCGGGGTTGATTTTAAACTGCGGCGCCGGCGACATTAAAAGTGGGAGCAGTTGGGACGAAGGTGGGCGGCGGAGCCTGGTCAAAGGGCTCGCCTCCCGGTGAGCCTGCACAGCGGTCTGCTCGCACGCCTCCCTGTCAGCCGGCGCAGCGGTCTGCTCGCACGCCTCCCGTCGACTCACACGCTTGCTCGGACGGCACCTGCCGATGAGAAGCGGGACTCGTGGCGGCACGTAAACGCCCACGGTTTCAATAGTGAAAGCGTTCGCCTTAACGTGACAGGTCTTTGTTCCAAAATACCTTGGCTCTTCATTTGTGCAACTTGTCATAAGCAGCTTGTCTCAAATTGAAGAAAAAAATTACGAAGTAATATTTGTGCCATATCACGTGACCATGCTCAGTTTCAAGAATTTATGGTCACTTTTGGATTTTCTGAAATTTAAGATCCAGGATTCGAAACAATATCATAACCTGCATCATGCAATAAATTTTCAAGCCATACATCTGTCCTGTTGTATTTCTTAAGAAAGGATTTGGTCAAACATTTTGCTTAGTTAGACTTCAGACAAGTTATATATGCAGAGCAAAAGGATAATCCCTCCGTACCAGTGCATTGCCTGATATATTAACTCAAGTACTAGGCACGAACAAACGGGCTCAATTCTGTGCTCATCCTGGTGTAGTAGTAGTAGTACTAGGCAATGCAGTTGACGGGTGACCTTGGCGAGCGGCGACCGAGGGAATTGAACCGTGCTCGGCACGGTAGGTAACGTTGTCTAGTTACTAAAGCATCCCTCCGTTGTTCATCGGTAGTCATTATGGACCGGGGACATGAGGGGAATTTCCTAGGGCTGGAATTCTGGCCGCCAGATATTTCGACTCGAAACGCGGAGGCTCGACTGGTTGGGGTTGCCTAATGTGCGTACCACGCACGCCACCAGAAGGACACGAGCCCGGTTTTTTTATTTTTTATTTTTTTAGGATCAACACGAGCCAAGGTCTGGCTGGTACGCCGTTGGGTCCTACCATTCGAGAATACGAAAGGAACCTTTTAAATTGCCGAACGAATCTATGTGTATTACAATGCCCGTATTTTCCTTGCAAATACTAATCTCAACGTGGTAATTGATTTATGACGAGTTGTTGAATTAGAGTGAGTTTGTGATATAGTGATCTCAACGTGGATTTCACATTTCATGGTATCCCTGGTAAGTTTTTCAATGCAAATTCAAATTTAAAAGATGAACAATATGGAGGTGAGAAAACTTTGTATGTATCAAGCATATGACCACACACACACACACACACACACACAGACACCCACACACGAACACAACAACAATCCAATAAGTATAGTGCATCTATTTTTCCAAACCATGCATGTATGACACGAATTCAAAAATACTCCTTCTGTTCCTAAATATTAGTCTTTTAGAGATTTCAACAAGCGACTACATACGGAGCAAAATGAGTGAATCTACACTCTAAAATATGTCTATATACATCCGTATGTGCCAGTCCACTTGAAATCTCTAAAAAGACTAATATTTAGGAACGAAGGGAGTAAAATGTAAGACATGCATGGTCCTCAATTCAATATTTAAAACGAACATGAAACTGAAACATGAATATTAAGTCTAGTACTACAGTACATGCAAATGTTGTGTTTAATTAGGCGGAGCTATGATTGTCGGGGGTCACCCCCTCGACCTTAGATAAAATTGTGAAGCTCTGTTTAGGGTTGTTTAGATTATATTTGTCCCCACCCTCCCAACCACCGATTGGTTGTGCACCCCCACCCCTCCTCCCCGGGAGAATATCATGTGCCCCCATACCTTAGATGCTATATGCCGATACGAGTTGCTTGGAGCTTGTAGATCTGAGATATAGCAGCTCACATGATGTCTTAATATTTTTACAGGAAACCTTGATGAGTTTGAGAATTGCACACAATTTGTACAAAAACTACTCAGATGCCCTTGGATCCCATATCCAACGACCTCGAAGCTCGTATCACCGTAGCATCTAAGATGAAGGAGGACATCATATTCTCCTGTATGTAAGAATATCATGTGCTACCACACCTTAGATGCTTTGGTGATACAAGCTCTTCGGAGCCGTTGGATTTGTGACCCAACACCTCCTCGGTGGTTCGAATGGTTTTTTGCAGAAAAGCCCCCAAAGAGTTCGGCCACTGCTTACAAGCACAAAGACTGCTCAGATGCCATTGGATCTCAGATCAAACGACCTCGAAGCTCGTATCACCGTAGCATCCAAGCTGCGAGAGCACCTTATGTTTTCTCGCACGGGAGAATATGAGGTGCTCCCGCACCGTAGATTCTATGGTGATACGAGTTCACGGAGATCTAACGGCCCACAGTAGGAGGTTTGAATGTTTTTGCAATATACGGCTGAGAGAGTTTGGGAATTGCGCAGAAAGTACAAGTACTACGCATGTGCCATCTGATCACTGATCATACGACCTAGATGCTCATATCACCGTAGCGGGTAATTAAGCTACGGGGAGCACCTAATATGAGCAACGGGGAGCCGTTGGATCCAAGATGCAGCGGCACACACGAGGCCTGAATGTTTTATTTGCAAAAAAACCTTTGGAGAGTTTGGAAATTGCGCATAATTACAAAGACTACTCCCAAGCCATTGGATCTCACTTCCAACGGTGTAAAAACTCGTATCACCATAGCATCTAAGCTGCGGGGTGGATGTGATATTCTATGCCGCTGTCATTTTTGTTCGTAAACTTGCAAAATACGTGTAACTTGTGCCGTTACTTGTCTAACCGCGCAAAGTGTTTGTTCAAAAAAACCATCCTACACTGAAATATCGGAACAACACACGGGGGTCCCACTTGTCATTAATCAAATTTGGACCTAAAACTAACAAATCTGAAAGACGAGATTCGAACTGGCAACCTGGACTACAAAGCGTAAGTCGATAGCCTGAAACAACAACGGTTGTTGGCTTTGTCCCATAACTTGATTTTATACAGTATTACGTTGAGTAGAGTAGAGGGAGTGCCTCGTCAACACGTGCATGACCGTTGACTCACTTACTGGTGGGTCCCAGGTCTGCGATCTCTCTCTTCTCTCCATCGTCTAACCTTTGCACGGGCACACACGAAGAGCGGCGCTAGCTTGCCGTGGTGTTATTACAACTAAAAAAAGCTTGGAAAATAGAAGAATCGCCTAGAACAAGAGACGTTGTGGCTGGTCGAGACGGAGCTAACCACACCTATCCTCCGTGCCATGTTAGCATGATGAAGCTGTGTGGCTAGTGGGGTGTTTTCGACCGACTGGCTGGGTCCCGAGGTCGAACCATAGGTACTACGTCTGATACAGTAAATTTTTACACGCACATTTTTCCTCCGTGCCGAGACATGGCACACCCTACCGCGCGGTTTCGGGGTCCTCCCGGGTGGTGCACGCATATATTCTTCCTGACGTGGGACGCCCTACCGCGCGTTTTCGCCGAAGCAAGTAAATGAGTCGTCAAATCACGAAAGACCACTTTTCCCGCCGAGTACATCAGTGAAGCACGGTGGCTAGCTAGTTGGGCTAGTTCGACCGATTAGCTAGGCCGCCGCCACATTTGTTTTTTCACCCCTTTTTTATCTACTTGCCGGCAGGTAAATTTAAATATCCACCGCGGCGTTGCTCTGGTGTTTGAGTGCGGCAGGATTTTTAATTTTTTGATTGACGGGAGCAGGCGCGGCAGGATTTTTAATTTTTTGATTGACGGGAGCAGGCGCGGTAGCAATTAGTCACGATGACTCCGCCTGTTAAACCCACTGCTCCCTGATGTGAGAAGTCGTCGACTGGTGTTTTACCATGGTGAAAACCAAAAGATTCCCCGCTCCTCGGCTGACTCCCTCCGCCTTCCCGTAGATTGCATTGCCTTTCAGCCGTTTTGCCCCTGCATCACCAACGTCGTGCGCCTCGAGAAGCAGAGGGACTTCGGTGGTGTTTAGGCGCCCTCTGCATGGGCATGTCCATGTCTCGGCGCAACATGACCGTTGGATCAAACTCAGACGGTGCAGACCAGTCACTGTAGCACAAAGCGTGTGGGTGTGTTTGGTTGCATTCTCATCTCAATATAGTTGTTTCCTCTTCGTGTATTTGTGTTAACCTACTAGTGTGGACTCATGCACCCTTCATGCACTCTGCCAAACACCCAAAAGTGGGTCGAGAAGAGAACTTTTGCTCCCATCCCGTGCACCCTTCATACACCCTGCCTAACACTATTCGTGCTTCATATGGTTCATGTTTCATGGAGTGCTGTAGCACCGTACTCTCCGTGCGCTGTAGACCTAGTTCTGTTAACATTGATCTCACCGTTCATTCTCGACTGGACAGTCGAGAAAGCGGTACTATGTTACTACATTACTGTTCATATAGTTGACATGCGCACAACATCATTTGTTGTCGTCATATCTTACTACACTAGCAACAATATTATGTAGTACTGACGTATGAACCACTGCACATGCCTAGTACTCCCTCCTTTCCGGTTTATAAGGCTTATCTCAAATTTTTCATTTCCCCGATTTAAAGGGCTCATCTCCAACTCCTATTGAGATTTCGAGGCGCATTAAATCTTTGCATGCAATAATTCAAAAGGAACTCCCAATGCATGCAATGTTCCTACTCATCTAGTTTCCAAGCATGCATGCAGTGTAATTAATCCACATTAATGCATTAGTTTAATTTGGGTATTTTTATAAAGTACGAGATATATTCCTCCACTCATCATTTGCCTTGATAGATGAGATTTCAGATTTGAGCCCTATAAACCGAAAAGGGTAGTAGGAGCACTGTGTATGTTCAAGTGGCTGCCGTGTTTCGCACTCCTCCGTCGTAAGAGTGGAAACGCTTGCTGTAATCATTTTTTTCTTCAGAAAAACAGTGGACACGCTCTACCATGTGGATCCTCCTCCAGCCATGCACTAAATTACTCACTTTCGCCGACGTGTGGGACAGCCAGCATCGGGGTCCACCAGCCATGCACTAAATTACTCCGTAGTAGAGTGACGGTAGACTACCCCGATCGAAGCACCGCAGTAATGCCCAATGAGCCGTCAAATCACAAAACCCCCTCCTTTCCAGCAGTAAGTTGGACGGACGAAGCAACCATCATTTCACTCTTCTCTCTCAGCTTCCTCTCTACCCAACTCGCTTCTCCCTCATCTTGTTCCTCATTTCTTCAAGAAAACCCCGACCTGCTTCTGCCATTGTTCTTCTCTCCCAAAGAAGGAAAGGTGAGCGCATCAATGGTGTTGATTCTGGCCAAGGCCCGGTCTTGCAACCCCGAGACTGATCCTATAACTCCCTCTCTTTTCTTCTTTTGGGTTTGTGATTATGGTTTCTTTTCTTTTATTTCTATTTGACAGTTTCTTGATGGACGCTGGAGCACCGGCCGAAGTGATGTCTATGGCTCTGGCCAAAACCGTCGAGGCTCATGGTACGAAGAAGCGCAAGCACCCCGCCGAGACTACCGCAGACAAGCTCAAAGCCATCGCCCTGTCCAAGCCCCCCTCTCCGGGATCCCTCATTAAGCAAGTCCAGGTAATATCTCTTCTTGACGATCTTTTTCTCGATCTTGATCGTGTTTTTTCATCTAACACGCAGTACTAGTACTAGTAGTACAACTTTCTGGGTGATCTTGCATGTGATTTTTGTGTGCCAAATGACGGTTCTAAATTCCTCTTTTGACCAAAACATGCGAGAGGTTGACACTGATTTCTTATAGATTACTTTCAACTACTCCCTCTGTCCCAAATTTCTTGTCTTAGATTTGTCTAGATACGGATGTATCTAATACTAAAATGTGACTTGATACATCCGTATCTAGACAAATCTAAGACAAGAATTTTGGGACGGAGGGAGTACTTTATGAACATCAATGCTACCTTTGAAGAGGGTATATTTGCCTCAGTAACTTGTGTTATGGATATTGCAAGTAATCCCTCTGCTCTCATGCCTTTGAAGACATGTTCTAGTGTCTTTGTTCACTCATTTCTGTGCGTATATGTAGTCATATATGGAGTATAATATCGAAAATCATCTTATATTTCTGAACGGAGGTAGTAATAAAATATGGTTTCTGTTTGAATTAGAACCAGGTCCGCGGTGGAGATGAAGTTCTCAAAGTCATGCCGTGTGAACTGGAAGACCTGAGGATGAGTTCTACTGCTAAACTATCCAGCTGCTGTGTCCTTGTCGCCACGTGTCCTGAACTAGTGTTTTCCTGTAGCATTGTTGTCAGGCGTGTTCTCGAGGCTGTACTTGACCACAACAATTTCCTGGTTGTGCCTTCGATTACGAAGGGTGTGGTTCTTGTAAAGCTTCCCAACAAATCTGATGCGGCCTGTCTTCATGATCATGTTTATGAGTGGAAAGACCACTCTGTTAGGTTCTCCAAGGTTGACGAGATGGTGATGGTGCATGTAGACATCTCTCACGAAGTCCATGGCCTAGTCAGTTATGCGGGGTTCATCCCGTAGGTCGGTGGCAAGAAATAGTCTGCAGAGTTTAATTAGTGCAACTTTGCTTGTCTGTAGTAAGTACTATTGTTCAGTACTTGATTTGTGTTTGTGAACCCTGTATTGTTTATTAGTACTGCCGCTTTTGGTGTGTGGTCAGTCCTGAGAACGGTCTATGTTAATGTCTGTCCACTCAATTCAGTCTGTATATTTTGAAGTATCCAGATCATCTTTTTTGTGAGGACGGTTTATCAATTATGGTTACACTCCAATATCTGTATGCATTGCAGGGTTTATCGCACCCACCAGGATTTCCAGTCCCATGGATGTTCGGTCCATACGATTTGTCACGACCTTTGGACTGTCCTGCTTGTGGGAGTAGGCGGGGCCCCTGCATGCCACCCGTAGTTGGACGATCAATCTTCTGTTTAGTACTTCAACATAGTGATTTCCTGGTAAGGATTCACTCGTGTCACATCAAGTAAATCTTATTGATTTACTGTCTAAATCTTATTGATTTAATGTCATGTTTTCTTTCTTTTCCTGCAATTTTACGATGCAGGTTTTGCCATGTGACATTCATCACAAATAAACCGTTTGGTTTGCTCTACGATGGCTATTTTTCCAGGTTTCACTTCTTATGTCGTGTCAGTAACGAAGGCACTGTCAATCACTTATGTTACTGGAAAAAATTGGATCAGTCTGTTGTCTGAATACAAGCTGAATCCTATGATGAATTGCAGTTTGGTTTAACAAAAACGCCACAATTAGTCCTTCTCGCGTTTAAAAGAAATGAAGAAAAAAACTGGATCACGGTCACGAAGCCTAGTCAAGTTAGAAAGCTGATCATAGCAGACCAGACACGATCGCCGCTGTCTCGCACATCGGTACCACCTTCAGCAACGGATCGAGCACCGGCAGTTGCTCTAGCACTGACAGCGGCAGCAGCTCAGTCTGATCCAGCTGAGGATTGGGCACCGACCGCGTCAGCGGATCAGGCTAATCTACCGGAGGATCGGGCATCGACACCGGCACCTGCTCCGACACCGGCACCAGCTCTACAAGGAGCACCATCTCCGGCAGCAGCAGCGGCTTCGGCACCTGCACCAACACTTGCACTTGCATCTGCTCTGGCCCGTGCAGCGTCAACCGAATGAGCAGCTGCACCGACAACAGACTGGGCTGCAGTTCGCACTTCATATACCAAAGTCCTTACAAAACCGACATGTCCACCTTCTTGGTAAGCATTGGCCGCCCAAGTGTTTCGTTCTTTTTTCTTTCCATGTTGTTTCGCATGATTCACTGTGTTGATCTAACTGTTTGGGTATGTCTTCTTGTTTGCAAACAGAGAATTCCTAGAGCAACGAGGGAGTCGTTCAACAATCCGGGCGACAGCGGCCAAGTTTCTCTTACCATGCGCAGCCTTGGTGTGAATGAACCTGCTCAATATACCGTAAGTACAAAGGATGGTCGCATGATGATTGATGCCAAAGGATGGTCAAGGTTCAAATCAAAATCATATCTTTTGGTAGGGGATGATCTCAAAATCGAATTTTCTTGGCAAGGAGAGCTGGTCCAAATCAACTTTGAAATTCTTCAGTAGCAGCACGCAACTGCCGAACTGATCTATCCTACGAGAGATTTTGATGTAATAATCTGGCATGGTGAAACAAGTGTCCTGTGTGTATAAGTAATACGACAGTATTATTTATCACATGGTATATCGTTGATAGAATTGCAACTCTCATTGCTGGTTAGGAACTGTCGTTCGATTTCATTCCAACAGCTGTCGTGCTTTATTCAATTTTGTGTATTCGCCTTGCGACAGCATCTAAAACCAGCGCCGTACCGATCGCTTGCAATATGAAAAGCGCTGAGGTAGAACACATGGGCCCCCAAACATGCAGGGTGGGCCTGCGGCCCAAAGTCCAGAACCGTGAGCCTGTCTGAGTATTATATTCTCAGCTGAACCCCCATAATGCCCGTGCGTTGCACGTAACATCAAGATGCATTTGTATGAGTATTTTATCTTGTGAGAGAAAAGGATGAACGAGGGAAGGCCTTATTTGCAAATGTGGAGAGGTGTGTGGGTACCTTTTTGCAAAATTGCCATAGTTTCCTTCCTATCCGTCAGATATAAATCGGACGGCCTATATTGCAGGATGGCAGGCACACCATCATCACCAACTCGTCTATACTGTGTTAAAAACAACTCTGTTTTTTATAATTATATATGTTATATATATTCCCCTTGATTTTTCTTATGTATAAAGTTGTGATATAAAAGATTTGTATATTTCTTTACAGAGGGAGTATCTCTCTGTCAAAAATATATTTTTGTGTAACTAGTTACTCCTGTCTTTCTACTTCCTTTCGCTGATATGTGGGGCATCCGGCAACGGGGTCCACGTGCCATATGCACAAATTAGAGTGCACAACTGCACGGTAGACACACCCCGGTCGTAGCGCCGCAGTAATGCCCAATGAGCCGTCAAATCACAACCCCCCCCTTTCCAGCTTTAGCAGTAAGCTGGACGGACGAAGCGGCAATATTTCACTGGGCCTGAATCCCCTTCTCCCTCGTCTGCTTGTTCAGAGAAAACCCCCTCTCGGCGATTGCATAGGGTTTTCTCATGGAGAACCAGGTACGAATTCTTCATCCATCCCCGATAAATCCAAGTCCCTTGGTCGCGGGTAATCCTAGGATGGCAGCCGCCGCCGTTGATGCATTTTTCTTCCTACTGAATCTAGTGTGTTTCATTTGCAGTGCCCAAAGTGCGAGGACCCTACAGGTTTCTGCGCCCTCGGCGAGACGCCACACTTGTTCCTTCTCATCCTAACACAGGATTTTAAAACGCGCACAGTATGTTCCTAGAATCCTCTTTTCTATCCGGGAGGGTGGGGTTTTTTTGAACATGTTGTCGACTAATTTGGAAATTTGGATTGCTATATTTGGATAAAAGGTACTACCAGTACGATGGTCAACACTGACGTGAAGGAGGAAGTTATTTCTAGATTTGGATAGGGAATACATTGTGTTCTCATATTATTTTTCCTGCAGTGCATTATTTGCTCTGCCAGAACACATGTACTCAAGATGCTCGGCCTTGCCATAACTGAATACACCAGTTTAATGGTCACAGTGAAGACAAGCCATGGATATAAGTTCCGAGTTGGGTTCATGAACCAAGAAGATCGCTGCTTTTTTTATGGCCGAACTTGGATAAACTTTCTCAAGTGTTACAGACTGAAAGTTGGCGCACGAATGTTGATGGAAATAGCAGAACCTGGTCTCATCTTCACTGCGATCTTCCACCCCGACGTCGTTCCAATTGTTCATCCATGTTAGTTCTGTATCTGGTTCTTGCTTGTTGCCTCGATTACTTCTTAATCCACCTATTCTGTCTAACTAATCACAATTTAACTTTAGAAGTAGCAACGAATCTCTCACGAAGATGCTACTTCTAACTAATATTTTCTTATAATTGGTGGCACGTGTAGGTTTTTTCAGAGTTAAGCAGGCTGCTCGTTTGTTATTCTGTAACAACTCGGCTGTTACTGATGGCACTGAAGTTGACTGGGACGACATCCACAAGTTCCTACACTTTATTGATTGTCTTGAGGTCCTTGTGGGGCGTTTCAATGGTGGAAGGCCACGTGGGATATGTGTGCCACTGCTGCACTCGTTGAACAGGTCCAACTGTGTCGAGAAACTTATGGTACGAGCTGTTTTCTGTTATATATGTTGTTCATAAACTATTGCTTATACACAGTTTTACAGCTGTGATCTTCTTGAAACAGAAACTGCCCAGTTCTATTGTTCCTATACAGATGCCTGACCATGGTCGGGTCAGACTTGCGCTTGGTCACAACATGATGTTTATGTCGACCTACTCCATTCCCCTTGGAGGTGAAAAGATACTTATTCATGGGTGGTCTCAAATAATGAAGGCCCGTCCATCTTGGAGAATAGGACAGAAGATTATGTTCCTGCTTTTCCATGGCTCTAAAGCGAATATCCTGTTTATTGACCACATTGCGAGATGAAGCCGCTTTCAGAAGGTTGTGGATGCGCGGGGTGGCGCCTGGGCCTTGTCCTGGGGCTTGGCGGCCTCACCCTTGGTTAACTGTAGGCAAAGTAGCACTGTTCGAGGCGTGCTTTGTACGGTTGAACCTGTATAAGTACTCATACTGCTTTCAGCTATGGTTGTTAAGTGCCCCTGCTGGTTTCAGTTAAGGTTGTTAAGTACTCCTGCTGCTTTTATAGTCTGTCGTGTTTCTTCAGTCCTGTCTTCCTCCAGCCGCCAAAGCCAAACCAGCGCTGGCGGGGCCGCCTGCTTCCGCCTCCCATGGTTGGTTGCGCCTCAGCGCACGCATCGCCGCCCCACCGTCTCCTAAATCGTAACGCCGACGTCCGAGGCCTCGGCATTGTCCTCCGCACGCTTTGGTGCGCTCGCCGCGGCGCCGCCCTCTCGCGTTGTCAACATGGTCAACAAACAACAGGAATCGGCAGAAGTACGTGGAGAGGATGACAGTACGGGCCCACCATGTCAGCGTATGGAAAAATAAAATGCTTCCTCCTAGTGTTTTCCTGACATCTGGGACCCACGACATTGTGAGCGTATATAGTCAATAGACAAGAGAACAACACAAGATCGGCTGACACCTCGGACGTACCTGCTCGAGCAGTATTTTTTGTTATTGTTGAGACAGAGCAGGGTTTGAACTGGGTTGTGGCCCGTCTAGCCCAGGCTTATATTTTATGTTCACCATGTGACCAGCCCACCTATTTTTTCTTTGTGAAAATGAGCCCAGTTTATTTTTTCTGAAGAATACCAATCCAGGCCTATTTATTTTTCTATGCCTGATGGGCTGCAACTCTTTCAAGACGCCTGCAAATCTTGAAAGTAATATGAAATGGGTTGTAAATATAAAAACAGATGACAAATTGGCAATTACTTTATAATTTCTGAATTTTTTCACATTTTCAGATTCCTATTTCACTGGGCATTAACCTAATTTAAATATATCTTCAAAGTACTTTAAATCTGGCTCGACATTTCGGTATTAAAAATAGTTTGGAACCCACAGAAATATGCGAAATTGGCCCTGGCCAACCAAAAAAAGGACTGCAACAAATTGCATAAGAATTCGCAATGAGCTATATATAAATTATTAAAAAAAGAGGGAATGGTCTGACTTATGGGCCTATTAAGTTGACACGTATGCAAGATTTTTTTAGTTATTATATACGTCAACAAACGATTCTAGCAGACGTAACCGTTGGATGTCAATCCAACGGCCGTCGTGTTTCTTCAATCTCTGATCTTCTTGCTCCAGCCGCCAAATCCAGCGCCGGCGGGACCGCCTGCTCCCGCCCCCCGTGCAGGCCTCACCGCCCCCTACTACTCCCAGCGCTGGCCAGGGCATCCCTCTACTCACCCACACCCCCTGTTATTCTGCGGCGACGGCAGCCTCACACCGCAGCCGAACCAGTGAACCCTCGTACTCCTCTCCGCGTGGGCATCCACTGCCGCGTCTTCCCCGGCTCCGCGTCGTCCCCTTCCGAGGCCTCGCCGTCGTCCACCGCCCTGGTGCTCTCGGCGCGGCGTGGTCAACGTGGTCAAGGAATGACTTCCATCGGAAGAGTACTATCATGGAGAGGCTGGCAGCTGGGTCCACGGCAGCCGCAAGGAAGTGCCTCCTTATTACGCGGAAAATAATTATTCCTCCACCTGACAGCAGGGACCCACCGGACGGGTGATACGTCTCCAACGTATCTATAATTTATGAAGTATTCATGTTATTATACTATCCTTCTAGGATGTTTTATATGCATTTATATGATATTTTATATGATTTTTGGGACTAACCTATTAACCTAGAGCCCAGTGCTAGTTTCTGTTTTCTCCTTGTTTTAGAGTATCGCGGAAAGGAAAACCAAACGGAGTCCAATGGACGTGCAACTTGACGGAGATCATTTTTGGATCAGAAGAAGCCCACGGAGTACCGGAAGTAGGCCAGAAGAGTCTCGGGCTGCCCACGAGGGTGGGGGCGCGCCCACCCCCCTGGGGCGCGCCCCCTGCCTCGTGGACAGCCCGGAGACCCCCTTGACGTGAAATCAACGCCAAACTCTTCTATATATACCCAAACTTCCAGAAAGAAACATAGATCGGAAGTTCTGCCGCCTCAAGCCTCTGTAGCCATGAGAAATCAATCTAGGCCCTCTCCGGCACCCTACCGGAAGGGGCCATCATCACCGGTGGCCATGGAGGAGTATCCCGGAGAGGCCATCATTGCCATGAAGGCCAAGGATCAGAGGGAGAACCTTTCCCCATCTAGGGGGGAGGCCATGGAGGAGGAAGCACAAGGGGGAGAACCTCTCCTCCTCTCTCTTGGTGGCACCGGAGTGCCATCGGGAGGGGAATCATCACCACGGTGATCGTCTTCATCAACATCACCATCATCATCACCATCCTCATCTCTTTACGCGGTCCACTCTCCCGCACCCCGCTGTAATCCCTACTTGAACATGGTGATTTATGCTACATATTATGATCCAATGATGTGTTGCCATCCTATGATGTTTTGAGTAGATATCTTTTGTCCTTGGGTTGATTGATGATATAGATTGGTACGAGTTGTATGTTTTATTTTGGTGCTGTCCTATGGTGCCTTCCGTGTCGCGCAAGCGTGAGGGATTCCCGCGGTAGGGTGTTACAATACGTTCATGATTCGCTTATAGTGGGTTGGTGAGTGACTGAAACACAAACCTGAGTAAGAGGGATTGTTGCGTATGGGAATAAAGAGGACTTGATGCTTTAATGCTATGGTTGGGTTTTACCTTAATGATCTTTAGTAGTTGCGGATGCTTGCTAAAGTTCCAATCATAAGTGCATATGATCCAAGTAGAGAAAGTATGTTAGCTTATGCCTCTCCCTCATATGAAATTGCAATGACGACTAACGGTCTTGTTAATAATTGCCTAGGACAATTCCGCACACCGATCCACCATTATTCCACACTCGCTATTTATAATATTTAGTAGTATATTCTAACTTTATGATAACAACACCTACTTTTATATTTTAGCTCTCCGATATCATACAAAGTTATCCTCTTCATATCCACAACATAGTTTTATTTCTCGTTGCTAGTTGGAAGCAAACGTTCGGTGTACGTAGAGTCGTATCAGTGGCAGATAGGGCTTGAGAGAATATTGATCTTACCTTTAGCTCCTTGTGGGTTCGACACTCCATACTTATCACTTCCACCTTTGGAAATTGCTACGATGATTCCTTGCACTTGGGGATTATCAATGGGCCACCGTATTTGGCGAAAAAAAAGTTTCCCCCTGACTGCTGGGACCCACCAGACGGGCCACCGTATTTCTCGAAAAAAACATTCCACCCGTTGTCAGCTCGGACCCACCGGAAGTGCCTCCTTATTACGCACAAAAAAAATGAATACTCCCCCTGCTAGTTGGGACCCACCTTGGTGGGAGGCTGACTTGTGGGCCTACTAAGTTGACGGGGACGGCGTGCTTTGTCAACTTAGTCAATGTGAACGATTCTAGCTCCAGTGACCGTACGATGTCTATCCAACGGTCGTAGTGCTTCTTCAACCTCTGGTCTTCTTGCTCCAGCCGCCCAAAGCAGCGCCGGTCGGGCCGCATGCTCCTGCCTCCCGTGGCCGGCTGTGATGCCGCGGAGGCCTCACCGCCCCCTACTACTCCCACCGTTGGCCAGGCCATCCCTCTACTCACCCACACCCCTTGTTATTCTGCGGTGACGGCAGGCTCACACCGCAGCCGAACCAGTGAACCCTCGTACTCCTCTCCGCGTGGGCATCCACTGCCGCGTCTTCCCTGACTCCGCGTCGTCCCCTTCCTAGGCCTCACCGTCGTCCACCGCCTTGGTGCTCTCGGCGTGGCGTGGTCAATGTGGTCAACGACCGACTTCCATCGAAAGAGTACTGTACGTGGAGAGGCTGACAGCTCGGTCCACGGCAGCCGCAAGGAAGTTCCTCCTTATTACGCCGAAAATAATTATTCCTGCACCTGGCAGCGGGGACCCACCGGACGGGCCACCGTATTTCACGAAAAAACGTTTCCCCCCTGACTACTGGGACCTAGCAGCTACATCTTCGCACGCAAGGAAGTGCGTCTGGGCAAAAAACACGATTCGCCCCCCTGACTGCTGGGACCCACCAGCTACATCTTCGCACGCAAGGAAGTGCCTGACAGTCGGGACCCACCTGGTCGAAGCGTACGTAGCGTTGTCATTCTGGTCGCGAATGTGTACGTACATACTGGTCGATGTAGAGGCGCGCAGGTGTCATAGTAGAGGCGCGCACGTAGCATGTACACGTACGTACAGCGGACAGGGTGCAAGAAAGTAAATACGGCCACATACATACATATGGGCGGGGTCTTGAACGCCTACTCGCGCGTACGTATGGCCAGGGCTCGTGTACATGGCTGGGTCAGAACGGAGAAACTGCGTCGTCGTCTTGTTCATGGGAAGGCAACGGAATGCGTCGTGTTCATTGGGAGGCAACGGAACGCATGGGAGCCAACCGGCTTGGATGGAACAGCCGATGGAAACGAGGCCTGGCATACCACAGAACGGAGGAAACGGCCTTGTGTTCGACCGGCCACGTTCGAAACGGGATCCTGTTCATCGAGAGGGGTCTGGCGTACCGCAAAATGGAGGAAACGGGCCTCCTACGGTTGAAACGGGGGTCCTGTTGATCGGGAGGGGTATGGCGTACCGCAAAACGGAGGAAACGGACTTGTGTTGGAGCGCTACGGTCGAAACGGAGGAAACGGACTTGTGTTGGTCCTATTCATCGGGAGGGGTGTGGCGTATCGCAAAATGGGACTCCACGGGATACTGTTCATCTCCACCGTTGACCCCCTCCAGCTTCCACGGGCTACTGTTCATCCACCGTCGACCACCTCCAGCCTCCACCTGCGACTGTTCATCCACGGTCTCCTGTTCATCCAGCCTCCACCGCGCGCTACTCCACCGGCTACTGTTCAACCAGCCCTCTCCACGGGCTCCTGTTCAACCACCCCTCCACGGGCTACTGTTCATCCAGCCCTCCACCGTCTACTATTCATCCAGCCCTCCACGGGGTGGTCCTGTTCATCCAGACCTCCACGGGGTCCTGTTCATCCAGCCCCAACCGGCTCGATCGATCGGGGTCCTGTTCATCCAGAGGCAACACCACGGGGTCCTGTTCATCCACCCCCACCAGGAACTGTTCATCCAAACCCCCGCCAGCAATGCTCACTGTTCATCCAGAGGCAGCATCGATCGGCTTTAGTTAGCAGCAGTAGCGAAGGAATCACTCGATCGGGTTCAGTTAACAGCCATCGATCGATCGCTCGGGTTCAGTAACGCGTAGCCTGCAGTGCAATCGCTCGGGTTCAGTTAGAGCCCAACGCCTCGCTCGGGTTCAGTTAGAGCCCAACGCCTCGCACCCACGCCCATGAGTGTACGAGAGAAACGCGCATCGCTCGGCCCCGACCACCCACCGTAACCAGGAACACCCCGATATTTTCCTCGCCCTCGCTTCTACCACGGTTTTTTCCGTCATGGACGGCCCAAAGAATGTCATGCAGCTGCGTCTCCGGCCCGCCCAGGATGAAAAGCCCATTTTCTATCATGATTTTTTGTCATAGAAGTAGGACCCCACCACATCTATGATGATACCGGGTTTTGTCACGATTATCGTCATAGAAGTGTCATAAGTATGACAGAAAAAAAAATTCGTTCGGCCCAAAATGTCACGGATGTGTCTTTTTTTGTAGTGCCATGAGTTGACAAAATGAGCTCTAGAGAGCAATGATGACTTGGGATCCCATGGATCGCCTTTCCCACCGCTCTCTTCGCACAAAGACTTCACGCATGCTTTCTACATGGCTCTCACTTGGCTATGGGTTATTGTCCATTACATATTATATGCCCATCTTGCCATGTCCACTTTGCATGACATGCTTATTCATATGCCTTTACCATGCATTTGTGACCCATGCTTTGCATTACACATGATGATTGATTCTACTACGTGTATGTGTCTTTGCAATTGGTGGAGATATTGCTTGTTCTTGCCATGTTTCATTTATAACCCATTTCTATGATGATACATTGATCGTGTTTTGTGTTCATGCTTGCGATATGCCATGTGCATTGCCTATGCCTACTATTTGCTCACATGACATGATTGCCATGATTACCTATAGCATGTTGCATCTTTGCACTACTAGCTTGAATGATTTGATTGCCTCACACATGTTGAACAATTACTATCTCATTTGGGTTGAGTGCCACACTATCTTCACCACACCATATGCACATTATGCTTGGATTATCTTGCACTTACTCCATGTGTTTAGACATCTTCTCTTATTTTGTGTTGTGAATGGTTCATTTGCATACCATAGACCATTTGTTGTGCAATTTATGCATGCTTGCTATGACATTGAGGTAGATTCTTGTTTACTTGTCCAACATATTAGCACCTTTACCTCACCTTTGCATGATTTTTCCATGATGCTTTTCCATGTGCTCATTTAGATGCTTAAATGCCATGCCACACTTCTTTTTCAAACCATATGCTATGCTTGAGGACAACACTTGTTGGGTTAATCACCTCTCGAATGCTTGGTTTTGCTCTAACGCTAACCACATTCGTTTTTCCAAGTGTTTGTTGTAGCTGCTCCTTTTGAAGGAATCACAAGACGATGCGACATCGGAGAGTGCCCATTTCGAACTTCCACATGATACGTGCTTGGTGGTCGTCCACTTCTACACGGCGATGCCCTCTCTTTACCATGGTGATGAAGATCACGATCCGTGGACGGATCTCTCCCAAGGGGGGGAGATGATGCGGAGCATCCGTCGACCATCACCACAGACGTCACACCGCCACCGCAAGCACAGAGATGACCTATGACGAAAGCTCGCGCACGAGCCATCAAAACCGAGGTTAACTCCTTCCTCTTCGTACTGGGTCCTACCTCAAACCGAAGTGGTGTGCATCCTTCGGTACCAAAAAGATGATCATGAAGAGGCGAGCACGGAGACCCAAGCATCCATGGAGGAGGAGGAGGACGCAAGACAAAGAGAGCGAGAAGCGAGAGAGGTCTCGGACCACTCCGGGTGCCCGGCCACCAAGGGCCCCGGGTGCCTGGCCATCCCCAGCCGCCGGCTGGCCGCTCCTCTGGCCGCCCCGGGTGCCCAGACCCTGAGCTCCCGGGTTCCCGACCGCCACCTGGGCAACGCCCCTGATCGCCCCGGGTGCCCGGGCTTTCAACTCCCGGGTGCCCGGCCCCCATCGCCACCGCCTGGAGCCACCCCGGGTGCCCAGGCCTTGGACCCTCGGGTGCCCGGCCTCCTCCCTACAGCCACCTGGAGCCACCCTGGGTGCCCGGGCTTGGAGCCCCCGGGTGCCCGGTCCACCTGCAGCCTCGGCCACTGACCGGTCCGAGTGCCCGGCCCCTTTGCCGCGGGTGCCCGGAGTCCTCCGGGGGTGCCTGCGTGCACTATGGGCTTTTGACCCTTGTACCCCTCTTTCCCTCGTATTTCATCCCTAGGCTATATACACTCTCCCCCTAGCTCATTAGAGAGGATAGCAAAGTATTTGATAGACAAAGAGAGAGCTTTGCTCATCTTCCTCCTCATGGAGATCATGACCTCCTAAGGGAGATGATCCTTTTGTGGATATCAAGGCCTCCTCTTGGAGAAGGATCCCCATCATAGGATCATCAAGACCTCTTTCCTCATAGGATCGGGATGAACTAGTTACCTCTTGTATCTTCTTGTGTTGGATTTGGACCTTTGTATCTCTCTTTGTGTGATTGGATCTAGCACATGTATGATTGGATCAAGTCAATTTGAGTGTTCCTCTTGTGTTCCCCCTTTGTGTTCTCCTTGTTCTTAGGGATTTCCCCTCCAATTCGTGAAAGATCTCCATCTAGGGTTCCACCCTACAACACGATCTAAATAATTCGACACCGAATATCGCCGTTCGTACGCACGGCGAGAAACCCTAACCTCGCCGCCCCGAGGAGCTGACGGGAATATACGCCGGAGCTCCGTCTAATCCGTCTCAACGGACGAAATTGAGGAGGATCGGAGCCCGGAAGACTGACTCGAAGAAGAAGCACTGTCATTCGTCCAAACGCCGCCCTTGCGAGGACTAAAACCCTACCTATCAACTAGCAGGAGTCGAGGCACTAGAAAACCCCTTCCTGCCACCGGCCGCCGGAGAGCAGGTGGAGGGGAGGCGACTACACAGACTCGCTGGCGAAGATCAAGGGGAGAAAGGCTTTCCCTAGTCGCCTTGTGATAGGGGAAAGAAAAGCAATCTCTTGCTCGAAACACCACGCTAACAAACTGAATTGACCTCTTCTTGTGGATTAACTCTTTGTATGTAGATATCCTCTTATTTAATAACAAAATTATATGTCCGGACAATGAAAAACATCTTAGCTCATTCTAATGTAAAAAATGTATTCCCTTCGTATTAAAATATAAGACCTTTTTTGACGGCGTCATAGTGTCCGTGCGGAGGTGGTACCAGATAATGAAGTTTATGTCACTAGGAAACATGCCCGTGCATTGCAACGGAAGAAAAAAATATATACAGCTCTAACTCAATAGGCATGGTCAAGATCTTTCACGGGTCTATGCCTTCGGTTTTAACATGTCAACCCATTTTAAAATTAGCAGCTAAACACGATTTAAAAATAGTAGCTAGTTCAAAGTTATTTGTTGAGATACTAATTGGTTAATTCCTCTAGAAGAAATTAGTAGGTTAGTATTTAATCCCTTTGAATGATAGTTCTCACCTTTTGTGATGTTTTTGTAGGATTAGACACCAAATTACTAGCATTACACTGCATTGCAAATAATTTGATTCGATCTCATCGGATATATCATGATGCAAAAAGTGAGGATGTAGCATACATGCAGAAGCGGAAAACAATCTTGGTGTCAATCATGCGGATCCAGTATTTCTGATCCAATATTCCAGAAGTGAGATTCAGGTGCTCTTGTATTAGTGATATGCGACATTACTTCCAACATTCCAACCAGCAAATCTCAAAACATGTAGTATTGCCAACACATGCTCCTTAGATGGTACTGCGTTGGAGTTGGAAACATCCGGTTCATGTATGTGGATGGGATGGACCATGGTGCGTGCGGACAACAATAGTAATATGATGATCGACAGTGTCTAGCAGGCTGGCGAAATCTAGGTGGGATAGGTGCGAGTAATTGGAAAGTTTCCCAACGAGCATGTCGTGGGCTTGTGGTGGTCGGTGTAGATTGAACGATCAAATTCGTCCTTTATGACACACGGTTCGAGCTCTCCTTCATTTGAATGGATTCTACTCCTCAATGTGTGAGGGTTCGGCCAGGTGAGCTTCGGTGCATCGGGGATGATGGCGGCGTCCCAGTTGGTCCATGGCGGCAAATTAGGGCAACTTACATGAAAGTAAAAATAGAGCGAAGGAGGTGGTGTGGCTGTTTTTTGTAAAAATAAATAGAGAATGGATTCTGATTTCTATGAAGTCAGGACTAAGTATTTCTAGGCTATTGAAATGAATCTTGCATGAGTCTCAATTAGATACGAGTGGTAAGAAGACAAGCCCTGCGAATCAACCTATGGTATCCTTTGCCCATTAGAGTCCGAGTCTCGAACTTGCAACTGATGCTTGCATTTTTTTTTTAATATATTCTAGGCCCATCGACGATGTGCGTTTAGTGGAAGGAGACGTTCCCGTCGATTATGAAGGCATCCGTGGCGACTTCGTCAATATCATGACGATGTGTTGGTTCAGTCTGTAGCAGGTGCTCGTAGGTGTAAATTGTACATGCGCGTTCATAGGGATGACTGTATGTGGATATGTATGAGCGTACGTAATGTGTTAAAGAAACAGGACCTTTGAATATTTTTTGGGTACTTATTACTGACGGACAGGAATATTCAAAGAGGAAGAAATAATAAGTTTGCTTCTTTGACACGATGGTATATAGGTTGTGTGTTGGGTTCGAGCTGTAGGGACTCACTTCTCTTTTTCCTAACAGCTAGTGGACTGCACTGAGAGGCAGGCCGGCCCAGAGGTCCAACGTGGCCCATTAACCCAGTGCGGGCAGCAGGAACGGGCATAGAATCCTTTTTTTACTTGTCTGTGGCATTGCTGTAATTTCTAGCAACTTCAGCGGTAATTTCATGAGGGACAGGCTGAAACAATCCTCATGATGTTGTTGTTGTTTATTAACACCCTATCCTATAAGCACCTTTGAGAGACTGAATCGGCGTATCATCTTGAGATCGACGAAATCGTCATGGACGCCTTCGTAGACGACGGGAACATATCCTCCCACGGAAAGCAAATTGTCGAAAGGTCTGGAATAAAACAGAAAAATACGAGCACCAGTATCAAGTCTAGGACTTTAACCCTAGTGAGTTCGGGATACCGCTGTTCTCCTAACCATCCAATCACAAGTTGAATTGTCAATCCTCCCTTTGTTTTTTAACACACTATAGAGCGCGCACGCACACACACACACCACACCTTTGTGAAGGCACGGCACACACCCTACTCATATGAGCATCTTTGAGAGACTGAGCCGACACATCATCCTGAGATTAACGATGTCATCACAGACTCCTACGTAATCGACGAGAACGTCTCCTCTCATCGAATGCACATCGTTGAAATGCCTGAAATAAATTTAGAAAAATACGAGCACGATGTCAACTCTAGAAATTGAACTCGGACTCCACATGTACTTTAGATGCCCAGATGTTAGACCCTAATGAGGGGGTTAGTCGACGAAATAAGTTTGAGGGGTCAGTGGGCGAAACAAGTTTCTCCACGGGCCATTTAGTAAAAATAATACCTCGGCGGCGGATGAGCGAGCAATCGATGGATCGGAGAATATCTGGTGCACCGTACTCGCGTTGCATATTTTAAATGTTCAAAAATTATGAAAAAAAGCTAGCACACAACACAAATGTAGGTTGTCATGAAAATTGAAGACAAAATTTGAACATAGCTCAAAAAAAAGACAAATTCAACACTTAATACTAGTACATAGCATAAGTTGTGCTCTGTTTTTTTCTTCAGATTTTTTGAAATGTTCTGCGGCATCTGTGCATTGGATACATCCTCGGATCGGTGAGGGGCGGGGCGAGGAATGATGGCGGCCGCAGAAGCGGATGATATCCACTTTGAAAACTCTGCGCAAGCGTGCGGCCGCGCCGGGTCCCGCACTGACAGCGACGCGCCCCACCACAACCACACCCACCCGCGCGCGCGCCCGCGAAACCTCTCCTCCTTCCTCCTTCTCAGCCGCCCGGAGGAGAGCCCAGACGGTTCTCGTCGATTAAAAACAAAACGAAACGCAGCCTCCCATCAAAAGGCCTTCCCCCTCCATGACGCGGCCCCACCCACGGAGGGAGCTGGAGGCTCCCCATTGGCTGGCCCCGTCACGCGCTGCGGCCAGCCACAAGGCTCCAAGCCCAGGCCGGCCCGCTGCGGCCGCTTGCGCTCGCAGAATCCCTTTGACTTTTCGGCAGCGTGGAAACTTGAGAGACCAGCGCAACAAAGCGCCTGCGACCCGAGCTCACGCTGTGCGACCCCTTTCCCGTATTTTCCACCCGTATATGCGTCCGGTTCTCTAAAGCTACGGCGGCACCCAATTTTCTACGCCTCCGGAACGTGTGCAGTGTCCTGACGGCTAAGTGAGCGGTCGCGGTACTGCCCAGCGGGGACGACGCTTTTGAATACCACTGCGTAATCTGAATAATCTAAGGCTAAGCGTGCCAATAATATCATCGGTTAGATTATCAATCATCCTGCCTGTAGGAGTAGATTAGGCTGCTGTGCTGTGGACTGTCTGTGGAGGCTGGCTGGCTGGCTGCTAAGGCCAAACAAGGCAATAAAAGCAAGCGCAGTTAGGTAAAGGGTGTAGAAAAGAAAGGCAAAGGGCGGGGAGGGGGCTATAAAAAAATCCCGTGCTACTGCCCTAATTCCCTTTGGACTTTGGCGTTATATCCATCCTCGAGCCCCTCCCTTCCGGACCCTCACCCTCTCCCTCTCCTCCGCCTGATTCCAGTGGTGCTGCTGCTTCTTCTCCGCCGGGACAGACGAGACACGCAGGGTAAGCATGCTCTGAGTCCCCCCCTCTTGTGTGCTTCCTTGTTTTCCAAGGGGTTTGAGCTCTTGCTTGCGCTTTCCCTTGGTTGGGACCGGGACATATGCATCGATCGACTTCTCCCTGGCATGGAAAATTGTTAAGGAGTTCTTTATCTCCAGTTGCTGTTTGAGTAGTTGAGTTGAATCGAGTTGGCTGGCTGGTGTGCAGTTCCGGTTTGGTTCGCTGTACAGTACTGTAGTAAGCATCCGCCGACGGTTCCTTATCTCCAGCTTGCGCACCTAATCTTGGATTTTGACCATCCAGCTGCTCTCCCACCTGTGTCCCCAAATTGACGCCAATCTTGTATGGATTTCGTTTGATTCGTGCTTGTTTCTTCTTGGTTACAGTTGCGGAGCAGCTAGCGGCGGAGGTGCTTTCTTCATCATGGAGTCGCAGCAGCAGCAGATGGAGGCGGTTTCTGCGCCGGCCGCCGCCACGAACGGGGGCGGGGAGCTGATCGGGTACGTGGACGTGCACGTGCGGAGCGCGCGGGACATCCAGAACATCTGCATCTACCACAAGCAGGATGTGTACGCGCGCCTGTCGCTGCCGGGGGAGGGCGCGCCGGCGGCGTCCACGCAGGTCATCAATGGCGGCGGCCGCAACCCGGTGTTTGACCAGTCGGTGCGCGTCGGCGTGCGCGCGGGGGACGTCGACGCCGCGCTCCGCTGCGAGGTCTGGATGCTCAGCCGGGTCAAGAACTACCTGCAGGACCAGCTGCTGGGGTTCGCGCTCGTGCCGCTCCCGGACGTCGTCGCCGCCGAGGGCGGGACGCTCGCGCGCGAGTTCCCGCTCTCCACCAACGACCTCTTCCACTCCCCGGCCGGGTTCTTGGAGCTCGAGCTCTCTTACATCGGGGTCGTGCCCGATGTCATTCCCGTCTCGCCGACGCCCAAGCCTGCGCTGGCCGATCCCGACGAGTCCGAGAACGCCGGCGACGGAGCCGGCGCTGGCGCAGGGAAAGACTACGAGAACATGGAGTTCCCTGACATGAATCTTGTGGAGGAAAACCAGATTATGCTGTCGGAATATGTTGGGCTGCCGTGCGCAGCCATGGAAACGCAGAGCTCCGAGAGCCTCCTGACCTCGGAGGACGTGGATGGTGCCGCCACCGAGTCCCACGACGCTGGCGTGCGCGTCGTGCAGAGCTTCTCCACGGATTACAGCACCGCCGACTCGGCCGGCGCCTTCCGGAGCGAGACGGCAGTCAGCAGCGTGTCCACCACGGAGTCCCCGGCAGCGGCCGTCCCGGCCACCCCGCAGTCCAACCCGTCGGAGCCGTCAGGAAACGCCCTCTCATCAGCAGGCCAGAAGGAGAAGGCCTCCGACGCGGCGGAGGTCGATTCGTCTCACACCGTTCAGGAGAGCCCGGCGGTGAACTCGCCCAGCACCGTGTCTGAGAACGCGGTGGACAAGCCGCCGGCGATGAGCTTCAACTTCGCGGAGGAGGTGCAGGTGAACCAGAAGGAGATCATGGACATGTACATGAAGAGCATGCAGCAGTTCACGGAGTCGCTGGCCAAGATGAAGCTCCCGCTGGACATGGACAATGGCAGCGACAAGAGCGGGAGCGGCCCCGCCGCCGCCTCGCCCACGGATTCCAGCGGCACCGACTCGAGCGCGGCGGCCAAGAAACCGGCGGCCGGGGGCGCGCAGGAGAAATCTCCCAAGGTGTTCTACGGAAGCCGAGCCTTCTTCTAGGAGGGAACGAAGCCGGAGTAGTGCCGGACCCCGGACTAGAAGATGGCATTTGCAGCCATCAGTCTCTCTCAGCTGAAAACTTGGTAGCGCAGAGGAATAACACTTTTCTCATGCTGTTGTTTTACTTAGGCTTCGTCAGATCCAAGACACATGCGGAAATTAGCTGCCCTGTCTGTCTTACTTTTAATGTATCGCTACTCTAATGAGAAATGCTTGGCTTCTTTTGCTTGAGTATACACATCTGAATTACTTTTAATTCGCAAGCAAAAAAAAGAGTATAGACATCTGAATGTGAGTTGCTATATCTGCAATCTTCTTAGGTCCCGATTGAAACGCACCAAAATTTACAGGAATTTCATAGGTATCAAGCAGAGCGGCGTGAGACAGCAACAGAGTGGTGGGCAACGGTGCCAGCTCCTCCATGTTTTATGTTTCCAATTGTAGATGGTATTTGATGATTCTGCAGATCTTTCTCAAGGGTTAGGACGATCGACAGGGATGCTGATCTTGTCGGGAAGATGTGTGTAAACACCCTGCCTGATGGCTGTGGATGTGGAAAGTTGAAGTGCATCGGGAACCTTGTGTAGCCATCATCATGTCATCTCTTTCCCTTTCAATCCAGCTCATCGTCTTCTCCCTACTTCCTAGTTTCTGGTTTTGTAGTTGTAGTGTCCACCAAAGAGATTCCATCTTAATATGCGACCATGGACCTCGCCAACAATTTTGCGGTGTCTAGTTTGCCGAGGCAAGAAAACATCAAATCTGTTTGATTCCGAGGTTCCTACTAATTTATGTAAAAGCTTTTTTTGAAGGTATATATAAAACTATATAAAAGTATGAGTAAGTTACATTAGGAGGGAAAAAAAGAGAAGAAAGGAAAACAATCATCTGCATCCAGACATTCCAGCATCCAGGAACAAGGATTTCCATTACAACAGCAGTAGGAAATTTCTCTAGTGTGAGAATTGGTGTCCCCATAGACAGAGATGCCCCTTTTTCCTATTTGCAGCTATAAACATTTCCAAGCAAAGTCACCACCCCAAAGTAAGTGATGAGTGGTTTCTTCAGGTGCTTGGCTGCAGAGAGGACAAGAATAATCATTTTTTTCATTCAAAATAATAATAATAATCATTTTTGATAAAACCCCTTCCTTTTTAACATAGCTCTAGTATTTAGCATGTCATCTAGGATTAGCGAGAAGAAAATTTTGTGCTTGAGTCCTGAAGAGATCTGGACTTGGTGGTTACCCATGAGAAGCATGTACATGTGCATGGATGGGTAAACATTTGTTATTTGAAGAGCATTTCCAAAATATCTTTGCCAAATCCATTTGGCTGTTGAGGAACCAAGCGTGAGAAATGTTGGTCTTGGGGACCATGAGAGTTTGTTTATGATCTTAGGATGATCATCACAAACAGTTGAAACATTATATAATTATCTGTATGCTTTATCTTCTTGTTTGCTAGATAAGGTATGCCATGTCATGATTGCTAGAATTGCCATGATATTGTTTCCATGCCATATATTACTTCGCTTAGTGATATTGTTATATTGTTATTTTGGGTTTACTTGCGAGTACTTTCAAAGTACTCATTGGCTCATTTATGTGGCCGGGTGTGAAGCAAGGATTCGTCTTCCTTCTGTCGGAAGGAACTGGTCGAGAGTGTGCTAGGGAGTAGTGGTCCAGCTAGAGCCCTTCGGAATGGAGTCCATCCAAATCCATGGGTGCCCAGTTAAAGTCTTCCATTGTAATATGATAAGTTACTCCGTTCTTAGAAGCTTGCTGTATCAAGCCTTACTTTAAGAACTGTACGAACCCTTATAGTTGTATGTGTGTGTTGTGATGTCAAGATTTATTAAGGCCCGTGCTAGAGTGATTTCTGGGCTGCCACATGCGATGCACCAATTATGTGAATTGGTGTGTGACACCTAACACATAGAAATAACGTTACTTTAAAGTAAACCAATGATACAACGAGAATATGTGGGCTCCAAGGCTATGCCTCAGCCCTTAGCCTGAGGGGATTACTCACGCACCATAAATATATATCACATGCAAAAGACATTGTAGATGGTACTTAAAGATGAATGATTGACGATAGTCTTACAATGTCATTGTATGCGAAGTACACTTAATTACAAGTTTATGGTTGTGGCTGTGGGTGCGAAGACTACAGAGATGGAAATGGCTTTGGAGATGGAGATGGCGGCTATAGAGGGTAATGGCTGCGGTCGACTTTTTCGTGGATGAGCGACTCCTCTCGCTGAAAGGTTTCTGGGATAACGCACCGTGAATTAGCCATCGGTACCTTCACAGAAGATGCGAGTGCTGACGTTACGGAGGCGGTGGCAGGCTGTAAGACCGCTGGCACGAGCGGCTAGGATCATGCCAAACGTTGTCTTCTCCTTTGGAACCTCATGTGCATTTCCTATTGATTGGGTTTGATTACCGCGCCCATTACCTTCCATATATGGCTTGATTTATTTCCTAAAATGGCCCATTCCTCCAAAGAACATAGTAAAGAAGGGGAATCCCAATCTTTCACTTTTATTAGTCATTAGTGATTATATCAAGTGATTCCCCCAGAAAATATGAGATACTCTAATTTAAACATGGGTATGGGTGAGTGAAAACATACACACGTCTGCTGCTAGGGTTTTCATTCTCAATAAATCGAGGACAAAAGCCTATTGCATGTTGCTCGCTCGCTCTGTGCGAGTGATTGGGTAACACCATGGTATAAGGGTGAAGTAACCTAGTAGTAACTATTACCTCCATTTGAGAACAAAGGTTTATCGAATCAGGAGTTCTTCTAGTAAACAAAGTCATGGATACCAGCTTCTTGTCATGCTAGTTACAAGGGTAAATTGCACGGTATGGCAGGAATTGATAGATAGATAGAATAAAATAATGATACAACAAATAATAATATTTTTGTAGATGTTTTCAGGTATGGAAAATAGTCACCAGTGGCATCTCTCCAAGCAGATAAGTGTGGTGCGGTGAAAAAATTATAGTTGCACAACGATTAAATTACAATATTTATATTTATGGCTATGATCATACATGGCATAATCTTGTGTAGGCATTTTGTCTGTGATATGTAGACCTTGACTCCCTGGTTGGGCATGTAGTTGTGCTGCCTAACGACCCGAGTTCAATTCCTAGAATTGATAGGTGATGCACACGGGTTTGCCCCCCATTTATTGAGGATCCAGCTTGGTGTGTGGTGGAATCACTCATTGAGAAATATCTTGATACTCATCTAAAATTTTTGGAGGACCATGTTTATCTTGGTACCCATACTATAATGGTTGTATGCATCCCTAGTTGGTGCAAAGCCCGGAAAGTGAAAATCTCTCCCATTTTTAGATGCCCCCACGTCGTCCCTGATAGGGCGACTCGGGCAGCGCCAAAACCCTAGCCGTCGGGGCGTGAACTCCCTCCTCCCCTTCCTCCGCTGCCACTGGGCTAATGGCGGTGGCGGGGGATCTCCTCCCTAACGCGTGATGGAGGGGGTGGGGCGGAACCTCCTCCCGCGAGGAGGTGCGACCGTGATCTCAATCATGGCGGCTAGCTCTGGGTGGCGACGTGTTCGTTTGGTGGCAGACCGGTGGCGGCGACGTGAAGAGGACGCCATGGAGGACTTGGCTGGGCAGATCGGGCTGGGTGTATGCGTGTCACGCTCGGATAGTTAAGCAACAATGATCCCCCGCTAATGATGCCACGTCACCTCGGTTACTGTTGATAAACTCTAGATAATTCAAGACCGAAACAAATTCAAATTTTAATTAAAGGAAAACAATAAAAGTTTTCAAACATTAAAATAAAAATGTTCAGTTTGTACTAAATATTACATAGATAATTATGGTGTAGAAGACACGGTTTTATAAAATGCATAAATATTTTAAATTGAATTAAAACAGAAGAAAAAATAAATAAAAGAAAGAAAATACAAAAGGAAAAAAACAAACAAAAAAAGGAAAATAAAACACCGGGGCTCCGGCCCAGCAGGCCACCGGCCCAACTGGGCCACGAACCACTAGACTGGCCCATCCGCCCCCACTCCCCCATTAACCCACGAAACCCTAACCCCCCTCACCCACGACCCCCAGTGCCCCCCACGATCCCCCTCATCTCTTCCCTCTCCCCCTCGATCTGGAACGGGGGGCGTGCACGCCCGATTCCGCCGCTGCCCGACGCAGCCCGGCTTCGACCCCATCGCTCCGACGCCGTCGCCCTGGACCTCGCCGCCTCGTCCTCAACCGCATATCGCCGGACCGCCTCGCCTCGCTCTCGACGCGATACATCGAGCCGACCCGAAGCCGCCCGACGTCGCCCCGTTGTCGTCGCCGATCCCCGCCGCCCGGAGCTGCGCCTCCGCCTCTGCCTCCTCGCCGGACTGCCTCCTCCACGTCGCCGTCGTCCCCGACCTCCTCCTCGCGCCCCGCTGCCATTTACCCTACGGCCACCGTGAGCGCCCATTTCCCGCCTCTCTCCCTTGCGCCCGCACGCCGCTCGCTTCCGACGTGGCTCGTTCACCCGCTGTCCCCTGCCATGCTCGATGCTGCGCCATCGCCCGCGCGCGCCCGCTCTAAGCCTCGCCTCGCACACGCCTAGCTCGCGCACGCTCGCGCGTGGCCGCGCCCCGTCGCCTCTGCCGCCCGCTCGCCGCGCGCCTGGCCCCGCCTCGCCGGTGCTGCGGTGGCCTTGCCGGCCCACGCGCCCGCATCCCCCTCTCGCTCGCGGCGCTGCCCCCCCCCACAGCGCTCCCTCGCGCGCGCAGCCCTCCGCCGACGCCGCCATCGCCGGCGCCGCCCGCTGCTTCCCCCTGGACCGCGCGCTCCGGCGCCCGCCACATGCGCCTGCACCACCGGGGCGAAGCCCCGGTTTCCCACCGCCCGCGCCCGCTAAGCGGTGCCCGGTAGGCCTCCCCTGGCCACAGACATGTGGGGCCTAGCCCCCAGAATGATAAAAAAGGATTTGAAATAATAATAATAATATATATTAAATAATTAAATTAATTAATTATGTTTAATTAACCTGATTAACTAGTGTTAATTAAATAAACAATAATTAGGTTAGTTAAACCCTAATTAGATTAAACAGTCTATGACAGCGGGGACCCACACGTCAGTTTGACCAGTCAACACCCCTGTTGACTGCTGACGTCAGCATGCACTGTTCTGGATAATGTTGGATTAAATTAATTAAATAAATTCTAAAAATGATTTAAAACTTTAGAAAATCATATAAAATAAACCGTAGCTGAGATGAAAATACTTTCTATATGAACGTTGCTTAGAACGACGAGACGAATCCGGATACGCAGCCCGTTCGTCCGCCACACATCCCTAACCTATCGAACTCGCAACTTTCCCCTTCTGGTTCATCTGTCTGAAAACGCGAAACACCGGGAATACTTTCCCGGATGTTTCCCCCCTTCGCCGGTATCACCTACTACCGCGTTAGGGCACACCTAGCATCGTTCATTGTCATGTCATGCATCGTCATGCATATGTTTGCTTTTATATTTATTTTTTTCTTCCCCCTCTTCTCTCGCTAGACACCGAGACCGACGCCGCTGCTACCCAGTACGACTACGGTGTTGATGACCCCTCCTTCTCGGCTGAGCTTCCAGGCAAGCCCCCCCTTGATCACCAAATATCGCCTATTCTTCTCTATACTGCTTGCATTAGAGTAGTGTAGCATGTTACTGCTTTCGGTTAATCCTATTCTGCTGCATAGCCTGTCATTGTTGCTACAGTTGTTACCCTTACCTGCAATCCTAAATGCTTAGTATAGGATGCTAGTATTCCATCAGTGGCCCTACACTCTTGTCCGTCTGCCATGCTATACTACTGGGCCGTGATCACTTCGGGAGGTGATCACGGGCATATGATATATACTTTGTACTGTTACATTACTTATGGTACTGTTCGGAGATGGGGGCTGAAGGGGCAGGTGGCTCCAGCCCGGTAGAGGTGGGCCTGGGTTCCCGACGGCCCCCGACTGTTACTTTGTGGCGGAGCGACAGGGCAGCTTAAGACCACCTAGGAGAGAGGTGGGCCTGGCCCTGGTCGGCGTTCGCGGTTACTTCATAATAACACGCTTAACGAGATCTTGGTATTTGATCTGAGTCTGGCCACTGGCCTATACGCACTAACCAACTACGCGGGAACAGTTATGGGCACTCGGCGTCGTGGAATCAGCCGAAGCCTTCGTGACGTCAGCGACTGAGCGGCGCGCGCCGGATTGGACTGGAACGCCTGCTAGGCTAGCTCTGCTTCCGGCCGCGTACGCAACGTGCAGGTGTGCAATGGGCCCAGACACCTGCGCGCATAGGATTTAGACCGGCGTGCTGACCTCTCTGTTGTGCCTAGGTGGGGCTGTGACGTGTTGATCTTCCGCGGCCGGGCATGACCCAGAAAAGTGTGTCCGGCCAAATGGGATCGAGCGTGTTGGGTTATGTGGTGCACCCCTGCAGGGAAGTTTATCTATTCGAATAGCCGTGTCCCTCGGTAAAAGGACGACCCGGAGTTGTACCTTGACCTTATGAGAACTAGAACCGGATACTTAATAAAACACACCCTTCCAAGTTCCAGATACAACCCGGTGATCGCTCTCTCACAGGTCGACGAGGGGAGGATCGCCGGGCAGGATCATGCTATGCGATACTACTTGGTGAACTTACCATCTACTCTCTTCTACATGCTGCAAGATGGAGGCTGCCAGAAGCGTAGTCTTCGACAGGACTAGCTATCCCCCTCTTATTCTGGCATTCTGCAGTTCAGTCCACCGATATTTCCCTTTACACTGATACCCATGCATATCTAGCGTAGATCCTTGCTTGCGAGTACTTTGGATGAGTACTCACGGTTGCTTTTCTCCCTCTTTTCCCCCTTTCCATTCTACCTGGTTGTCGCAACCAGATGCTGGAGCCCAGGAGCTTGACGCCACCGTCGACGACGACTCCTACTACACCGGAGGAGCCTACTACTACGTGCAGGCCGTTGACGATGACCAGGAGTAGTTTAGGAGGATCCCAGTCAGGAGGCCTGCGCCTCTTTCGATCTGTATCCTAGTTTGCGCTAGCCTTCTTAAGGCAAACTTGTTTAGGGCCACTTTGATTCGTAGGATTTCCAAAACGCGGGAATAGGAAAAACATGGGATTAGAGTGGAATGTCGTCTTGAATCCTACAGGATTCTACGAGTGTTTGATTGTGCATAGAAAAAACGTAGGATTCTTCCAAAGAGGTTTGAGTGGATGGAAAGTTTCCTATGAAATCTAGTGCAAATGAATCCTATGGAAAAATTCCTATGGTTTACAATCCTACGAATCAAACAACCAAGATAGGAAAAATTCCTAAGGATTAGAATCCTCCAAAATTCCTTTGAGAATCCTTTGAATCAAAGAAGCCCTTAACTTATGTCTGTACTCAGATATTGTTGCTTCCGCTGACTCGTCTATGATCGAGCACTTGTATTCGAGCCCTCGAGGCCCCTGGCTTGTATTATGATGCTTGTATGACTTATTTTATTTTTAGAGTTGTGTTGTGATATCTTCCCGTGAGTCCCTGATCTTGATCGTACACGTTTGCGTGTATGATTAGTGTACGATGGAATCGGGGACGTCACAAGTTGGTATCAGATCCAACTGCTTGTAGGAATCCCCCTTCCAAACTCCTTGGCCGAAGTCGAGTCTAGACATTGCAAAACTTTTACTAACATGGTTGTGTGTCTTATGGGCTCACGTCGCCATTGGGTGGTATTAGGATCTTTTATTCCTCGACCTATACTCTGGGACTCTGATCTCTCTTCTATTCGGGTTTAATGAATTTACCAAAATCTAACTTTAGGTTCTCTAAAATACTTTCTACCGGAGAGCCCCTTCAGTCCAGATGATCGTCGGCTGCACCAGAAGATTTTGAAGATACTCACCGATATTCTCTCGAGACCTTGTGCCCGTTGCTTTTGCAATTCCCTACCACCAAAATATCCCTATGGATAAATACTTACACCCGTCGTTCTTACTTTTATTCCCAGTCGATCTTGTTATTACAAGATACCCCGAGAATACTTTGTGCCTACTGCCTTGCAGTTCTTTACCACATGAATACACCTGCAAATAATTCCTCACACTTACCGAGTATCCGCTCATTCCCAGTTGTTCATGTGTTTCAGAAAGGTCTTCGAAATACTATTCAACCTTTCGAAAATCCTCAGTAGCTTATTGCTCTTGAAATTCTTGCTTGCTTGCATTATGGATAATCCCATAAGTCTAGTAATCTTATTGGCATCCCTTGTCACTATCATCTTGAGTCCGTTGATTCAATATGTAGCGAATGCCAGCAATCCTCAATCAGATCCTAGAATTCATCCTTCCAGCTCAGACGTCATTTTAAACATGAACTGGTTCTCGACCAACCGAATTGGCGTCAGTTGTACCCCTAAGTCTATTCAACTTATCCATCCTTAATCAGAGCGTTTGCTTCTGATCCCTTGATTTGGAAATCGCAATTCCTTTGCATTTGAGATTTGAGTTAGTTAGTTATTCCCATAATCTGATGCCTTTGCATTCTTTCTTCCTCTGATTCAGTACCGAGACTCACGCCAGCTCTGTTATGGACCGCCAAACCCATTGCTGGGTTGTTATCCGATGGTATCATTCACATTCAAATCTTGTGAGTTCTTTCCCTGATGCATAATGCTTTGACAACCATGCTCTACTTTCGGGCTTGTGTTAATTACTCCTAAAAATGTGTGGTATATGTTTCTAAGATGCCCTGATGGGTTGAACCTATGCCTTTCTTAATCTCTGTGAACCCGAAAGTTTTCACGGGTCATACTCCTCTGATAATTCACCAGGTAGGTTTTTACACTGAAATCATTTTTATCTAGAGCAGTGAATGAAAGGTTATGCATTGAAGAAGTGGGAGTCGACCTTGAACTTTTTGTTCATGCCCATGGGCACGATGTAGATCTTATCATGGAAGCTACTCTTAAATTAATTATTCCCTTGGTATAAGTTCATCTTATATCTGGAATCTGGTCTTTTGCAATCTTGGTTCCGGCCATATTGATATTCTTTGATTCCTTTTCTCGGACAAGTTGAAGTACTTGTCTTCTGCAGATCATTACACCTATCCAACCTCTATTCTGCTCCACCTTTGAGTATACCCTCTGGTATCTCAAGAATATCACGAAACTACATAACTTCTTATGAGTTCTTCGTCAACTATTATTCTCGTCGATTCCAATTTTCCCCCGGGTTTTGAGTTATTAGTCACTCGAGAACACCGATAAGTGAATCGATTTCGCACTCCGATTCAATACTCTAAGTAATTTGCATTGCTTACGAGTTTAATAATCCTTCAAGTCATTCCTAGCCTGATCGGCTATATCATTATCGTGCTAAATTTTAACTGTGCTACCTGGTCCTTATTCCCGGAGCACAACTTTTTGACGATGAGCTAAGCTTACGTCGATCCTCCTCATCATATCATTTCGCCTTGAACAGCAAGCTTGGCTTCGAGTTTGTGTCGTACCCTTGGTTCTAATAACCTTTCGCTTCACCATTCCTTTGACTTGATGTCATCGCCGATCGATTACATCTTGAAATCTCTCGACTAATGTGTCGTGATCATCATCAGCATTCTGAGCTTTCCAGGATATCAATTGAATTTATGATGAGAAAGAACATCCTTGCCCCCGATGATTAGTGTTACCATCGACCACTCTACTGCCTTTCGTCCAACACAAACTTGTTTGTGTTTTGAGTTATACCTTGAGATCCGCGCTATCCAGCAATTATTCTTCTTAACCTTGAAGTATTACCATCTTTTATGTCAAGAATGTCGTGAGAATTTTACCACCTCTTATGACATCTTGATACAGGTGATACTTCTTGCCATATCCGTTCATTCCTTGGTCCCCGTGTTGTTCCTAACCGGAAAACCGACAATTGAACTATGGTGTGCGACTTCAAAACTTCTAGCAACCCTATTTCTTTGAAGTTAATGGTCGATATTTCATTCTTAGACCATTGGTTATCGAATCAACATTCTCACATTGATCATGCTACCTAAGCCCTTATTTCGGGTGCACTTTTCAACCAATGTTTAACTGTGTATGTTTTCCTCGAGCATACATCATTAAGTCATTTAATCTAGCTAATGTTATCTCCTTGTTCACATAGTTATGGAAATCCATCTTTTGGAAATCTCAATGGATTGTCGCTGAGTCAATCAGTCACCTCCTCACCTCTCCTTGATTTAAGGTGAACTCTTGTTCGGAACTCGCTTCCAGAGTTCATTTCCCGAGAATCTTACATTGTCATCTCGTCAATTTGTGTCGCACCTTTTTATCTCAGGATCCTGAGTCTGAGGTATCCTGACACCAACCAGATCTGAATCTCGGTCAGATATGATGGTTGGAATATATTTCCAAGAGATATAACAATGGTCCTTATGTGACCCGGTAAGGCGATGTCGTGCCTAGCACACCTGGCCGGAGGCCCTATTGTTATAGATTCCTTTTCAGCAAGTTTATCCATTCTTCCATGAGGAAATTGTAAGACTTATTCTATAAGTTGTTTCCGATGGATCCTTTGTATCCAAAGTCCGACTTTGCTTGAAGACCATGTCAATGCTATCTCGAAGCATGTATGTGGTACTCCTATCATCAATAAGAACATTTGAAGCAAAATGCTAAATTTTCCTTATCAACTATCCAAACACCGTTGTTTGGGTAATGTCATGAACTTCCTCTCCCCTAACCTAAATGGTTTTCTACGTTATATCCTATCATGGATATCATGCTCTGCTTGTCCTTGGGGAGGATATACCCCCGAAATATGTGGGTATGCACATTTTCCCTTCCATTGTTCTGTTTAAACCTGATAACCACTTTTCCTTTCCATTGGTTTGTTTAAACCTTCTTGTGATCTATATTATATAAGCAGTAATTTTTCCCTGCTTATGTAAACACCTCGTTGTGCAATTCTGTCAGCAAGACCCTATTGCTATTGTTGATGACATTCCGGTAGCCACCGATGGACGAGAACTTTGCCTAATGGTCTGCCTCGTTCAACGAGCAGGAAAATGGTTCTCTTCGTCCCTCGCCCTTGGTACCGACATTGTTGCCGACATAAATGACAGGCTATCCTTTGACATGCCTTGCTTACATGATTGTGCAAGACGTCACCGCCTTTCCTACTTTTAACCCACATGGGGGGCCCATAACCCACAGTTCCAAAGGATCGAAACCTGACTCACCTGTACACCTCTTGTTCCCAAGGTTGTTCCTCGCGCGTGGCCTCGTAAGCAATTCACGAGCCACCTTTGGAGAGACCATCAATTCTGGTATCAGACACAGTACTTATTCCCGTTGCTTTGAACCTCGTTCACGCCCCGTTTCAGGCATCGAACGTTTGTCTGCCCGCTTGAAACTTCACATGATACCTCCTTACTTTGCTCTCGATATTTTCTTAAGTTTAAATTCGAGAGTTACTTCCGCCATCTTCCTCGATGTTATCGACCATATAGTCGACCTTATAGAGGTCCGTACTCCCGGAATGCCCACCCTTTATTCTTTCTGTAAGTACGATGAAGATCCCGAAGAAAGGATGTGTACTACATCATGATGACCTGAAGCAGAGGAATGAAGACATCAACATAATGGATCGACCGCTTCGAGAAGAGCCGCCAAGACCGAGCAGATCCGTTAGAATTTCGTAACCAGACTTTTCCCCCTTACTCTACCTCTTAAATCTCAGGACGAGATTTCTTGTAGTGGAGGAGAATTGTGACACCCGGATAATTAAGCTATAGTGATCCCCCGCTAATGATGCCATGTCACCTCGGTTACTGTTGATAAACTCTAGATAATTCAAAACCAAAACAAATTCAAAATTTCATTAAAGGAAAACAATAAAAGTTTTCAAACATTAAAATAAAAATGTTCGGTTTCTACTAAATAGTACATAGATAATTATGGTGTAGAAGACACAGTTTTATAAAATGCATAAATATTTTAAATTGAATTAAAATAGAAGAGAAAATAAATAAAAGAAAGAAAATACAAAAGGGAAAAAACAAACAAAAAAAGAAAAATAAAACCCCCGGGGCTCCGGCCCAGCAGGCCACCGGCCCAACTGGGCCACGAACCACTAGACTCGCCCACCCGCCCCCCACTACCCCATTAACCCCCGAAACCCTAACCCCCCTCACCCACGACCCCCAGTGCCCCCCCATGATCCCCCTCATCTCTTCCCTCTCCCCCTTGATCTGGATCCGGGGGGGGGGGGGGGGGCGCACGCCCGATTCCGCCGCTGCCCGACGCGGCCCGGCTCCGACCCCATCGCTCCGACACTGTCGCCCTGGACCTCGCCGCCTCGTCCTCAACCGCCTATCGCCGGACCGCCTCGCCTCGCTCTCGACGCGATACATCGAGCCGACTCAAAGCCTTCCGGCGTCTCCCCGTTGTCATCGCCGATCCCCGCCGCCCGGAGCTGCGCCTCCGCCTCTGCCACCTCGCCGGACTGCCTCCTCCACATCGCCGTCGTCCCCAACCTCCTCCCCGCGCCCCGCTGCCATTTACCCTACGGCCACCGTGAGCGCCCATTTCCCTCCTCTCTCCCTTGCGCCCGCACGCCGCTCGCTTCCGCCGTGGCTCGTTCACCCGCTGTCCCCTGCCATGCTCGACGCTGCGCCATCGCCCGCGCGCGCCTGCTCTAACCCTCGCCTAGCACGCGCCTAGCTCGCGCACGCTCGCGCGTGGCCGCGCCCCGTCGCCTCTGCCGCCCGCTCGCCACGCGCCTGGCCCAGCCTCGCCGGCGCTGCGGTGGCCTTGCCGGCCCACGCGCCCGCATCCCCCTCTCGCTCGCGGCGCTGCCCCCCACAGCGCTCCCCCGCGCGCGCAGCCCTCTGCCGGCGCCGCCCATCGCCGGCGCCGCCCATCGCTGGCGCCGCCCGCTGCTTCCCCCTGGACCGCGCGCTCCGGCGCCCGCCACATGCGCCTGCACCACCGGGGCGAAGCCCCGGTTGCCCAGCTCCCGCGCCCGCTAAGCGGTGCCCGGTAGGCCGCCCCTGGCCACAGACATGTGGGGCCTAGCCCCAGAATGATAAAAAAGGATTTAATAATAATAATATATATATTAAATAATTAAATAATTAAATAATGAAATTAATTAAATTGATTAATTATGTTTAATTAACCTAATTAACTAGTGTTAATTAAATAAACAGTAATTAGGTTAGTTAAACCCTAATGAGATTAAACAGTCTATGACAGCGGGGACCCACACGTCAGTTTGACCAGTCAACACCCCTGTTGACTGCTGATGTCATGCTGACGTCAGCATGCACTGTTCTGGATAATGTTCGATTAAATTAATTAAATAAATTCTAAAAATGATTTAAAACTTTAGAAAATCATATAAAATAAACCGTAACTCAGATGAAAATACTTTCTACATGAAAGTTGCTCAGAACGACGAGACAAATCCGAATATGCAGCCCGTTCATCCGCCACACATCCCAAACCTATCGAACTCGCAACTTTCCCCCTGCGGTTCATCTGTCCGAAAACGCGAAACACCGGGAATACTTTCCCGGATGTTTCCCCCCTTCGCCAGTATCACCTACTGCCGTGTTACGGCACACCTAGCACCGTTCATTGTCATGTCATGCATCGTCATGCATATGTTTGCTTTTATATTTATTTTTTTCTTCCCCCTCTTCTCTCACTAGACACCGAGACCGACGCCGCTGCTACCTAGTACGACTACGGTGTTGATGATCCCTCCTTCTCGGTTGAGCTTCCAGGCAAGCCCCCCGCTTGATCACCAGATATCGTCTATTCTTCTCTATACTGCTTGCATTAGAGTAGTGTAGCATGTTACTGCTTTCGGTTAATCCTATTCTGCTGCATAGCCTGTCATTGTTGCTACAGTTGTTACCCTTACCTGTAATCCTAAATGCTTAGTATAGGATGCTAGTATTCCATCAGTGGCCCTACACTCTTGTCCGTCTGCCATGCTATACTACTGGGCCGTGATCACTTCGGGAGGTGATCACAGGCATATGATATATACTTTGTACTGTTACATTACTTATGATACTGTTCGGAGATGGGGGCTGAAGGGGCAGGTGGCTCCATCCCGGTAGAGGTGGGCCTGGGTTCCCGACGGCCCCCGACTGTTACTTTGTGGTGGAGCGACAGGGAAGGTTCAGACCACCTAGGAGAGAGGTGGGCCTGGCCCTGGTCGGCGTTCGCGGTTACTTCAAAATAACACACTTAATGAGATCTTGGTATTTGATCTGAGTCTAGCCACTGGCCTATACGCACTAACCAACTACGCGGGAACAGTTATGGGCACTCGGCGTCGTGGTATTAGCCGAAGCCTTCGTGACGTCAGCGACTGAGCGGCGCGCGCCGGATTGGACTGGTACGCCTGCTAGGCTAGGGCTGCTTCCGGCCGTGTATGCAACGTGCAGGTGTGCAATGGGCCCAGACCCCTGCGCGCATAGGATTTAGACCGGCGTGCTGACCTCTCTGTTGTGCCTAGGTGGGGCTGTGACGTGTTGATCTTCCGTGGCCGGGCATGACCCAGAAAAGTGTGTCCGGCCAAATGGGATCGAGCGTGTTGGGTTATGTGGTGCACGCCTACAGGGAAGTTTATCTATTCGAATAGCCGTGTCCCTCGGTAGAAGGACGACCCGGAGTTGTACCTTGACCTTATGAGAACTAGAACCGGATACTTAATAAAACACACCCTTCCAAGTGCCAGATACAACCCGGTGATCGCTCTCTCACAGGTCGACAAGGGGAGGATCGCCGGGCAGGATTATGCTATGCGATGCTACTTGGTGAACTTACCATCTACTATCTTCTACATGCTGCAAGATGGAGGCTGCCAGAAGCGTAGTCTTCGACAGGACTAGCTATCCCCCTCTTATTCTGGCATTCTGCAGTTCAGTCCACCGATATTGCCCTTTACACTGATACCCATGCATATGTAGCGTAGATCCTTGCTTGCGAGTACTTTGGATGAGTACTCACGGTTTCTTTTCTCCCTCTTTTCCCCCTTTCCATTCTACCTGGTTGTCGCAACCAGATGCTGGAGCCCAGGAGCTTGACGCCACCGTCGACGACGACTCCTACTACACCGGAGGTGCCTACTACTACGTGCAGGCCGCTGACGACGACCAGGAGTAGTTTAGGAGGATCCCAGGCAGGAGGCCTGCGCCTCTTTCGATCTGTATCCCAGTTTGTGGTAGCCTTCTTAAGGAAAACTTGTTTAACTTATGTCTGTACTCAGATATTGTTGCTTCCGCTGACTCGTTTATGATCGAGCACTTGTAATCGAGCCCTCGAAGCCCCTGGCTTGTATTATGATGCTTGTATGACTTATTTTATTTTTAGAGTTGTGTTGTGATATCTTCCCGTGAGTCCCTGATCTTGATCGTACACGTTTGCGTGTATGATTAGTGTACGATGGAATCGGGGACGTCACAAGTTGGTATCAGAGCCGACTGCCTGTAGGAATCCCCCTTCCAAACTCCTTGGCCGAAGTCGAGTCTTGACATTGCAAAACTTTTACTAACATGGCGGTGTGTCTTATGGGCTCACGTCGCCATTGGGTGGTATTAGGATCTTTTATTCCTCGACCTATACTCTGGGACTCTGATCTCTCTTCTATTCGGGTTTAATGAATTTACCGAAATCTTACTTTAGGTTCTCGAAAATACTTTCTACCGGAGAGCCCCTTCAGTCCAGATGATCGCCGGCTGCACCAGAAGATATCGAAGATACTCACCGATATTCTCTCGAGACCTTGTGCCCGTTGCTTTTGCAATTCCCTACCACCAAAATATCCCTATGGATAAATACTTACACCTGTCGTGCTTACTTTTATTCCCAGTCGATCTTGTTATTACAAGATACCCCGAGAATACTTTGTGCCTACTGCCTTGCAGTTCTTTACCACATGAATACACCTGCAAGTAATTCCTCACACTTACCGAGTATCCGCTCATTCCCACTTGTTCATGTGTCTCAGAAAGGTCTTTGAAATACTATTCAACCTTTCGAAAATCCTCAGTAGCTTATTGCTCTTGAAATTTTTGCTTGCTTGCATTATGGATAATCCCATAAGTCTAGTAATCTTATTGGCATCCCTTGTCACTATCATCTTGAGTCCGTTGATTCAATATGTAGCGAATGCCAGCAATCCTCAATCAGATCCTAGAATTCATCCTTCCAGCTCAGACGTCATTTTAAACATGAACTGGTTCTCGACCAACCGAATTGGCGTCGGTTGTACCCCTAAGTCTACTCAACTTATCCATCCTTAATCAGAGCGTTTGCTTCTGATCCCTTGATTTGGAAATCGCAATTCCTTTGCATTTGAGATTTGAGTTAGTTAGTTATTCCCATAATCTGATGCCTTTGCATTCTTTCTTCCTCCGATTGAGTACCGAGACTCACGTCAGTTCCGTTATGGACCGCCAAACCCATTGCTGGGTTGTTATCCGATGGTATCATTCACATTCAAATCTTGTGAGTTCTTTCCCTGATGCATAATGCTTTGACAACCATGCTCTACTTTCGGGCTTGTGTTAATTACTCCTAAAAATTTGTGGTATATGTTTCTAAGATGCCCTGATGGGTTGAACCTATGCCTTCCTTAATCTCTGTGAACCCGAAAGTTCTCACGGGCCATACTCCTCTGATAATTCACCAGGTAGGTTTTTACACTGAAATCATTTTTATCTAGAGCAGTGAATGAAAGGTTATGCATTGAAGAAGTGGGAGTCGACCTTGAACTTTGTGTTCATGCCCATGGGCACGATGTAGATCTTATCATGGAAGCTACTCTTAAATTAATTATTCCCTTGGTATAAGTTCATCTTATATCTGGGATATGGTCTTTTGCAATCTTGGTTCCGGCCATAGTGATATTCTTTGATTCCTTTTCTCGGACAAGTTGAAGTACTTGTCTTCTGCAGATCATTACACCTATCCAACCTCTATTCTGCTCCACCTTTGAGTATACCCTCTGGTATCTCAAGAATATCACGGAACTACATAACTTCTTATGAGTTCTTCGTCAACTATTATTCTCGTCAATTCCAATTTTCCCCCGGGTTTTGAGTTATTAGTCACTCGAGAACACCGATAAGTGAATCGATTTCGCACTCCGATTCAATACTCTAAGTAATTTGCGTTGCTTATGAGTTTAATAATCCTTCAAGTCATTCCTAGCCTGATCGGCTATATCATTATCGTGCTAAATTTGAACTGTGCTACCTGGTCCTTATTCCCCGAGCACAACTTTTTGACGACGAGCTAAGCTTACGTCGATCCTCCTCATCATATCATTTCGCCTTGAACAGCAAGCTTGGCTTCGAGTTTGTGTCGTACCCTTGGTTCTAACATTGTCACTAGAATAAAATACACCGCAAGACTGAACCCACTACTATATGCACCACTTCCTCTGAAGAACTACCTATCAATTTTTGCCAGATAAGACAAACAGACTGGAAAGCATACATAGCTACTTAATTATACAGTGAAGAAACTTCAAAAGATTCAATAAGATTCAATGAACAATCTGATCATAAAATGAATTCATCATATCCTAACAAATGAATGAACGATTGCATTATATTGACCCCAATCATGTGAGGCAGGTCACAGAAACTTTGTATTTAATTACAGGGGGAGAGGATGCTATCTAGCTACTGCTATGGGCCCTAAGGTCCTAAGGAAAATTTTCACACATGACCATGGAGGAGCAAGGCTTATGAATATGGCTCTGGTGACGGATTCCCCCTCCGGCAGGGTGTCGGAACATGCCTCCGAATTGGATCTCCCCAGAACAAGAACTTGCGGTGGCAAAAAAATCACGAAAAATGGTTTCGAGGGTTTCTCATTTTTGAGATTTATAGGTGAAATAATAGGATGTAAGGCGGTGCGCAGGGGGCCCACATGGCCATGCCATGTGGGTGCCCCTGGCCGTGCCACTAGGCCGCATGTGGTCCCTTGGTGCCCCCCCGGCAGGTCCCAATACTTTCTAGACTCCTCGTGTCTTGGAAAAATGAAAAGCATGCAGAAAATAGCAACTGGCTCTAGACACTAAAGTAATAGGTTAGTCCAGAAAATTAATAAAAATTGTTATGAGAAGTATTCAAAAGTGATATTATAATAGCATGAAATAATAAAAATTATAGATACATGTGAGACGTATTACATGTTGGCAATCCAAACCGGGACATAAACTTCCACCTAAGTCACTCAAGTGTTTGGCCCTGACTTCATTATACTTCTTATGCTGTGGACACTTTAGTAATCCCTACTATCACACCAAGTTGATTTACGAGAAGACCACCTACATAAAAAGCGTAAACTTTTTTCTTGTAGAAAAATGCCATTCTACTAGGGAAAGCCATCATGGCAGATTATATTATTTGCAAACAGAGATATATTGTTTGTGATTACATCAACCAGAAAATTTGACTTTCCACACAATAGTGCCTCGGGCCCATCGCTTTACTTGCTAAAGCATCAGTGGCCAAATTAGCTTCCCTAGGACAATGAGTAATGGCAACACAATCAAAACCATGGTATAAAATGGTGCATAATTCATACATCCAGCCCAATCGAGTTGCCTCAATAATGCATCGCCTCTGTATCTTGCACGCGGTCGATCTCAAATTAGCTTGTTGCAGTAACATTACCAACCAGAATTAGACCATCTCCGAGGTCCAAACTTCAACCATAGTTGCATGATCAACAAAAGGGATACTACTACAGTCTATCACCGCAAGTACCATTCTTCTCGAATAATCACCCCCAAGCCTCCATAACTATTGTTGATGTTGAAAGGTGCATCGAAATTAAGCTTGACACATCCCTCCTTTGTCTGCCCCACCCATACCTCTCTATACTGCCCGCTCGTCTATGATTTTCCCTAAAGTAATTACTAGCTACTATGGAAATCACTTGGGTTGGCTTAGCCGACTGTTAGACGGCCTCGTCATGAGTGGCCTACTACCTCTCCCACCAGATGTACCGAATATTTGTGCGACCAGGTCTTTGTGGTGGACAACGAGTAAAAGATATGCCTTTTGCGTTCTTGTTCAATAGTAGGTCACCAAGCACGGGAGACCCTTCATTTTTCAATGAGCAAGCACCACTATGACACTTTTCATTCCTAGAATTCTCTAGATCTTTCTCACCCAATGGCACTGAAAGAAGGCATGTTGAATGCCTTACAACCAGAGATACATGATACGTCCCTTTCGCATCATGTTTTCCTACTGTTATTTATAATGTTTTTATGCATAATAACACTTTCTGGAGTAATTATAATGCCTTTTCTCTTATAATATGCAAGGTTTACACAAAGAGGGGGAATGCCGGTAGCTGGAATTCTAGACCTGAAAAAGCTATGTCAGAGATACCTATTCTGCACATCTCCAAATGAGCTGAAATTTTACGGAGAATTATTTTGGAATATATAATGAATATTGGAGGAAATAACTACCAGAAAAGGGCTGCCTGGTGCCTGCAAGACACCAAGGCACGCCAGGCCCCCTAGGCGCGCCCTGGTGGGTTGTGGGCAGCCCAGCCCACCTCCGGTGCCCATCTTCTGGTATATGAGTGAAGAAAATATGCCCTAGAGGCAATAATAAATTTGTTATTTTAGATTTCCTTATATCATGATAAATGTTTATTATTCATGCTAGAATTGTATTAACCAGAAACTTGATACATGTGTGGATACATAGACAAAACACCGTCCCTAGTAAGCCTCCACTAGACTAGCTCGTTAATCAAAGATAGTTAAGTTTCCTAACCATAGACATGTGTTGTCATTTGATGAACGGGATCACATCATTAGGAGAATGATGTGATGGACATGACCCATCCATTAGCATAGCATATTGATCGTTCAGTTTTATTGCTATTGCTTTCTTCATGTCAAATACATATTCCTTCAACTATGAGATTATGCAACTCCCGGATACCGGAGGAATGCCTTATGTGATATCAAACGTCACAACATAAATGGGTGATTATAAAGATGCTCTACAGGTATCTTTGAAGGTGTTTGTTGGGTTGGCATAGATCGAGATTAGGATTTGTCACTCCGAGTATCGGAGAGGAATCTCTGGGCCGTCTCGGTAATACACATCATAAGAAGCCTTGCAAGCAAAGTGAATAATGAGTTAGTTGCGGGATGATGTATTACGGAATGAGTAAATAGACTTGCCGGTAATGAGATTGAACTAGGTATGAAGATACCGACGATCGAATCTCGGGCAAGTAACATACCGATGACAAAGGGAATAATGTATATTGTCATTACGGTACGACCGATAAATATCTTCGTAGAATATGTGGGAACCAATTTGAGCATCCAGGTTCCGCTGTTGGTTATTGACTGCAGAGGTGTCTCGGTCATGTCTACATAGTTCTCGAACCCGTAGGGTCCGCACGCTTAACGTTCAATGACAATTTTGTATTATATGAGTTATGTGATTTGGTGACAAAATGTTGTTCGGAGTCCCGGATGAGATCACGGACATGACGAGGAGTCTCGAAATGGTCGAGAGGTAAAGATTGATATATAGGACGATAGTATTCAGACACCGGAAGTGTTCTGGGGGTACCGGGTACGTATCGGGTCATCGGAAAGGGGTTCCGGGCACCCCCGGCAAAGATATGGGCCTAATCGGCCAAGAGGGAAAACGCAGCAGCCAGCATGGGCTGCTGCACCCCCCACATAGGCCGAACTAGTAGGGGAAGGAAAGAGGGGAAGAGAGTAATGAAGGGTAGGGATTCGGCACCCCTTCATTCCCTCCTCCCTCCTCCTTCCTTCCCTCTCCGGTAATTATGGTAAGGGGGGTGAATAGGACTAGGGCCCCAAGTAGGATTCCTCCTACTTGGGCGCCCCCTTAGCTGCTCCCTCTCCCTCCCACCTATATATATGAAGGGGGGAGGCGCCTAGAACACACACCAACAATTGTTAGCCGTGTGCGGCGCCCCCTCCACAGTTTACGCCTCCGGTCATATCTTCGTAGTGCTTAGGCGATGCCCTGGGCGGATCACTTCACCATCACCATCACCACGCCATCGTGCTGATGAAACTCTCCCTCGACACTTTGCTGGATCAAGAGTTCGAGGGACGTCATTGAGCTGAACGTGTGCAGAACTCGGAGGTGCCGTACGTGAAGGAAAAATGCCCTAGAGGCAATAATAAAGTTGTTATTTATATTTCCTTATATCATGATAAATGTTTATTATTCATGCTAGAATTGTATTAACTGGAAAATTAGTACATGTGTGAATACATAGACAAAACAGAGTGTCCCTAGTACACCTCTACTTGACTAGCTCGTTAATCAAAGATGGTTATGTTTCCTGACCATAGACATGTGTTGTCATTTGATGAATGGGATCACATCATTAGAGAATGATGTGATGGACAAGACCCATCCGTTAGCTTAGCATTATGATCATTGAGTTTTATTGCTATTTCTTTCTTCATGACATATACATGTTCCTCTGACTATGAGATTATGCAACTCCCGAATACCGGAGGAACACCTTGTGTGCTATCAAACGTCACAACGTAACTGGGTGATTATAAAGATGCTCTACAGGTGTCTCCGATGGTGTTTGTTGAGTTGGCATAGATCGAGATTAGGATTTGTCACTCCGATTATCGGAGAGGTATCTCTGGGCCCTCTCGGTAATTCACATCACTATAAGCCTTGCAAGCAATGTGACTAATCAGTTAGTTGCGCGATGATGCATTATGGAACGAGTAAAGAGACTTGCCGGTAATGATATTGAACTAGGTATTGAGATACGGACGATCGAATCTCGGGCAAGTAACATACCGATGACAAAGGGAACAACGTATGTTGTTATGCGGTTTGACTGATAAAGATCTTCATAGAAAATGTAGGAACCAATATGAGCATCCAGGTTCAGCTATTTGTTATTGACCGGAGATGAGTCTCAGCCATGTCTACATAGTTCCTGAACCCGTAGGGTCCGCACACTTAACGTTCGGTGATGATCAGTATTATGAGTTTATGTCTTTTGATGTACCGAAGGTAGTTCGGAGTCCCGGATATGATCACGGACATGACGAGGAGTCTCGAAATGGTCGAGACATAAAGATCGATATATTGGATGACTATGTTTGGACATCGGAAAGGTTTCGAGAGAGTTCGGGCATATACCGGAGTACCGGGGGGGGGGGGGGGTTATCGGAACCCCGCGGGGAGTATATGGGCCCTAATGGGCTTTAGTGGAGAGAGAGAGAGGGGCAGCCAGGGCAGGCCTCGCGCCCCTCCCCCTCTGGTCCAAATTGGACTAGGAAGGGGGGGGGGGGCGCCCCCTTTCCTTCCTCCCTCTCTCCCCCTTCCTTCTCTCCTAGTCCAACTAGGGAAGGGGGGAATCCTACTCTCGGTGGGAGTAGGAATCCTCCAGGGCGCGCCATAGAGGGCCGGCCCTCCCCCCTCCTCCACTCCTTTATATACGGGGGATGGGGGCACCCCATAGACACACAAGTTGATCATTGATCTCTTAGCGATGTGCGGTGCCCCCCTCCACCATAATCCACCTCGGTCATATCATTGCAGTGCTTAGGCGAAGCCCTGCACCGGTAGCTTCATCATCACCGTCATCATGCCGTCGTCCTGACGAAGCTCTCCCTCGACACTCAGCTGGATCGAGAGTTCGTGGGACATCACCGAGCCGAACGTGTGCAGATCGCGGAGGTGCCGTACTTTCAGTACTAGGATCGGTCGGATCGTGAAGACGTACGACTACATCAACCGCGTTGTCATAACGCTTCCGCTTAAGGTCTACGAGGGTACGTGGACTACACTCTCCCCTCTTGTTGTTATGCATCACCATGATCTTGCGTGTGCGTAGGATTTTTTTTGAAATCACTGCGTTCCCCAACAGTGGCATCCGAGTCAGGTTTATGCGTAGATGTTATATGCACGAGTAGAACACAAAGAGTTGTGGGCGATAATAGTCATACTGCTTACCAGCATGTCATACTTTTATTCGGCGGTATTGTTGGATGAAGCAGCCCGGACCGACATTACGCGTACGCTTACGCGAGACTGGTTCTACCGACGTGCTTCGCACACTGGTGGCTGGCGGGTGTCAGTTTCTCCAACTTTAGTTGAATCGAGTTGGCTACGCCCGGTCCTTGTTGAAGGTTAAAATAGCACACTTGACGAAAAATCGTTGTCGTTTTGATGCGTAGGTAAGAACGGTTCTTGCTCAGCCCGTAGCAGCCACGTAAAACTTGCAACAACAAAGTAGAGGACGTCTAACTTGTTTTTGCAGGGCATGTTGTGATGTGATATGGTCAAGACATGATGCTAAATTTTATTGTATGAGATGATCATGTTTTTTAACAGAGTTATCGGCAACTGAGAGGAGCCATATGGCTGTCGCTTTATTGTATGAAATGCAATCGCCATGTAATTGCTTTACTTTATCACTAAGCGGTAGCGATAGTCGTAGAAGCAATAGTTGGCGAGATGACAACGATGCTTCGATGGAGATCAAGGTGTCAAGCCGGTGATGATGGTGCTTTGGAGATGGAGATCAAAGGCACAAGATGAGGATGGCCATATCATATCACTTATATTGATTGCATGTGATTTTTATCCTTTATGCATCTTATTTTGCTTAGTACGGCGGTAGCATTATAAGATGGTCTCTCACTAAATTTCAAGGTATAAGTGTTCTCCCTGAGTATGCACCGTTGCGACAGTTCGTCGTGCCAATACACCACGTGATGATCGGGTGTGATAAGCTCTACGTTCACATACAACGGGTACAAGCCAGTTTTGCACACGCAGAATACTCGGGTTAAACTTGATGAGCCTAGCATATGCAGATATGGCCTCGGAACACTGACACCGAAAGGTCGAGCGTGAATCATATAGTAGATATGATCAACATAGTGATGTTCACCATTGAAAACTACTCCATCTCACGTGATGATCAGACATGGTTTAGTTGATATGGATCACGTGATCATTTAGATGACTAGAGGGATGCCTATCTATGTGGGAGTTCTTAAGTAATATGATTAATTGAACTTTAATTTATCATGAACTTAGTCCTGATAGTATTTGCATAACTATGTTGTAGATCAATAGCTCGCGATGTAGCTCCCCGTTTATTTTTGATATGTTCCTAGAGAAAAACTATGTTGAAAGATGATAGTAGCAATGATGCGGACTAGGTCCGTGATCTGAGGATTATCCTCATTGCTGCATAGAAGAATTATGTCCTTGATGCACCGCTAGGTGATAGACCTATTGCAGGAGCAGATGTAGACGTTTTATGAACGTTTGACAAGCTCAGTATGATGACTACTTGATAGTTTAGTGCACCATGCTTTACGGCTTAGAACCGGGACTTCAAAAACGTTTTGAACGCCACAGAGCATATGAGATGTTCCAAGAGATGAAATTGATATTTTAGTCTCATGCCCATGTCGAGAGGTATGAGACCTTTGACAAGTACTTTTCCTACAAGATGGAGGAGAATAGCTCAACGAGTGAGCATGTGCTCAGAATGTCTGAGTACTACAATCAGTTGAATCAAGTGGGAGTTAATCTTCCCGATAAGATAGTGATTGACAGAGTTCTCTAGTCACTATCACCAAGTTACTAGAACTTCGTTATGAACTATAATATGCAAGGGATAACGAAAACGATTCCCATGCTCTTCACGATGTTGAAATCAGCGAAGGTAGAAATGAAGAAAAAACATCAAGTGTTGATGGTTAACAAGACCACTAGTTTCAAGATAAAGGGCAAGGGAAAGAAAGGGAAACTTCAAAAGGAATGACAAGAAAGTTGCCACTCTCATGAAGAAGCCCAAAGCTAGACCCAAGCCTGAAACTGAGTGCTTATACTACAAAGGAAATGGTCACTGGAAGTGGAACTGCCCTAGATACTTGGCGGATAAGAAGGATGGCAAAGTGAACAAAAGTATATTGGATATACATGTTATTGATGTGTACTTTACTAGTGTTTATAGCAACCCCTCAGTATTTGATACTGGTTCAGTTGCTAAGAGTAGTAACTCGAAACGGAAGTTGCAAAATAAATGGAGACTAGTTAAGGGCGAGGTGATGATGTGTGTTGGAAGTGATTCCAAGGTTGATAAGATCACCATCACACACTCTCTCCACCTTCGGGATTAGTGTTGGACCTAAATAAATGTTATTTGGTGTTTACGTTGAGCATGAATATGATTGGATCATGTTTATTGCGATACGGTTATTCATTTAAGTCAAAGAATAATTGTTGTTCTATTTACATGAATAAAACCTTCTATGGTCATACACTCAATATAAATGGTTTATTGAATCTCGATCGTAGTGATACACATATTCATAATATTGAAGCCAAAAGATGTAAAGTTAATAATGATAGTGCAACTTATATGTGGCACTGCCGTTTAGGTCATATTGGTATAAAGCGCATGAAGAAACTGCATGCTGATGGACTTTTGGAATCACTTGATTATGAATCGCTTGATGCTTGCGAACCATGCCTCATGGGCACGATGACTAAGACTCCATTCTCCGGAAGAATGGAGTGAGCAACTGACTTATTGGAAATAATACATACTGATGTATGCGGTCCGATGAGTGTTGATACTCGCGGCGGGTATCGTTATTTTCTGACCTTCACATATGATTTGAGCAGATATGGGTATATCTACTTGATGAAACATAAGTCTGAAATATTTGAAAAGTTCAGAGAATTTCAGAGTGAAGTGGAAAATCATCGTAACAAGAAAATAAAGTTTCTACGATCTGATCGTGGAGATTAATATTTGTGTTACGAGTTTGGTCTTCATTTAAAACAATGCGGAATAGTTTCCCAACTCATGCCACCTGGAACACCACAGCGTAATGGTGTGTCCGAATGTCATAACCGTACTTTATGAGATATGGTGCGATCTATGATGTCTCTTACCGATTTACCACTATCGTTTTGGGGTTATGCATTAGAGACAACTGCATTCACATTAAATAGGGCACTGTCTAAATCCGTTGAGACGACACCGTATGAACTATGGTTTGGCAAGAAACCAAAGCTGTCGCTTCTTAAAGTTTAGGGTTGCGATGCTTATGTGAAAAAGTTTCAACCGGATAAGCTCGAACCCAAATCGGAGAAGTGCGTCTTCATAGGATACCCAAAAGAAAATGTTGGGTACACCTTCTATCACAGATCAGAAGGAAAGATCTTTGTTGCTAAGAATGGATCCTTTCTAGAGAAGGAGTTTCTCTCGAAAGAAGTGAGTGGGAGAAAAGTAGAACTTGATGAGGTAGTTGTACCTTCTCTCGAATTAGAAAATGGTTCATCATAGAAATCAGTTCCAGTGATGCCTACACCAATTATTGAGGAAGTTAATGATGATGATCATGAAACTTCAGATCAAGTTACTACCAAACCTCGTAGGTCAACCAGAGTATGGACCGCACCAGAGTGGTACGGTAATCCTGTTCTGGAAGTCATGTTTCTAGACCATGTCGAACCTACGAACTATGAGGAAGCAATGATGAGCCCAGATTCCGCGAAATGGCTTGAGGCCATGAAATCTGAGATGGGATCCATGTATGAGAACAAAGTGTGGACTTTGGTTGACTTGCCCGATGATCGGCAAGCCATAGAGAATAAAATGGATCTTCAAGAGGAAGACGTACGCTAATAGTAGTGTTACTATCTACAAAGCTCGACTTGTCGAAAAGGGTTTTTGACAAGTTCAAGATGTTGACTTCGATGAGATTTTCTTACTCGTATCGATGCTTAAAGTCTGTCTGAATCATGTTAGCAATTGCCACATTTCATGAAATCTGGCAAATGGATGTCAAAAACTACATTCCTTAATGTATTTCTTAAAGAAGAGTTGTATATGATGCAACAAGAAGGTTTTGTCAATCCTAAAGGTGCTAACAAAGTGTGCAAGCTCCAGCGATCCATCTATGGACTGGTGCAAGCATCTCGGAGTTGGAATATATGCTTTGATAAGGTGATCAAAGCATATGGTTTTATACAGACTTGCGGTGAAGCCTGTATTTACAAGAAAGTGAGTGGGAGTACTACAACATTTATGATAAGTATATGTGAATGACATATTGTTGATCGAAAATAATGTAGAATTTTTCTGGAAAGTATAAAGGAGTGTTTGAAAGGAGTTTTTCAAAGAAAGACCTCGGTGAAGCTGCTTACATATTGAGCATCAAGATCTATAGAAATAGAACAAGACGCTTGATAAGTTTTTCTTTCAAATGATTACATACCTTGACAAGATTTTGAAGTAGTTCAAAACGGAACAGTCAAAGAAGGAGTTCTTCCTGTGTTGCAAGGTGTGAAGTTGAGTAAAGACTCAAAACCCGACCACCGCAGAAAATAGAAAGAGAATGAAAATTCATTCCCTATGCCTCAGTCATAGGTTCTATGAAGTATGCTATGCTGTGTACCAGACCTATTGTGAACCTCACCATGAGTTTGGCAAGAGGGTACAATAGTGATCCAGGAGTGGATCACTTGACAGCGGTCAAAATTATCCTTAGAATCTTAAGGAGATATTTCTCGGTTATGGAGCTGATAACGAGTTCGTCGTAAAGAGTTACGCTGATGCAAGCTTTTACACCGATCCGGATGACTCTGAGTCTCAATCTGGATACTATTGAAAGTGGGAGCAATTAGCTAGAGTATTTCCATGCAGAGCATTGTAGACATAGAAAATTTGCAAAATACATATGGCTCTGAATGTGACGGACCCATTGACTAAGCTTCTCTCACAAGAAAAACATGATCACACCTTAGTACTCTTTGGGTGTTAATCACATAGCAATGTGAAGTAGATTATTGACTCTAGTAAAACCTTTTGGGTATTAGTCACATGGCGATGTGAACTAATCACATGGTAATGTGAACTATTGGTGTTAAATCACATGGCGATGTGAACTAGATTATTGAGTCTAGTGCAAGTGGGAGACTGAAGGAAATATGCCCTAGAGGCAATAATAAAGTTGTTATTTATATTTCCTTATATCATGATAAATGTTTATTATTCATGCTAGAAATGTATTAACCGGAAACTTAGTACATGTGTGAATACATAGACAAACCAAAGTGTCCCTAGTACGCCTCTACTTGACTAGCTCGTAATCAAAGATGGTTATGTTTCCTGACCATAGACATGTGTTGTCATTTGATGAACGGGATCACATCATTAGAGAATGATGTGATGGACAGGACCCATCCGTTAGCTTAGCATTATGATCGTTGAGTTTTATTGCTATTGCTTTCTTCATGACATATACATGTTCCTCTGACTATGAGATTATGCAACTCCCGAATACCGGAGGAACACCTTGTGTGCTATCAAACGTCACAACGTAACTGGGTGATTATAAAGATGCTCTACAGGTGTCTCCGATGGTGTTTGTTGAGTTGGCATAGATCGAGATTAGGATTTGTCACTCCGATTGTCGGAGAGGTATATCTGGGCCCTCTCGGTAATGCACATCACTATAAGCCCTGCAAGCAATGTGACTAATGAGTTAGTTGCGGGATGATGCATTACGGAACGAGTAAAGAGACTTGCCGGTAACGAGATTGAACTAGGTATTGAGATACCGACGATCGAATCTCGGGCAAGTAACATACCGATGACAAAGGGAACAACGTATGTTGTTATGCGGTTTGGCCGATAAAGATCTTCGTAGAATATGTAGGAACCAATATGAGCATATAGGTTCCGCTATTGGTTATTGACCGGAGATGAGTCTCGGTCTTGTCTACATAGTTCTCAAACCCGTAGGGTCCGCACGCTTAAGGTTCGGTGATGATCGGTATTATGAGTTTATGTCTTTTGATGTACCAAAGGTAGTTTGGAGTCCCGGATATGTTCACGGACATGACGAGGAGTCTCGAAATTGTCAAGACATAAAGATCGATATATTGGATGACTATGTTTGGACGTCGGAAAGGTTTCGCGAGAGTTCGGGCATATACCGGAGTACCGGGGGGGGGGGGTTACCGCAACCCCCCTGGGAGTATATGGGACCTAATGGGCTTTACTGGAGAGAGAGAGGGGCAGCCAGGGCAGGCCGCGCGCCCCCTCCCCCGCTGGTCCGAATTGGACTAGGAAGGGGGGGCGGCGCCCCCCTTTCCTTCCTCCCTCTCTCCCGTTCCTTCTCTCCTAGTCCAACTAGGGAAAGGGGGGGATAATCCTACTCAAGGTGGGAGTAGGACTCCTCCAGGGCGCGCCATAGAGGGCCGGCCCTTCCCCCTCCTCCACTCATTTATATACGGGGGAGGGGGGCACCCCATAGACACACAAGTTGATCATTGATCTCTTAGCCATGTGCGGTGCCCTCCTCCACCATAATCCACCTCGGTCATATCGTTGCAGTGCTTAGGCGAATCCCTGCGCCGGTAGCTTCATCATCACCGTCATCACACCGTCGTGCTGACGAAGCTCTCCCTCGACACTTGGGACGTCATTGAGCCGAACGTGTGCAGATCGCGGAGGTGCCGTACTTTTGATACTAGGATCGGTCGGATCATGAAGACGTACGACTACATCAACCGCGTTGTCATAACGCTTCCTCTTACGGTCTACGAGGGTATGTGGACTACACTCTCCCCTCTCGTTGCTATGCATCACCATGATCTTGCGTGTGCATAGGATTTTTTTTGAAATTACTGCGTTCCCCAACAGTACGTTCGGTGCTTGATCGGTCAAAACGAGAAGAAGTTCGACTACATGAACCGCATTGTCAAACGCTTCCACTTCGGTCTACAAGGGTACGTGGACACACTCTCCCCCTCTCGTTGCTATGCATCTCCTAGATAGATCTTGCGTGAGCGTAGGAATTTTTTTGTAATTGCATGCTATGTTTCCCAACAGTGGCATCCGAGCCCGTTCTATGCGTAGATGATATGCATGAGTAGAACACAAAGAGTTGTGGAGGTGATCGTCATACTGCTTACCACCAACGTCTTATTTTTATTCGGTGGTATTGTTGGATGAAGCGGCCCGGACCAACCTTACATGACCATGTTCATGAGACCTGTCCACCGACAGACATGCAACTAGTTTTGCATAAAGGTGGCTGGCGGGTGTGTGTTTCTCCAACTTTAGTTGAATCAAATTTGGCTGCGGCCGGTCCTTGTTGAAGGTTAAAACAACAAACTTGATAGATCACCGTTGTGGTTGTGATGCGTAGGTAAGAACGGTTCTTGCTAGAAGCCCGTAGTAGCCATGTAAAACTTGCAACAACAAAGTAGAGGACGTCTAACTTGTTTTTGCATGGCATGTTGTGATGTGATATGGCCAAGACATGATTTGATATACGTTATTGTATGAGATGATCATGTTTTGTAAAACTCATCGGCAACTGGCAGGAGCCTTATGGTTGTCGTTTTATTATATGAAATGCAAACGCCATGTAATTGCTTTACTTTATCACTATGCGTTAGCGATAGTTGTAGAAGCAATAGTGGGCGAGACGACCACAACGCTACGATGGAGATCCAGGTGTCAAGACGGTGATGATGGAGATCATGACGGTGCTTTGGAGATGGAGATGATTATGGCCATATCATGTCACATATTTTGATTGCATGTGATGTTTATCTTTTATGCATCTTATTTTGCTTAGTACTGCGGTAGCATTATAAGATGATCCCTTAACTAAATTTCAAGGTATAAGTGTTCTCCCTCGGAATACTTGGGTTAAACTTGACGAGCCTAGCATGTACAGACATGTCCTCGGAACACAGGAGACCGAAAGGTCAAACGTGAATCATATAGTAGATATGATGAACGTAGAGATTTTCACCATTGAAGACTACTCCATCTCACGTGATGATCGGACATGGTTTAGTTGATTTGGATCACGCATCATTTAGATGACTTGAGGGATGTCAATCTAAGTGGGAGTTCTTAAGTAATATGATTAATTGAACTTAATTTATCATGAACTTAGTCCTGATAGTTTTTGCATATCTATGTTGTAGATCAATGGCCCGTGCTACCGTTCCCTTGAATTTTAATGCGTTCCTAGAGAAAGCTAAGTCGAAAGATGATAGTAGCAATGATGCGGACTAGGTCCGTGATCTGAGGATTATCCTCATTGCTGCACAGAAGAATTATGTCTTTGATGCAGCGCTAGGTAACAGAACTATTGCAGGAGCAGATGTAAACGTTATGAATGTTTGGCAAGCTCGATATGATGACTACTTGATAGTTTAGTGCGCCATGCTTTACAGCTTAGAACCTGGACTTCAAAAACATTTTGAATGCCACGGAACATATGAGATGTTCCAAGAGCTGAAGTCGGTATTTCAGACTCATGCCCGTGTCGAGAGGTATGAGACCTCTGACAAGTACTTTGCCTACAGGACAGAGGAGAATAGCTCAACTAGTGAGCATGTGCTCAGAATGTCTGGGTACTACAATCACTTGAATCAAGTGGGAGTTAATCTTCCAGATAAGATAGTGATTGACATAGTTATTTAGTCACTATCACCAAGCTACTAGAACTTTGTGATGAACTATAATATGCAAGGGATGATGAAAAAGATTCCCGAGCTCTTCGCGATGCTGAAATCGGCGAAGGTAGAAATCAAGAAAGAGCATCAAGTGTTGATGGTTAACAGGACCACTAGTTTCAAGAAAAAGGGCAAAGGAAAAGAAAGGGAACTTCAAGAAGAATGACAAGCAAGTTGCCACTCCTGTCGGGGACATGACTATTGGATATGACCCGCCTTGGAGGGGCCGGGTTATCCTATTGGCCGTTCATAAACCAAGCCCATGAATATGTTGAAGATGGCGGTTCATGTAGTAGGCTTGTTAATGTTGGAAATATGCCCTAGAGGCAATAATAAATTGGTTATTATTATATTTCATTGTTCATGATAATCGTTTATTATCCATGCTAGAATTGTATTGATAGGAAACTCAGATACATGTGTGGATACATAGACAACACCATGTCCCTAGTAAGCCTCTAGTTGACTAGCTCGTTGATCAATAGATGGTTACGGTTTCCTGACCATGGACATTGGATGTCGTTGATAACGGAATCACATCATTAGGAGAATGATGTGATGGACTAGACCCAATCCTAAGCCTAGCACAAGATCGTGTAGTTCGTTTGCTAAGAGCTTTTCTAATGTCAAGTATCATTTCCTTAGACCATGAGATTGTGCAACTCCCGGATACCGTAGGAATGCTTTGGGTGTACCAAACGTCACAACGTAACTGGGTGGCTATAAAGGTGCACTACAGGTATCTCCGAAAGTGTCTATTGGGTTGGCACGAATCGAGACTGGGATTTGTCACTCCGTGTAAACGGAGAGGTATCTCTGGGCCCACTCGGTAGGACATCATCATAATGTGCACAATGTGACCAAGGAGTTGATCACGGGATGATGTGTTACGGAACGAGTAAAGAGACTTGCCGGTAACGAGATTGAACAAGGTATCGGGATACCGACGATCGAATCTCGGGCAAGTACCATACCGATAGACAAAGGGAATTGTATACGGGATTGATTGAATCCCCGACATCGTGGTTCATCCGATGAGATCATCGTGGAACATGTGGGAGCCAACATGGGTATCCAGATCCCGCTGTTGGTTATTGACCGGAGAACGTCTCGGTCATGTCTGCATGGTTCCCGAACCCGTAGGGTCTACACACTTAAGGTTCGATGACGCTAGGGTTATAGGGAATAGATATACGTGGTTACCGAATGTTGTTCGGAGTCCCGGATGAGATCCCGGACGTCACGAGGAGTTCCGGAATGGTCCGGAGGTAAAGATTTATATATGGGAAGTCCCGTTTTGGCCACCGGAAGAGTTTCGGGCGTCACCGGTAATGTACCGGGACCACCGGAGGGTTCCGGGGGTCCACCGGGAGGGGCCACCAGCCCCGGAGGGCCCTATGGGCTGTATGTGGAGAGGGACCAGCCCCTTAGTGGGCTGGGCGCCTTCCCTCCCAGGGCCCATGCGCCTGGGGGTTTGGGGGAACCCTAAGGGGAGGCGCCCCCCTTGCCTTGGGGGGCAAGGCAACCCCCTGGCCGCCGCCCCTCCTCAGATTGGATCTGAGGGGGCCGGCCCCCCTCTCCCTTGCCCCTATATATATGTGGGGGGTGGGAGGGCAGCCGCACCCAAGTTCTGGCGCAGCCCTCCCCCTCTTCCATGTCCTCCTCCTCTCCCGCGGTGCTTGGCGAAGCCCTGCAGGATTGCCACGCTCCTCCATCACCACCACGCCGTCGTGCTGCTGCTGGACGGAGTCTTCCCCAACCTCTCCCTCTCTCCTTGCTGGATCAAGGCGTGGGAGACGTCACCGGGCTGCACGTGTGTTGAACGCGGAGGCGCCGTGGTTCGGCGCTTAGATCGGAATCAACCGCGATCTGAATCGCTACGAGTACGACTCCTTCATCCGCGTTCTTGCAACGCTTCCGCATCGCGATCTACAATGGTATGTAGATGCACTCCCCTTCCCCTCGTTGCTAGATTACTCCATAGATTGATCTTGGTGATGCGTAGAAAATTTTGAATTTCTGCTACGTTCCCCAACAGTGGCATCATGAGCTAGGTCTATGCGTAGTTTCTATGCACGAGTAGAACACAAAGTAGTTGTGGGCGTCGATTTTGTCAATTTACTTGCCGTTACTAGTCTTATCTTGATTCGGCGGCATCGTGGGATGAAGCGGCCCGGACCGACCTTACACGTACACTTACGTGAGACAGGTTCCACCGACTGACATGCACTAGTTGCATAAGGTGGCTAGCGGGTGTCTGTCTCTCCCACTTTAGTCGGATCGGATTCGATGAAAAGGGTCCTTATGAAGGGTAAATAGAAATTGGCATATCACGTTGTGGCTTTTGCGTAGGTAAGAAACGTTCTTGCTAGAATCCCATAGCAGCCACGTAAAACATGCAACAACAATTAGAGGACGTCTAACTTGTTTTTGCAGGGTATGCTATGTGATGTGATATGGCCAAAAGGATGTGATGAATGATATATGTGATGTATGAGATTGATCATGTTCTTGTAATAGGAATCACGACTTGCATGTCGATGAGTATGACAACCGGCAGGAGCCATAGGAGTTGTCTTAATTTATTGTATGACCTGCGTGTCAATGAAAACGCCATGTAATTACTTTACTTTATTGCTAACCGTTAGCCATAGTAGTAGAAGTAATAGTTGGCGAGACAACTTCATGAAGACACGATGATGGAGATCATGATGATGGAGATCATGGTGTCATGCCGGTGACGAAGGTGATCATGCCGCGCCTCGAAGATGGAGATCAAAAGGCGCAAGATGATATTGGCCATATCATGTCACTTTATGATTTGCATGTGATGTTTGTCATGTTTACATCTTATTTGCTTAGAACGACGGTAGCATAAATAAGATGATCCCTCACTAAAATTTCAAGAGACGTGTTCCCCCTAACTGTGCACCGTTGCGAAGGTTCGTTGTTTCGAAGCACCACGTGATGATCGGGTGTGATAGATTCTAACGTTCGAATACAACGGGTGTTGACGAGCCTAGCATGTACAGACATGGCCTCGGAACACATGCGAAACACTTAGGTTGACTTGACGAGCCTAGCATGTACAGACATGGCCTTGGAACACAAGAGACCGAAAGGTCGAACATGAGTCGTATAGTAGATACGATCAACATGGAGATGTTCACCGATGATGACTAGTCCGTCTCACGTGATGATCGGACACGGCCTAGTTTGACTCGGATCATGTATCACTTAGATGACTAGAGGGATGTCTATCTGAGTGGGAGTTCATTAAATAATCAGATGAACTTAATTATCATGAACATAGTCAAAAGGTCTTTGCAAATTATGTCATAGCTTATGCTTTAGTTCTACTGTTTAAGATATGTTCCTAGAGAAAATTTAGTTGAAAGTTGATAGTAGCAATTATGCGGACTGGGTCCGTAAACTGAGGATTGTCCTCATTGCTGCACAGAAGGCTTATGTCCTTAATGCACCGCTCGGTGTGCTGAACCTCAGCGTCGTCTGTAGATGTTGCGAAACATCTGACATACACGTTTTGATGACTACGTGATAGTTCAGTGCGTAATGCTAACGGTTTAGAATTGTGGCACCAAAGACGTTTTGAAACGTCACAGAACATATGAGATGTTCCGAAGATTGAAATTGGGATTTCAGACTAGTGCCCACGTCAAGAGGTATGAGGCCTCTGACAAGTTTCTTAAGCCTGCAAACTAAGGGAGAAAAGCTCAATCGTTGAGCATGTGCTCAGATTGTCTGAGTACCACAATTGCTTGAATCGAGTGGGAGTTAATCTTCCAGATGAGATAGTGATGGTTCTCCATAGTCACTGCCACCAAGCTATTAGAGCTTCGTGATGAACTATAACATATCAGGGATAAACATGATGATCCTTGAGCAACTCGCAATGTTTGACACCGCGAAAGTAGAAATCAAGTAGGAGCATCAATTGTTGATGGTTAGTAAAACCACTAGTTTCCAGAAGGGCAAGGGCAAAAGGGATACTTCATGAAACAGCAAATCATTTGCTGCTCTAGTGAAGAATCCCAAGGTTGAACCCAAACCCGAGACTAAGTGCTTCTGTAATGAGGGGAACGGTCACTGAAGCAGAACTACCCTAGATACTTGGTAGATGAGAAGGCAGGCAAGGTCGACAGAAGTATATTGGATATACATTATATGAATGTGTACTTTACTAGTACTCCTAGCAGCACCAGGGTATTAGATACCGTTCGGTTGCTAAGTGTTAGTAACTCGAATAAAAGCTGCGGAATAAACGGAGACTAGCTAAAGGTGAGATGATGATATGTGTTGGAAGTGTTTCCAAGGTTGATGTGATCAAGCATCGCATGCTCCCTCTACCATCGAGATTGGTGTTAAACCTAAATAATTGTTATTTGGTGTTTGCGTTGAGCATAAACATGATTGGATTATGTTTATCGCAATACGGTTATTCATTTAAGGAGAATAATGGTTACTCTGTTTATTTGAATAATACCTTCAATGGTCTTGCACCTAAAATGAATCTCGATCGCAGTGATACACATGTTCGTGCCAAAAGATATAAAATAGTAATGATAGTACCACATACTTGTGGCACTGCCATTTGAGTCATATTGGTATAGAACGCATGAAGAAGCTCCATGTAGATGGATCTTTGGACTCACTCGTTTTTGAAAAGATTGAGACATGCGAACCATGTCTATTGGTATATATGCATGAAGAAACTCCATGCAGATGGATCGTTTGGACTCACTTGATTTTGAATCACTTGAGACATGCAAATAATACCACATGGGCAAGATGACTAAAAAGCCTCGTTTTCAGTAAGATGGAACAAGAGAGCAACTTGTTGGAAGTAATACATTTGATGTGTGCAGTCCAATGAGTGCTGAGGCACGCAGTGGATATCGATATGCTCTTACTTCACAGATGATTTGAGTAGATGCTGAGAATATTTACTTGATGAAACACAAGTCTGAATTATTGAAAGGTTCAAGTAATTTCAGAGTGAAGTTGAAGATCGTCGTGACAAGAGGATAAAATGTCTATGATATGATCATAGAGATATCTGGGTTACGAGTTTGGCACACAATTAAGATATTGTGGAAAGTGTTTCACAATTAATACCGCCTGGAACACCATAGTGTGATGGTGTGTCCGATCATCATAACTGCACCCTATTGGATATGGTACATACCATGATGTCTCTTTACCACTATCGTTTATGGGTTAGGCATTAGAGACAACCACATTCACTTTAAATAGGGCACCACGCAATTCCGTTGAGAAGACACCGTTTAGAGAAACCTAAGTTGTCGTTTCTTAAAAGTTTGGGGCTGCGATGCTTATGTGAAAAAGTTTCAGGCTGATAAGCTCGAACCCAAAGCGGATAAATGCATCTTCATAGAATACCCAAAACAGTTGGGTATACCTCCTATTTCAGATCTGGAAGCAAAAGTAATTACTTCTAGAAACGAGTCCTTTCTCGAGGAAAAGTTTCTCTCGAAAGAATTGAGTGGGAGGATGGTGGAGACTTAATAAGGTTATTGAACCGTCACTTCAACTAGTGTGTAGCAGGGCACAGGAAGTTGTTCCTGTGGCACCTACACCAATTGAAGTGGAAGCTTATGATAGTGATCATGAAACTTCGGATCAAGTCACTACCAAACCTCGTAGGTCGACAAGGATATGTACTACTCCTGAGTGGTACGGTAATCCTGTCTTAGATATCATGTTGTTAGACAATACAGAACGTACGAGCTATGGAGAAGCGATGGTGGGCCCATATTCCGACAAATGGTTAGAAGCCATGAAATCCGAGATAGGATCCATGTATCAGAACAAAGCATGGACTTTGGTGAACTTGCCCGATGATCGGCAAGCCATTGAGATAAATGGATCTTTAAGAAGAAGACGGAAATGGACGGTAATGTTACCGTCTATGAAGCTCGACTTGTGGCAAAGAGAATTTTCACAAGTTCAAGGAGTTGACTACGATGAGATTTTCTCATCCGTAGCGATGCTTAAGTCCGTCGAATCATGTTAGCATTAGCTGCATTTATGAAATCTGGCAGATGGATGTCAAAACAAGTTTCCTTACCAGTTTTCGTAAGGAGAGGTTGTATGTGATACAATCAGAAAGGTTTTGTCGATCCTAAGGATGCTAAAAGGTATGCTAGCTCCAGCGATCCTTCTAGGGACTCGAGTAAGCATCTCGGAGTTGGAATGTACGCTTTGATGAGATGATCAAGGATTTTGGGTTTATACAAAGTTTATGAGAAACTTGTATTTGCAAAGAAGTGAGTGGGAGCACTATAGAATTTCTGATGAGTATATGTTGTTGACATATTGCTGATCAGAGATGATGTAGAATTTCTTGAAAGCATAAAGGGTTGTTTGAAAGGAGTTTTTCAAAGGAAGACCTGGATAAAGCTGCTTACATATTGGGCATCAAGATCTATAGAGATAGATCAAGACGCCTGATGATACTTTCAAAGAACGCACACCTTGACATGATTTTGAAAGAGTTCAAAATAGATCAGCAAAGAAGGAGTTCTTGGCTGTGTTACAAGGTGTGAGTATTGAGTAAGACTCAAGACCTGACCACAGCAGAAGAGAGAGAAAGGACGAAGGTCGTCCCCTATGCTTTAGACGTAGGCTCTACAGTATGCTATGCTGTGTACCGCACTTGAAGTGTGCCTTGCCATGAGTTGGTCAAGGGGTACAATAGTGATCCGGGAATGGATCACATGACTGCGGTCGAACTTATCCTTAGTATCTAGTGGACTAAGGAATTTTCTCGATTATGGAGGTGAAAAGGAGTTCGTCGTAAAGGGTTACGTCGATGCGAACTTTGACACTAATCCGGATGACTCTGAGTAGTAAACCGGATTCGTATAGTAGAGCAGTTATTTGAAATGGCTCCAAGTAGCGCGTGGTAGCATCCACAAGATGACATAGATATTCGTAAAGCACACACGGATCTGAAAGGTTCAGACCCGTTGACTAATAACCTCTCTCACAAGCATAACATGATCAAACCAGAACTCATTGAGTGTTAATCACATAGTGATGTGAACTAGATTGTTGACTCTAGTAAACTCTTTGGATGTTGGTCACATGGTGATGTGACCTGTGAGTGTTAATCACATGGTGATGTGAACTAGATTATTGACTCTAGTGCAAGTGGGAGACTGTTGGAAATATGCCCTAGAGGCAATAATAAATTGGTTATTATTATATTTCCTTGTTCATGATAATCGTTTATTATCCATGCTAGAATTGTATTGATAGGAAACTCAGATACATGTGTGGATACATAGACAACACCATGTCCCTAGTAAGCCTCTAGTTGACTAGCTCGTTGATCAATAGATGGTTACGGTTTCCTGACCATGGACATTGGATGTCGTTGATAACGGGATCACATCATTAGGAGAATGATGTGATGGACAAGACCCAATCCTAAGCCTAGCACAAGATCGTGTAGTTCGTTTGCTAAGAGCTTTTCTAATGTCAAGTATCATTTCCTTAGACCATGAGATTGTGCAACTCCCGGATACCGTAGGAATGCTTTGGGTGTACCAAACGTCACAACGTAACTGGGTGGCTATAAAGGTGCACTACAGGTATCTCCGAAAGTGTCTGTTGGGTTGGCACGAATCGAGACTGGGATTTGTCACTCCGTGTAAACGGAGAGGTATCTCTGGGCCCACTCGGTAGGACATCATCATAATGTGCACAATGTGACCAAGGAGTTGATCACGGGATGATGTGTTACGGAACGAGTAAAGAGACTTGCCGGTAACGAGATTGAACAAGGTATCGGGATACCGACGATCGAATCTCGGGCAAGTACCATACCGATAGATAAAGGGAATTGTATACGGGATTGATTGAATCCCCGACATCGTGGTTCATCCGATGAGATCATCGTGGAACATGTGGGAGCCAACATGGGTATCCAGATCCCGCTATTGGTTATTGACCGGAGAACGTCTCGGTCATGTCTGCATGGTTCCCGAACCCGTAGGGTCTACACACTTAAGGTTCGATGACGCTAGGGTTATAGGGAATAGATATACGTGGTTACCGAATGTTGTTCGGAGTCCCGGATGAGATCCCGGACGTCACGAGGAGTTCCGGAATGGTCCGGAGGTAAAGATTTATATATGGGAAGTCCCGTTTTGGCCACCGGAAGAGTTTCGGGTGTCACCGGTAATGTACCGGGACCACCGGAGGGTTCCGGGGGTCCACCGGGAGGGGCCAGCAGCCCCGGAGGGCCCTATGGGCTGTATGTGGAGAGGGACCAGCCCCTTAGTGGGCTGGGCGCCTTCCCTCCCAGGGCCCATGCACCTGGGGGTTTGGGGGAACCCTAAGGGGAGGCGCCCCCCCTTGCCTTGGGGGGCAAGGCAACCCCCCTGGCCGCCGCCCCTCCTCAGATTGGATCTGAGGGGGCCGGCCCCCCTCTCCCTTGCCCCTATATATATGTGGGGGGTGGGAGGGCAGCAGCAACCCAAGTTCTGGCGCAGCCCTCCCCCTCTTCCATGTCCTCCTCCTCTCCTGCGGTGCTTGGCGAAGCCCTGCAGGATTGCCACGCTCCTCCACCACCACCACGCCGTCGTGCTGCTGCTGGACGGAGTCTTCCCCAACCTCTCCCTCTCTCCTTGCTGGATCAAGGTGTGGGAGTCGTCACCGGGCTGCACGTGTGTTGAACGCGGAGGCGCCGTGGTTCGGCGCTTAGATCAGAATCAACCGCGACCTGAATCGCTACGAGTACGACTCCTTCATCCGCGTTCTTGCAATGCTTCCGCATCGCGATCTACAATGGTATGTAGATGCACTCGCCTTCCCCTCGTTGCTAGATTACTCCATAGATTGATCTTGGTGATGCGTAAAAAATTTTGAATTTCTGCTATGTTACCCAACAGTTAAAGGGCCCAAAACCCAAAAGCGGCTTAATGTGTAACGCCCACGATGCGGCTATATCTCCCACGTGTCGAGGCACGACTTAGAGGCATAACCGCATTGTAGGTTTTGTCGCAAGAAGGGTCATCTTCACACAATCCCATGTAATGAACAAGAATGGGATAAAGAGAGTTGGCTTACAATCGCCACTTCACACAATACTTAAATAAATCATACATCAATCAGAGTACACACATAGACCGACTACGGTCAAAGTCAAAAGAAAAGAAGATAACCCAACTGCTAGATCCCCGATCGTCCCAACTGGGCTCCACTACTGATCAACAAGAAACGAAACATAGTAACGACCAAGGTCCTCGTCGAACTCCCACTTGAGTTCGGTAGCATCACCTGCACTGGTATAGTCGGCACCTGCAACTGTTTTGGTAGAATCTACGAGTCACGAGGACTCAGCAATCTCACACCCGCGAGATCAAGAGTATTTAAGCTTATAGGAAGGATGGGGTAATGAGGTGGAGCTGCAGCAAGCACTAAGCATATATGGTGGCTAACATACGCAAATAAAAGCGAGAAGATGAGCAACGGAACGGTCGTCAACTAGCAATGATCAAGAAGTGATCCTGAACCCCTACTTACGTCAAACATAACCCAAAAGCCGTGTTCACTTCCCGGACTCCGCCGAAAAGAGACCATCACGGTTACACACACGGTTGATGCGTTTTAATTAAGTCAAGTGTCAAGTTCTCTACAACCGGACATTAACAAATTCCCATCTGCCACATAACTGCGGGCACGGCTCTCGAAAGTTTATACTCTGCAGGGGTGTCCCAACTTAGCCCATTATAAGCTCTCACGGTCAATGAAGGATATTCCTTCTCCCGGGAAGACCCGATCAGTCTCGGAATCCCGGTTTACAAGACATTTCGACAATGGTAGAACAAGACCAGCAAAGCCGCCCGATGTGCCGACAATCCCGATAGGAGCTGCACATATCTCGTTCTTAGGGCAACACCGGATAAGTCAAGCTACGAGTAAAACCAGGCCTCGAGTTTCCCCGAGGTGGCCCCGCAGGCTGCTCGGTTCGGACCAACACTTAGAGAAGCACTGGCCCGGGGGGTTAAATAAAGATGACCCTCGGGAGCGCGACTCCCTAGGGAAAAGAAATAGGTGATAGGCAAATGGTTAAACCAAGGTTGGGCCTTGCTGGAGGAGTTTTATTCAAAGCGAACTGTCAAGGGGGTCCCATAAATCACCCAACCGCGTAAGGGACGCAAAGTCAAGGAACATAACACCGGTATGACGGAAACTAGGGCGGCAAGAGTGGAACAAAACACCAGGCATAAGGCCGAGCCTTCCACCCTTTACCAAGTATATAGATGCATTAATTAAATAAGAGATATTGTGATATCCCAACATATCCATGTTCCAACATGGAACCAACTTCAACTTCACCTACAACTAGCAATGCTATAAGAAGGGCTGAGCAAAAGCGGTAACTTAGCCAAACAACGGTTTGCTAGGAAAGGATGGTTAGAGGCTTGACATGGCAACATGGGAGGCATGATATAGCAAGTGGTAGGTAGTGCAACATAGCGATAGAGCGAACAACTAGCAAGCAAAGATAGAGGTGATTTCGAGGGTATGGTCATCTTGCCTGAAATTTCGCTAGGAAGAAGATCAAGTCCATGAAGAAGACAAACAGACGAAGTCGAACGAATCCTCACAACTCAAAAGGGCCCAAAACCCAAAAGCGGCTTAAGGCCCGTAAGTGTAAACCACCATGGATATATGACTTGTATTGTAAGGCATGTAAGATAAGTCACCGGACTGGACACATTTGTATGAGCCGGCCGGGACTCTGTAAGCCGCGGGGCATCAACCCATGTATATAAGGGGACGACCCGGCAGCGGCTTAGGGCAAGAAAAGAACAGATCGAAAGCCAGGCTAAGCGTATTCGCTCCCTAGTAACCGAAATCCTAGCAATACCACCTCAAACTGGATTAGGCTTTTACCTTCACCGTAAGGGGCCGAACCAGTATAACTCCTCGTATCCTTTGTCCCGTTTTAACCCCTTTAAGGTAACTACGTCGCAATGGCTCCACGACTATGTCCTTCTGCTAGACATCTGTCGTGACAATTCCACGACAGTTGGTGCCCACCGTGGGGCCAGCACATGGTGGTTTTGAGTTCTTGAAGGGCAGCTTTGAAGGGATCAAGGGATACGCTGTGGGCTGGATGACCAAGAGTCATCGCGGCAAGCTCTACATCGACGATGCAAGCTGGGGCCCCGAGGCCGGCTCAATTGAGTACGGGTACCGGGTCCCCTTCGGTGGAGTCCATGTCTTCATCGGCAAGATCGGCGAACCGGGCCCTGAGCCGGACATCTGCACCGACATCATCGAGACGTCTCAGCATGCACGACCCGCCCGGGTTCAACCCGCCGTGAAGCGTGCCTTTGTCGGATTTATCCATGGGGCCGAATTGGAAGGCTCTATGTCTGGCGGTGAGACGGCCATCTACTCTGATGGTGAGTCGTCCACGGGCAAGACCAGCTCAATGTATCAACTACAAGACAGACGGCTTGGGGGCTGTTCCGATGGTGACAGTATTCTAGACCCCCATGAGCGGCCGAACAGGGTGGCGATCTTCATGGCTGGCACCCAGCCGGTTCTCGGTTCGACAGCCGCCGCGGCTATGACTTCCAGCGCAGCGGCGGTAACGGCGGCGGGTACTGGCGGATCAGCACGCCCGCCGGCTCAAGTTTTAACGGATTCGTTGGAGGCTCTGGCAACTTTGATGGGAGTGGAGGTAACCCCGGACAACCAGGAACATCATAAGGTGGATGTGGCTAAGCTGCGTGATGAGATAGCACAAGCCAAGGAAGAGCTGGCGACGGAGAACGCTAGGATGATTGTAGAGCGGGCCGTTTTGAACGCCCAAGCACAGCGGATTCAAGCGGATTCATACCGGCTCACGGTGGATCAGAACGGTTCAAACGAAGTCTTGAGGAGAAAACACTGGAGTCGTCAGCCCTTGGTTTATGAGTCGAGGAACCTCTTCAACACACCGGGAGGAGGGGTTAATAACCCGCCGGTGATAAACCAGACGGCTGAAGCGCCAGGGGGTGGAGTGCCGGTTCAGCCGTGCGTGACAGGTTCTCTGCAGATGAATAACACCCCGCCTCAGCATGTGGTAACGCTGCTGGGTCATTATTCCAACCCTTTAGACAATATGATTGCTGCAGCTACGCGATTGGCGGCTCTGCCAGTCGAGGGCGAGACTCCGATGGCGGTTGAAACCCAAAGGGCCAGGGAACTTCTTCAAACAGCGCTAGTACAGCAGCAGGCTTATTCTTATAGTCGTGACCGGATTCATTCGACCCCTCGTCCAAGCCGGAGCTACAGTAGGCACATTGACTCGCCAGCAGTTTTGAGTACTGAGCAGCACCGTAACCAACCTCGTGGGCATGACCCGGCGCGCAATGGTGCCAATGCACAAAATTTGGTGGACCAGGGCAGAGCGCGCCGCGAGGCCGAGCTGGCGGCTCAGCTGGCGGTTCATCAGCACGCGTCGGTTTACCCAACAACTTCAGTGGAGGCAGGTGTGACTTCTAGAGCTTGGGGTGTGCCGTGTTTAACGGCGGCTCTGCGAAACGAGCGTTTGCCCAAGGACTTCAAGGGCCCTCGTAAGGTGCCTAATTACACAGCAGATCAGCCCCCTGAGGCTTCGGTGGGATTTATGAAATGGCTATGGAGATGTTGGATGTTAGTGAGGCTGCATATGCTAAGTATTTCACCATGATGTTGGAAGGGATGGCACATACCTGGTTGAAAGGGCTGCCTGCCAACTCCATTGGGTCATGGGCAGAGCTGAAGGCCCGGTTTATCCAAAATTTCAAAGATACATGCAAGCAGCCTATGTCGATCGTGGATTTGGTCTCTTATGTTAAATCTGAGGGCGAGTCGACGACCAGCTGGGTGCGCCGGGTCTCGACTATCATACATTCTTCAGATAATATCAACGTTGGCTCAACGGTTTTAATGTTGGAGAAAAATTGCCGTTTCCTTCCACTCAAGCAGAAGCTTGGGCGGCTTAACTATCATTGCAGTGACATGGGGGAGCTCATGGCGGCTCTTTTCAAGTATGCCGACTCTGATAGTACCAAGGACCCCGACTCTGAGGATGAATGATCGGGAAAGGGAAAGAAGAGTAGTGGTGTGAGGGGACAGCAGCACAACCCGGTTAATCAGGGCGGCAACGGTAAGCGCAAGGCTGATGATTTTGTGGCTAACACCGGGGCACGGAATTATAACCAGCGTCATAAGGGGAGGCCGGCTCAAGGGACAAAATTTGACCTTGAAGCAACAATGAATCAGCCATGTCCGAAGCACGGAAAACAGGAAAAGCCGTCTACCCATCTATGGAAGGATTGCAGTATCATGAGACAATTCAGGGAGTCTTTCCAACACAACCATGGTCCGAATGGAGGTTCAGGGTCCGGCCCTCATGGTCCGAGTCATGGAGGCGGCGGCTCAAATTCCAGGTTTCAAGGCCAAGGCAGTCAAGGTGGTTACAACCAGCAGAATAACCTGGGGAATCAGCAGCAGCAACAGTTGGGTTATTAGAGCAATCCGAAGCAATTGAACAGTGGACAGTACCACGTCTTCACCACTAGCTTGTGTAAGCGGGATCAGAAGCTTCATAAGAGGGCAGTGAATGCTGTTGAGCCGGCGGTGCCATGTTACTTACGGTGGTCGGAGCAGCCTATTGTATGGAGTCGTGAGGATCACCCGCCCCGGGTTTACAATCCGGGTCACCTGGTTCTAGTGGTGGCGCCTCAGGTTGGGGGCTATAAATTTACTAAGGTGCTCATGGATGGAGGCAGCAGCATTAATATACTTTACTATGAAACCTTCCGTCGCATGGGATTGACCGACAAAAGTCTTAAGCCGTTAAACACCGTCTTTCACGGTGTGGTGCCTGGTAAGTCAGCATATCCAGTGGGTAAGATATCTTTGGAGGTTGCTTTTGGAGATGAGCATGATTCCAGATCTGAGACCTTAACCTTCGAAGTGGTTAAAATCAAGAGCCCTTATCATGCTCTGTTTGGGCGGCCGGCTTATTCTAAATTCATGGCAAGGCCCTTTTATTTTTACTTGCAGCTTAAGATGCCAGGTTACAAGGGCACCGTCACAGTGCATGAGAGTCGCAAGGTGGCCTTGGAGTGTGAAGAAGGCGATGCTGCTTATGCTGAGTCTGTTTGTGCAACGGAGGAGCTGAAATTTTACAAGGATAACGTTGACCCGGCGGACATGACGTCCTTGAAAAAGCCAACCACAGAGCATGATCCTTTGCTAAAGTTTAAATCGGCAGATGACACTAAAGTGGTTGATTTCGTTCCTGGCGACTCATCTAAGCAGTTCAGAATCAGTGCTAATCTGGATCCGAAATAGGAAAGCGCGCTCATCGAGTTCATCCGTGAGAACCGGGACATCTTTGCATGGAAGCCTTCAGACATGCCGGGTGTACCAAGGGAACTCACTGAGCACACTCTTAATATTGATCTGAAGTTTAAGACGGTCAAGCAATTCCTTCGTCGTTTTAACGAAGAGAGGCGGAAGGCCATTGGTGAAGAAGTGGCCCGGCTCTTGTCGGCCGGGTTTATCATTGAAGTTTTTCATCCTGAGTGGTTGGCTAACCCGGTGTTGGTGCTTAAGAAGAACGGCACTTGGAGAATGTGTGTGGACTACACGGATTTAAACAAGGCTTGTCCGGCTCATCCGTTTGCTCTCCCTCGTATTGATCTAATCATTGATGCTACGACGGGTTGTGAGCGTTTGAGTTTTTTGGATGCTTATTCTGGTTATCATCAGATCAAGATGGCAGTCAAGGACCAGGAGAAGACAGCTTTCATTACTCCATTTGGAGCCTTCTACTATGTGTCTATGCCTTTCGGGCTCAAGAGTGCCCAGGCGACTTACCAACGGTGTGTGCAAAACTGCCTTCACAATCAGATCAGGCATAATGTTCATGCTTATGTAGATGACATTGTGGTGAAGTCCAGGAAGAAGGAGACCCTGATTGATGATTTGAAGGAGACGTTTGACAATCTCTGGGTTTATGAAATTATGCTTAACCCGGCCAAATGCGTTTTTGGTGTACCGGCGGGTAAGATTTTGGGTTTTTTGGTTTCATACCGAGGTATCGAAGCTAACCTGGAGAAAATCAAGGCTATTACTTCTCTGGCTAAGCCAAAGTGTGTTAATGACGTCCAACGCTTGGCGGGTCAGATAGCGGCTTTAAGCCGGTTCATAAGCCGCCTAGGAGAAAAGGCTATCCCTCTGTACCAGATGATGAAGAAGACAGGTAATTTCGTTTGGAGCGATGTTGTTGATGAGGCATTTGAGGCGCTTAAGAAACAACTAGCTGAGCCGCCGATTCTCGCTGCTCCTATTGATAAGGAGCCTTTTTTCTTATATGTGGCTGCCAATGGCCGGGCTGTCAGCGTGGCCATTGTGGTGGAAAGGAAAGAGGCAGGCAAGGAGTATCTGGTTCAATGGCCGGTTTACTACATCAGCGAGGTACTTTTTGAATCCAAGCAGAGGTATCCGCATTGGCAGAAGCTTGTGTATGGGGTCTTCATGGCAAGTCGAAAGCTCAAGCAATATTTTTTAGGTCATCCCATTACTATGGTTAGTTCTGCTCCTTTAGGGGATATCATCCAAAATAGAGAAGCCACAGGTCGGGTAGCCAAGTGGGCCATTGAGCTTGGACCTCATGGTTTAAAGTATGTGCCTCATACGGCCATCAAGTTGCAAGCACTCGTGGATTTTATCAATGATTGGACAGAGCTGCAGACGCCTGAGGAAAAGCCAGATAACACATATTGGACTATTCACTTTGATGGATCCAGGCAGTTGGAAGGCTCGGGGGCTGGAGTTGTCTTGACTTCCCCACGAGGTGATAAATTTTCTTATTTTCTCCGGTTAATGTTCCCTTGTACTAACAATGCAGCTGTAGGAGATGAATTTGAGCCGGGTGAGGTGCTTCGGTGACTCAGATCTGGTAGCTCAGCAAGTTTCTGGCACTTGGGATTCTAAGGGTCCACTCATGGCGGCTTATCGTCGAGAGGTTGATGCTATTGCGGGTCACTTCAAGGGTTACCAAGTTGAGCATATTGATCGCAGGAAGAATGAGGCGGCTGACACTTTAAGCCGGTTAGGGTCTCAGCGTAAGCCGGTGCCACCTAACACGTTCTTGGATATTCTGCTTAACCCTTCTGTCAAATTACCTACAGAGGAGGATCTTGCTGTTCCTGACCCGGAAGCACAATTGGTGGCGGCTCTTCATGCCATTCCTGATTGGACAGTTCCGTATTTGGCTTACATGACCCAGGGCGAGTTACCTGAGGATGAGATTTTGGCCAGGCAGATAACCAGGAGGTCTAAGTCAATGACGATTGTCAATGGGGAGTTGCACCATCGTAGTGTCACAGGGGCGTTTCAACGTTGCGTCTCTCCTGAAGAAGCCTGTGAGATTCTGCGAGAGATTCACGAAGGAGATTGTGGTCATCATGCCGGCTCTAAATCTCTCGTATCCAAGGCTTTACGTCATGGGTTTTATTGGTTGACGGCTCATGCTGATGCTGAGGATTTGGTCAGCAAATGTGACGGTTGTTAGAAGTTTTCACGACGAGCTCATGTTCCGGCTCAAGAGTTGAGGATGATTCCAATTACTTGGCCGTTTGCGACTTGGGGGCTTGATATGGTCGGGCCTTTCAAGAGGTCGAAAGATAAGAAAACCCACCTTTTGGTGGCAGTTGATAAGTTTACTAAGTGGGTTGAAGCGGAGCCGGTTAGCAAGTGTGATGCAGCAACGGCGGTTCAATTCATCAAGAAGGTGATCTTCCGTTTTGACTTTCCCCACAAAATTATAACGGATAATGACACTAATCTGTCTAAGGGTGTTATGAAAGAGTTTTATCAATGAGAGCATATTCGACTTGATGTTTCCTCCATGGCTCACCCCCAGTCTAATGGTCAAGCGGAACGAGCTAATCAAGAGATTCTGCGAGGCATCAAGCCCCGGCTTATGGTTCCTTTGCAAAGAACGTCGGGTTGTTGGGTGGAGGAGTTACCCTGAGTGTTATGGAGTATCAATACAACCCTCAACAGATCTACGGGTTACACACCTTTCTTCATGGTCTATGGAGCAGAGGCGGTTCTCCCTGGTGACATCCGTCATGATACGCCCCGTGTGGCGGCTTATGTTGAAGCTGATAATGAAAGGGCACGTCAGGATGCACTTGACCTGTTGGATGAGGAGCGTGACCTCGCGGCGGCTCATTCAGCGATTTATCAACAAGATCTACGTCGTTATCACAACTGCCGGGTCAAAACCAGAACCTTTCAAGAAGGCGACTTGGTGCTCCGGCTTATCCAGGATCAAACTGATATGCATAAACTATCACTGCCTTGGGAAGGACCTTTTGTGGTCAGCAAGAATCTGCATAATGGGTCATACTATCTTATCGATGTTCGAGACCACAAGGACTCATGCACATCGGAGGAGGAGACCCGTCGGTCGTGGAATATTGCTCATCTTCGGCCCTACTATACTTGAGCCACCGGCTCTCATGATGTACATAGTTTGATGATGTATATATTAGAAACAGTATAATAAAGCTGACATCTGTGATAATTCAGGGCCTCTGTCGTTTCACTTCTTCGAAGCTGAGTCTTTATCATCGTCTTATATGTTCACCTAAGAGGCTTCACGCCAAATTACAGGGACCAAAGAGAGTTGGATGCACAGCACAGCTCAAACATAGGTCCCCAATGAGCACAACTCATAAATATATCACTTGGGGGCTTCCTGTTCAAACATAGGTGTATTCACCAAAGAGAACATAGCATTACTACCTTCTTGACCAGGTTATCTTGTTCAAACATAGGTGTATTCACCAAAGAGGACATAACCTTTCCGGGTCATCCTACTTGTATACCAACTGCTTCTTCATCAGGTAATCCTGATTGACCCGCCGAACTCTTAACAATCAATCTTTTATGGTGTATTCACCAAAGATCCTGATCTTGTTAAGGTTAAAACGCCGGTTTGTCATTTGAGAGCACGATTTACAGATAGTCAGGATAGATCCAGGCTCATAAGCCGCCTTCCTTGAAACTTGGATAAATCGGCATGTGATGCACGATGCTACTCCGACCCCGCGTACTCTTGATAAGTCTATCTTTAAATATGACCTGAACTTATCTGGGTTCAAATGTGGATTGGGTCATGTGAGAGCTGGCTCACGGAAAGCGTGTACCTTCCAGTGGCCATCAGGCTAGTTTCATTGAAGAAGAAACTTTGGCTTGGCGGCCTGCAAAAGCCTTTGATTTTTTTATTTTGGCTTTATATCATCTCTTTTTTCTTACCATATGGCTTTTACGAATCGGGCCAAGCTGCCCTATTTATGTCTCATATTTGAAGCATCTTCGGGTCTTTGCAACCCGCCAGGATGGCAGACTCTAAGTCACCAGAGAATAATAAACTTATGCTTAGACTTATGGCTCTAAAAGCTCTAACTGCATGGAGCTGATAAGCTTGCAGTTTAAGTAAATACCACAGGTATGATATTATGTTATATAAAAAGTTGTGATCATCCCGGCCCTCGTTATGGACTATTTGTCCCCAGCAGTTTAATTTGGGCATTGTGACCCGCCCGGCGGTAAACCGCCAGGGCAGTTGTAATCTATTTGTGTGCAGGGTACTGTTCAATCTGATCTGCTCAAATCAATGCTATCATAAGCATAAAGCAGTAGCTTTTCAAGTGGTGGATCATCAGTCTTGCGCCAAACAAAAACATGCACGATGGCACGACAGATCAAGGTTTCACTAGCCTATTACATGACTGAGTGAGCCAATAAAGATCGAGTGTTTTTTCAAAGGCTCACATATATAACCTGCTCGGTGGATCACTCTTCTTGGCCTTGCTGACTTGAGGCTTCTGGATCATCCTTCTCCGGTTCTTCGTCCTCCTCTGCCGTCTGAAAGTTTGGTGATGACCAATCGATGCCACATAAGGCTTGAAATTCAGCATCATCATCTATAAGTTCGGACGGGTCAACTTCAGGGGCAAAAGTATGCTTACGGATTGGAGGGATTAGATCCATCACTTTATAAGCCGGCGTGGGCATCTTCTAATTCTCCATGCTATAAGCCAGGTGGTATTTTGACAGATCCGTTTCATTTGCAATTAGACTGGCTAGAGGACATATTTCTTTCACACAGGCAGCGAAGTCCTTTTGATCAAATGAAGTGCCGTCTTCTTTCAAGCTAGGATATCCAATAGCTACCTCAGACGGGTCTAGCTCTGGTAACCATGCCTTGGCCCGGCTCAAAGCTGTCATGGCACCGGCTCTTGCAGACGACCACTTCATCTCGTCCATCCTAGCAGGCAGCATAGAATTTTTTTCAAGACATCTATCAAGAGAGTAGGTGCTTGATTAGTCAGAGAAATTGTGGCCAGTGCACGCTGAGCTCCAGTGTATAGCTGTTCCACAAGTGTGTAAACAGCCTTGAGCTTCACAAGCATATCTTGGTTAAGATTTCTGCTCCTGCGACGTGAGTAAGTCATAGATTGGTTAGAGGCGGTTTATACTATCAAGGAAAAGATTCACTTTTGATGATTAGCAAGGCGACTCACCAAAGATAGCAGAAACCATCTGGGATACACGGTGTTTTAAACCAGTGAGCTCAGTGGTCACCTCTTGAAGAGCCGTCTTCGCTTTTTCAGCTCGCTGCGTCAAAGGAGTCCTTTCTTCAGCCCAAGCGTTTTCCTCCGCCTCAAAACTGTTCTTCAGCTTTTCCATTTCAGCCACGCTTGGAATTTTGACTCAGCTTTCCGGGTCTCAGATTCTTGATTCTCCAGCCAGGTCTTTGCATCAGCCAATTGTGATTGAAGTTCAGCAGTAGCATCCTGTACAAACACAGAGTTGCAAATACATTCATATCTGGGTGACAGGAATATAAGTCCCAAGCCTTTTGCAAGCAACAACACTTGGCACTTGGGGGCTAATGCCTGCCGAAACATTATTCATACAACGGCACATATAAATAAGTCCCAAGCACTTTGCACGCCAGAATACTTGGCACTTGGGGGCTAATGCATATCGCTTGCGTCTTCTTATTCCTTTATGATAACCCGGTGGTGCCGTAAACAATCACAACCGGTTTATGGGAGCTATATAGGTAAGCTCTCTTTATAAACAATGGTGAACAGGACCGGCTCATTCATGCTGATTAAACTGGCCCTTGGGGACTACGGATGCAATGTTAACTGTTTAAAATCCGGTTAACTATAATGGTGAAAGCCGGCCTTGGAAGGATTCTACTAAAGATGCTCATGCTTATTCTAAGTCTACAACACATTCAATTTTAGCACACCCAGTAGACTTGGGGGCTGGCAGGATGTACATAACTTATTCAAGCAGGAATTCATACCTCAAATTTTTGATGCATCTGCTTCACCATATCAAGTTCAAGATTACGGCTGGTGTGTACTTGATTGAGGTAGCCAGGAAGTATTTCACTACTACTCAATTGCGCATAGTGGGCGACATCAAACCTCACTTTCCGCCTTTCAATGACCTCTTGTTTGGCGGAGTGCTTAGCCAAGACAGTTGGATTTCCCTGTTCTTTAAATCCGGTGCCAGTGATCATCACATCTTCACTATGCTCTTCTGACGGTTTAAGTGGGCTTGATGATTCAGTGTTCAAAGAATTGATATTTGTATGGTCAAGGGAGAGATCAGGAATTTCAGGCTGAACATCATGGGCAGGTTCTTCTGGTTGTTTTTTAGAAGCATCTGATGCCGGGACTTGCTGCTCCGGTTCAACGACTTTAGGATCTTCAGCCAGCTTGGTCACCTTTGCCTTCTTACTAGGCTTTGCTTGGCCACTTCACGGGTTATGACAAGTCAGTACAATTATAAAAGCATAAGAAGGTACAAAATAAAGAGTAATTGTTGTTACCTAGGGGCAGTTTTGAAAGCCGGCAGCTGGGTATGTGATGAGTCGCCGGAGGAAGAGCGAGAAACCTCCTGGTAGTTTGAATCGGAGGAATTAAGTGGCTGGCAAATGAGACCCGCCAGCGGGTAAAAAGAGTTTAAGTTCGGAAGGACCTCGTTTTGAAGTTTTCGTCGAGCTGGTGTATTTGGTAAGCAGGAGGATCATTCTTCACCTCCGTTGTTCCGAGTCTGTCGCCGGTTCTCGTGCTGCTGTTGCTTGAAAAGAAAGTGAGGATCCAAATGAGCAAAGGGGTGTGAAAATCTTACTTTCCGGGTTACTCGTCGAATTTTCTGTCTTGGCTAATGTGCTGAGCCGGAGGAAATAATAGTTACCTCTTCTTCAACTGCTTGGCTGGCCCCCGTATCATCCTGATAATAATCAGTGTTAAGATAATTGAAAAAGGAGCCAAGGGAGTCAAGGGCTACCTCCGACTCAGAGCTATCATTCAGCTCAAACATTTCAGAGGCACTTGGTTTCTTCTTATGTTTTTTGGCGGCTTTCTTGGCAGCCCTGGCCTTTTTGGCAGCCTCATGGTCATATTTCTTCTTCCAAAAATCAGATTCAGCCTGTGAAAATCAACAAAGTTGAGTTAATAGAGTATATAAATGATTAGGTAAAAGTAAGTAAGTTGGAGACTCACATCCGGTGGCGGGTTAAGTTTGCAAAAAGGGTTCAGACCCACTTTGCTACAGTCTTCTGGATCTTCATTTAGAAGGGACTTTGTCATCTCATTGATGGCTTCGTTAGTTAAACACACAGATCTGTGGTGCAGTGGATCCTTTATGTCGCCCGTGTAAGTACACATTAAGCCGGGCCGGCGGCTCAAGGGTATGATTCGCCAAGAAACCCAGCACCGAACCAAGTCAATGCTGGTTAACCCATTTCCCGGCAGAGCCTTGACCTTTGCAATGGTAGGAGAAAGCTTTGCATGTTCAGCGGTGGTAAGCTTTTCAAGAAGATGATGCTTCGGGTCAAGAGGCTGGGCACGATAACCCGGCAGTGGATTCTCATCAGCCGGAGAGGTATCTTTGCAATAAAACCATATCTAGTTCCAATCTTTTGGGTGACTCGGCAAGCAAGCATAGGGGAAGATGGCATCTCTTCTTCGTTGAATTCAGATTCCGCCAAGTTCCAAGCTGGTCCCATTCGTGAACTCGTTTTGGCGGTTCAAGTAAAAAATTTCTCTAAAGAGTTCAACGCTGGGCTCCTCTTGAAGGTACACTTCACAGAAAACTTGAAAGTTGCAGATGTCTAACAGGAATTGGGTCCAATGTCCTGAGGATGAAGTTGAAAGAAATGCAGAACATCTCGGAAATTTAGAGCCGGGTGGTGAGAAGCCCCGATTCATGTGATCAGTAAAAACAATGACTTCATCATCCTTTGGCTGAGGTTTTTCTTCATCTAGATTGGGGGCGCGATAAGGCATGACATTTTTTGCTGGCAGGTACCCGATTTTGACAAAGTCTTTGAGTGTATTCTGAGCGACAATGGAGGGAACCCAATTACAGGAAGTGATTGTCTTTGGTGGCATTGTGAAGAAATAAGCCTAAAAGAAAGATTTTTTTTGCCGGTTTAAGTTGATTCATTAAGCCAGAAGTAAAACGCTACAGTATATATTCAGAGTTGCGGCTTAAATGGGGCCTAATGATATATGACTAATTATAACTGGTCATGTAAGCCGCCGTGACAGCAATGGTACTCAACATCTATCAAGAGGAAATTTTACTAAGTGTTGGGACAAATAGGTTTCACAGATTGGAGCTATAAGATTGGGTCTGCAGCAGTTCAGAGAAATGAAATAAAATCTAAACCTAAGGTGGTGGCAGCAGAAAAGTGGGGATGCCCAGATGAGATCTGTTGCAATGAGGATATATTCTGATATTAAAAAACAGGTGCTAAAACTGCTACCGCACAAGATTTGTGTCGTTTTCAGATCAAAACTATGCAATCTAGGAAAGGGAAGGAGGAACGGTGATGAACACCGACGAACAGGGAAACCCTAAGACAGATCTATTAAGAGGAAAAGTGAATACTTACCGAAGCTGATGAATAGCGGAGGGGCGCCGAGATGTTCTGGTTCGTTCAGGGTGATGCAGTGGCCAGAGTTGAAGCAGTGGACGAAGATCGACGGTGGCGGAGCTCGGGCGCGCTGGAGCGTTGCGAGGAAGAAGATGAAGACGAGAAGGCAAAGGGGGAGAGTACAAAGAGGACCCGTGGCCCTATTTATAAGGCTGGAAGGATAAGTGGCATGCGCGGGAATCGAGGAGACAAGAAAATGGATATGTGGCGGCGCGAGCACCTCGATTTTTGAAGGTTCATTAAAAAGGAAGATTTATTAAGATTTGGGCCGAATGTAATATTAATAACAAGTGACGTCACGGCGGGTTACCGCAATCTCAGGAGATGACATCATGGCGGGTTACAATATCTCAGAAGAAGATGAAGAATGATTTTTTCTAAGTGTTGAAGATTGACATGAACAAGTTCAAATCAACCTCGGGCCTAATTTTGGGGACATGACTATTGGATATGATCCGCCCAGGAGGGGCTGGGTTATCCCAATGGAGGTTCATAAACCAAGCCCATGAATATGTTGAATATGGCGGTTCATGTAGTAGGCTTGTTAACGGGCCCAAAACCCAAAAGCGGCTTAAGGCGCGTAAGTGTAAACCACCATGGATATATGACTTGTATTGTAAGGCATGTAAGATAAGTCACCGGACCAGACACGTTTGTATGAGCCGGCCGGGACTCTGTAAGCCACGGGGCGTCAACCCGTGTATATAAGGGGACGACCCAGCAGCGGCTTAGGGCAAGAAAACAACAGATCGAAAGCCACGCTAAGCGTATTCGCTCCCTGGTAATCGAAACCCTAGCAATACCACCTCAAACTGGATTAGGCTTTTACCTTCACCGTAAGGGGCCGAACCAGTATAACTCCTTGTGTCCTTTGTCCCGTTTTAACCCCTTTAAGCTAACTACGTCGCAATGGCTCCACGACTAGGTCCTTCTGCTAGGACATCTGCCGTGACAATTCCACGACAAATCCCGTGAAGAAGCCCAAAGGTAGACCTAAGCCTGAAACTAAGTGCTTCTACTGCAAAGGGAATGGTCACTGGAAGTGGATCTGCCCCAAATACTTGGCGGATAAGAAGGATGGCAAAGTGAACAAAGATATATTTGATATACATGTTATTGATGTGTATTTTACTAGTGTTCATAGTAACCCCTGGGTATTTGATACCGATTCAGTAGCTAAGATTAGTAACTCGAAACAAGAGTTGTAGAATAAGCAGAGACTAGTTAAGAGTGAGGTGACGATGTGTGTTGGAAGTGATTCCAAGGTTGATACGATCACCATTGCACACTCCCTCTACCTTCGGGATTAGTGTTGAACGTAAATAAATGTTATTTGGTGTTTGCGTTGAGCATGAATATGATTAGATCATGTTTATTGCAATACGATTATTCATTTAAGTCAGAGAATAATTGTTGTTCGGTTTAAGTCAATAAAACCTTCTATGGTCATACACCCCATGTGAATGGTTTATTGAATCTTGATCGTAGTGATACACATATTCATAATATTAATGCCAAAAGATGCAAAGTTAATAATGATAGTGCAACATACTTGTGGCACTGCCGTTTAGGTCATATTGGAGTAAAGCGCATGAAGAAACTCCATATGGATGGACTTTTCGAATCACTTGATTATGAATCATTTGATACTTGCGAACCATGCTTCATGGGCAAGATGACTAAAACTCCGTTCTTCGAAACAATGGAGCGAGCTAATAACTTATTGGAAATAATACATACCGATGTATGCGGTCCGATGAGTGTTGAGGCACGCGGCGGGTATCGTTATTTTCTGACCTTCACAGATGATTTGGGTATGTATGGGTATATCTACTTAATGAAACACAAGTCTGAAACATTTGAAAAGTTCAAAGAATTTTAGAGTGAAGTGGAGAATCATCATAACAAGAAAATAAAGTTTCTACGATCTGATCGCGGAGGCGAATATTTGAGTTACGAGTTTGGCCTTCATTTAAACAATGAGGAATAGTTTCACAACTCACGCCACCTGGAACACCACGGCGTAATGGTCTGTCCGAACATCGTAACCGTACTTTATTAGATATGGTGCGATCTATGATGTCTGTTACCGATTTACCACTATCATTTTGGGGTTATGCATTAGAGACAGCTGCATTCACGTTAAATAGGGCACCGTCTAAATCCGTTGAGACGACACCGTATGAACTGTGGTTTGGCAAGAAACCTAAGCTGTCGTTTCTTAAAGTTTGGGGTTGCGACACTTATGTCAAAAGGCTTCAGCCTGATAAGCTCGAACCCAAATCGGAGAAGTGCGTCTTCATAGTATACCCTAAGGAAACAATTGGGTACACCTTCTACCACAAATCCGAAGGCAAGATATTTGTTGCCAAGAATGGAAACTTTCTGGAGAAGGAGTTTCTCTCAAAAGAAGTGAGTGGGAGGAAAGTAGAACTTGATGAGGTAATTGTACCTTCTCTCGAATTGGAAAGTAGCTCATCACAGAAAACCGTTCCCGTGATGCCTACACCAACTAGAGAGGAAGCTAATGATGATGATCATGAAACCTCAGGTTAAGTTACTATCGAACCTCGTAGGTCAGCCAAAGCACGTTCCGCACTAGAGTGGTATGGTAATCCTGTTCTGGAAGTCATGTTAATAGACCATGATGAACCTACAAACTATGAAGATGCTATGATGAGCCCAGATTCCGACAGATGGCTTGAGGCCATGAAATCTGAGATAGGATCCATGTATGAGAAGAAAGTGTGGACTTTGGTGGACTTTCCCGATGATCAGGAAGCCATTTAGAATAAATAGATCTTCAAGAGGAAGACCGACGCTGATGGTAGTGTTACTATCTACAAAGCTCGAGTTGTAGCAAAAGGTTTTCGACAAGTTCAAGGTGTTGACTACGATGAGATTTTCTCACACGCAGCGATGCTTAAGTCTGTCCAAATCATATTAGCAATTGCTGCATTTTATGAAATCCGGCAAATGGATGTCAAAACTGCATTACTTAATGGATTTCTTAAAGAAGAGTTGTATATGATGCAACTAGAAGGTTTTGTCAATCCTAAAGATGCTAACAAAGTGTGCAAGCTCGAGTGATCTATCTATGAACCGGTGCATGCATCACGGAGTTGGAATATACGCTTTGATGAGTCGATCAAAGGATATAGTTTTATACAGACTTCTGGTGAAGCCTGTATTTACAAGAAAGTGAGTGGGAGCACTACAGCCTTTCTGATAAGTATATGTGAATGACATATTGTTGATCGGAAATGATGTAGAATTTTTCTACAAAGCATAAATGAGTATTTGAAAGGAGTTTTTCAATGAAAGACCTCGGTGAAGCTGCTTACATATTGCGCATCAACATCTATAGAGATAGATCAAGATGCTTGATAAGATTTTCAATGAGTACATACCTTGACAAGATTTTGATGGAGTTCAAAATGGATCTGTCAAAGAAGGAGTTCTAGCCTGTATTGTAAGGTGTGAAGTTGAGTAAGACTCAAAGCCCGACCACGGTAGAAGATAGAGAGAGAGAATGTAAGTCATTCCCTATGCCTCAGCCATAGGTTCTATAAAGTATGCCATGCTGTGTACCTTGCCATGAGTTTGGCAAGGGGTACAATAGTGATCCAGGAATAGATCACTAGACAATGGTCTAAATTATCCTTAGAGGACTAAGGAAATGTTTCTCGGTTATGGAGGTGATAAAGAGTTCGTCGTAAAGAGTTACGTCGATGCAAGCTTTGACACTGATCTGGATGACTCTAAGTCTCAATCTAGATACATATTGAACGTGGGAGCAATTAGCTAGAGTATCTCCCTGCAGAGCATTGTATTCATAGAAATTTGCAAAATACATATGGATCTGAATGTGCAGACCCATTGACTAAACTTCTCTAACAAGCTAAATATGATCACAACTTAGTACTCTTTGGGTGTTAATCACATAGCGATGTGAACTAGATTATTGACTCTAGTAAACCCTTTGGGTGTTGGTCACATGGCGATGTGAACTATGGGTGTTAATCACATAAAGATGTGAACTGTTGGTGTTAAATCACATAGAGATGTGAACTAGATTATTGACTCTAGTGCAAGTGGGAGAATGAAGGAAATATGCCCTAGAGGCAATAATAAAGTTGTTATTTTATATTTCCTTATATCATGATAAATGTTTATTATTCCTGCTAGAATTGTATTAACCGGAAACTTGATACATGTGTGGATACATAGACAAAACACCGTGTCCCTAGCAAGCCTCTACTAGACTAGCTCGTTAATCAAAGATGGTTAAGTCTCCTAACCATAGACATGTGTTGTCATTTGATGAACGGGGTCACATCATTAGGAGAATGATGTGATGGACATGACCCATCTGTTAGCATAGCATATTGACCGTTCAGTTTTATTGCTATTGCTTTCTTCATGTCAAATACATATTCCTTCGATTATGATATTATGCAACTCCCGGTACCAGAGGAATGCCTTGTGTGCTATCAAATGTCACAACGTAACTTTGTGATTATAAAGATGCTCTACAGGTATCTCCAAAGGTGTTTGTTGGGTTGGCATAGATCGAGATTAGGATTTGTCACTCAGAGTATCAGAGAGGTATCTCTGGGCCCTCTCGGTAATACACATCATAAGAAGCCTTTCAAGCAAAGTGACTAATGAGTTAGTTGCAGGATGATGTATTACGGAACGAGTAAAGAGACTTGCCGGTAACGAGATTGAACTAGGCATGAAGATACCGACGATCGAATCTCGGGCAAGTAACATACGATGGCAAAGGGAATAACGTATATTGTCATTACGGTACGACCGATAAAGATCTTCATAGAATATGTGGGAACCAATATGAGCATCCAGGTTCCGCTGTTGGTTATTGACTACAGAGGTGTCTCAGTCATGTCTACATAGTTCTCGAACCCGTAGGGTCCGCACGCTTAACGTTCAATGACGATTTTGTATTATATGAGTTATGTGATTTGGTAACCAAATGTTGTTCGGAGTCCCGGATGAGATAACGGACATGACGAGGAGTCTCAAAATGGTCGAGAGGTAAAGAATGATATATAGGACGATAGTATTCGTACACCAGAAGTGTTCCGGGGGTACAGGGTACATATCGGGTCATCGAAAAGGGGTTCCGGGCACCCCTGGCAAAGATATGGGCCTAATGGGCCAAGAGGGGAAACACAACAGCCAGCACGTGCTGCTGCGCCCCCATATAGGCCGAACCAGGAGGGGAAGGAAACAGGGGAAGAGAGAAAGGAAGGGAGGGATTCGGCCTCCCCTTCCTTCCCTCCTCCCTCCTCCTTCCTTCGCCCTCCGGTAATTATGGTAGGGGGGCGAATAGGACTACGGCCCCAAGTAGGATTCCTCCTACTTGGGCGCCCCCTTGGCTGCTCCCTCTCCCTCCCACCTATATATATGAAGGGGGGAGGCGCCAAGAACACACACCAACAATTGTTAGCTATGTGCGGCGCCCCCCTCTGATACGTCTCCAACGTATCTATAATTTTTGATTGCTCCATGCTATATTATCTACTGTTTTGGACAATATTGGGCTTTATTATCCACTTTTATATTATTTTTGGGACTAACCTATTAACCGGAGGCCCAGCCCAGAATTGCTGTTTTTTGCCTATTTCAGAGTTTCATAGAAAAAGAATATCAAACGGAGTCCAAACGGAATGAAACCTTCGGGAGCGTGATTTTTGGAACAAACATGATCCAGGAGACTTGGACCCTACGTAAGAGAAGCTTCCAAGAGGCCACGAGGTAGGGGGCGCGCCCACCCCCCAGCTCGCGCCCTCCACCCTCGTGGGCCCCACGTTGCTCCACCGACGTACTTCTTCCTCCTATATATACCTACGTACCCCCAAACGATCAGATACGGAGCCAAAAACCTAATTCCACTGCCGCAACCTTCTGTACCCACGAGATCCCATCTTGGGGCCTGTTCCGGAGCTCCGCCGGAGGGGTCATCCATCACGGAGGGCTTCTACATCATCACCATAGCCTCTCCGATGAATTGTGAGTAGTTTACCTCAGACCTTCGGGTCCATAGTTAGTAGCTAGATGGCTTCTTCTCTCTTTTTGGATCTCAATACAATGTTCTCCCCCTCTCTCGTGGAGATCTATTCGATGTAATCTTCTTTTTCGGTGTGTTTGTTGAGACCGATGAATTGTGGGTTTATGATCAAGATTATCTATGAACAATATTTGAATCTTCTGTGATTTCTTTTATGTATGATTGGTTATCTTTGCAAGTCTCTTCGAATTATCAGTTTGGTTTGGCCTACTAGATTGATCTTTCTTGCAATGGGAGAAGTGCTTAGCTTTGGGTTCAATCTTGCGCTATCCTTTCCCAGTGACAGCAGGGGCAGCAAGGCACGTATTGTATTGTTGCCATCGAGGATAACAAGATGGTTTTTTTGATCATATTGCATGAATTTATCCCTCTACATCATGTCATCTTGCTTAAGGCGTTACTCTGTTTTCATCAACTTAATACTCTAGATGCATGCTGGATAGCGGTCGATGAGTGGAGTAATAGTAGTAGATGCAGGCAGGAGTCGGTCTACTTGTCTCGAACGTGATGCCTATATACATGATCATACCTAGATATTCTCATAACTATGCTCAATTCTGTCAATTGCTCAACAGTAATTCGTTCACCCACCGTAAAATACTTATGCTCTTGAGAGAAGCCACTAGTGAAACCTATGGCCCTCGTGTCTATCTTCATCATATTAATCTTCCAACACTTTGTTATTGCCTTTGCTTTTTTACTTTGCATCTTTATCATAAAAATACCAAAAATATTATCTTATCATATCTATCAGATCTCACTCTCGTAAGTGACCATGAAGGGATTGACAACCCCTTATTGCGTTAGTTGCGAGGATTTATTTGTATTGTGCAGGTGCGAGGGACTCGCGCGTAGCCTCCTACTGGATTTATATCTTGGTTCTCAAAAACTAAGGGAAATACTTACGCTACTTTGCTTCATCACCCTTTCCTCTTCAAGGGAAAACCAACGCAGTGCTCAAGAGGTAGCAAGAAGGATTTCTGGCGCCGTTGCCGGGGAGGTCTATGCAAAAGTCGACATACCAAGTACCCATCACAAACCCTTATCTCCCGCATTACATTATTTGCCATTTGCCTCTCGTTTTCCTCTCCCCCACTTCACCCTTGCCATTTTATTCGCCCTCTCTTTTCTGTTTGCCTCTTTTTCGCTTGCTTTTTGTTTGCTTGTGTGTTGGATTGCTTGCTTGTCACGATGGCTCAAGATAATACCAAATTGTGGGACTTTACCAATACCAACAATAATGATTTCCTTCGCACTCGGATTACTCCTCTTACCAATACTGAATCTTTTGAAATCAATGCTGCTTTGTTGAATATTGTCATGAAAGATCAATTCGCCGGCCTTCCTAGTGAAGATGCCGCTACTCATCTAAATAGCTTCGTTGATTTGTGTGATATGCAAAAGAAGAAAGATGTTGATAATGATATTGTTAAACTGAAGCTATTTCCTTTTTCGCTTAGAGATCGTGCTAAAGCTTGGTTTTCGTCTTTGCCTAAAAATAGTATTGATTCTTGGAACAAGTGCAAAGATGCTTTTATCTCTAAGTATTTTCCTTCCGCTAAGATCATCTCTCTTAGAAACGATATTATGAATTTTAGGCAACTTGATCATGAACATGTTGCACAAGCTTGGGAGAGGATGAAATTAATGATACATAATTGCCCTACTCATGGTTTGAATTTGTGGATGATTATACAAAAATTTTATGCCGTATTGAATTTTGCTTCTCGAAATCTTTTAGATTCGGCCGCGGGAGGCACTTTTATGGAAATCACTTTAGGAGAATGTAACACCCCGAGACCGACGCTTCAGAAGACTTCCATATTTTGTTATCTCCGCGTGTTTCTTTTGGCGCTTGCTCTTTTATTTTTGCATTGCATCATGTCATCATGCCATCATGTCATTAATTTTTAAAACTCAACCAAGTAAATTGCATGGATCTTCGATCCATTTAAATCGAGGGAAATGCACATGGTGATTTCTCTTTATAACATATCCTCCCAATATTAGGGAGCTATATTAAAAATATTCCATTAACTTTGGAATCACCATAACACACTTGCAATTTAATTCTCATGCCTTTTGCTTCATGTTTGTTCTCCAAACTTTCTCCATTTTTCGAGGCTCCTCCTAAAGTCTCAACATTTCTGGACACTCCTAAATCCTAGACTCCATTCAAACTCCTTTCGCGCAAGTTAAATAATTTTGGGTTTAACTTCGCCTATTTTGCTGGAACCACTTTTGTTGGGTTGGAAACATTCCATAAAGCCTTACAAAAATATCCCACCATTGTATTCTTCTCCTTGGCCTCTTCTCTTGATTCTTTTTGGTCTCTCTCTATTTTTCTGTTAGGAGAATATCAAGAGAGAGGGGAGCAGTGCATAGCCGAAGCCCGCTTAAGGCCACCTGCGGCCTGACCTAGCCAGCCCAAGAGGCCTGCCCGGTCTCCTCTTATCCACACTCTCTCCCGATCCCCATCTCTCCCTCTCGTCCCTCCCTGCGCCGTCACGCACACACACGCATGCATAGAGCCAGGGAGAGGAGCTCCCTTCTGCTCGCACCCTCCATGGCGCTGCCTTGCTGCTCCCTCGCGCCGCCATCTTCCTCACTCGATCTCTCCCTCCACTCTCTCCCTCGCGCCCGACGCCCTCCTGGCCAGCCGTGCCCCTCCATGGCTTGCTGCTCCCTCCAGCGCCCAGCCTCCTCCTCGTCCAGAGACGCAGCACCATCCCCACCTCCAGCCGCGCCCATCCTGGAGCTCGCCCGCCGTCCAGTCGTGTCGCCATGCCTGGCTTGCTCCGGCCATGGCCACGTCGCCCCGCGCCTCTGCCTCCGCGCCACTCGTCGGAGCCCCGCGAGTTCGTCCCCGCCGCGCCAAGCCCTCTCCATCGACCTCCGCGACCAGCACCTCCACTACCTCCCCGTCGCTGCGCCTGCCTCCTCTCGTCGCTGCCGCCTTCCGTTCCTCGTCACCGCGCCAGTAGCCGTTGCTGCCGTGGTCTTCTGCATCAACAAATCCCAGCACCCGCGGCCCTCTGCTTCGTCTCGCCAAACCGTCGATGTTCCTCCTCCGGTACCCTGTCCCCGTTGGTTTTGCTCGAGCACGCCACCACTGCGCCTCAAGTTCTCCTACATGAGCACCTCAAGTTCTGCTACAGGAGCACCTCAAGTTCTGCTACATGTAACAGCTAGTACCTTGGAACGTCTACGACTACGCGGACTCGCCAAGTACCACGACGACCGTGTACCACTACTTCCACTACGACCGTTTCGAGAACTTCTACTTCCTCTACACCGCACCGAAACGCCGAGTTCCTCGCCGTGACCCCGAACATCTACGGAAACTTGTGCGACTATGAACGTGAACGACTACCGTCGACCCTAAGTTACTCGGATTCGTCAAGTACCTCTCCGAAAACGAACGGGTGCCACTACTTCCACTTCGAACGTGTTCCGCCCCAAATGCATGCTTCGAAGGTATAACCCCGAGACGATGACCCGTGGACGAGCGCTTGTGATGTGTTGTATGAGATGCCCGTGTTTGCACCATGTCCAAATTGGACCTTGCACGTTCCTCGTTTCCTTGCCACCGTCTTGTGGGAACCCGTTAACCGGGATCACCCCACCATCATTTTGCATGTTCCGTTCATCCACAGTTTCTTTTGCACCGACATCTCGACGAGTTGTCGGATCACCGTTATGTTGTCGTGGCATCATTTTTGGATTCGTTGCCATGGCACCCCCTTTCTTCCACCACGGTAACAAATGCCTCGTATCATTTTATACCAACACTTTCATAAAATTGCATATACCTTGCATATGTCATTCGCATCATGATAACAACATTTAAAATGTCTAAAATTGATGTTTGCATTAAAATTGTTAAATGACATGAGGATTTATCGGAATTGTTATTTGTTATTTTCCGGCCTCTTTTAAACTTGCCTAGATAGGTTGTTTAATTATGCTTCACCTCTTGCCATGGCTAATAACATTTAATATTGTTGGGTACATAATGAGAGAGAACTAAATAATTGATGTGGTGTTTCGTCAATATGCAACTCGTTGCATATTGAGCTCCACTTAATTTGTAGTGTTGTTTGTTGCACTTTGCCATGCCATGCTCATTAAACCGGACATGCATCATACTTGATTGTGCATCATGCCATGTGTATGTGGTGATTGTTTACTATGTTGTTTGTTTCTTTCCGGGTTGCTTCTCTCGTTAGCTTCGGTTTCGTTCCAGAGTTGTGAGGATTCGTTCGTCTACGTCCGTTTGTCTTCTTCATGGACTCGTTCTTCTTCCTTGCGGGATCTCAGGCAAGATGACCATACCCTCGAAATCACTTCTATCTTTGCTTTGCTAGTTGCTCGTTCTATTGCCATGCTGCGCTACCTACCACTTGCTATATCATGCCTCCCATACTGCCATGTCAGCCCCTAACCTTGTCACCCTTCCTAGCAAACCATTGTTTGGCTATGTTACCGCTTTGCTCAGCCCCTCTTATAGCGTTGTTAGTTGCAGGTGAAGATGAAGATTGCTCCATGTTGGATTATGTTTATGTTGGGATATCACAATATCTCTTATTTAATTATTAATGCATCTATATACTTGGTAAGGGTGGAAGGCTCGGCCTTATGCCTGGTGTTTTGTTCCACTCTTGCCGCCCTAGTTTCCGTCATACCGGTGTTATGTTCCTTGATTTTGCGTTCCTTACGCGGTTGGGTGATTTATGGGACCCCCTTGATAGTTCGCTTTGAATAAAACTCCTCCAGCAAGGCCCAACCTTGGTTTTACCATTTGCCTACCTAAGCCTTTTTCCCTTGGGTTCTGCAGACTCAAGGGTCATCTTTATTTTAAACCCCCCGGGCCAGTGTTCCTCTGAGTGCTGGTCCAAACTAGAGCCCTTTGCAGTGCCACCTCGGGGAAACTTGAGGTCTGGTTTTAGTTGTACGGACTGCTCATCCGGTGTGCCCTGAGAATGAGATATGTGCAGCTCCTATCGGGATTTGTCGGCACATCGGGCGGCTTTGCTGGTCTTGTTTTACCATTGTCGAAATGTCTTGTAAACCGGGATTCCGAGACTGATCGGGTCTTCCCAGGAGAAGGTTTATCCTTCGTTGACCGTGAGAGCTTATAATGGGCTAAGTTGGGACACCCCTGCAGGGTATTATCTTTCGAAAGCCGTGCCCGCGGTTATGTGGCAGATGGGAATTTGTTAATATCCGGTTATAGAGAATTTGACACTTGACCTTAATTAAAATACATCAACCGCGTGTGTACCCATGATGGTCTCTTCTCGACGGAGTCCGGGAAGTGAACACGGTTTCTGGGTTATGTTTGACGTAAGTAGGAGTTCAGGATCACTTCTTGATCATTGCTAGTTCACGACCGTTCCGTTGCTTCTCTTCTCGCTCTTATTTGCGTATGTTAGCCACCATGTAAGCTTAGTGCTTGCTGCAGCTCCACCTCATTACCCTTTCCTTCCTATAAGCTTAAATAGTCTTGATCTCGTGGGTGTGAGATTGCTGAGTCCTCGTGACTCACAGATACTTCCAAAACAGTTGCAGGTGCCGATGGTACCAGTGCAGGTGACGCAACTAAGCTCAAGTGGGAGCTCGATGAAGCTCTTGTTCGTTGTGTTGTTTCGTTTCCTGTTGATCAGTAGTGGTGCCCAGTTGGGACGATCAGGGATCTAGCAGTTGGGTTGTCTTCTTTTCTTTTGGTTCCGTAGTCGGGCCTATGTGTGTACTCTGTATGAGGTATGTTTTATTTATGTATTGTGTGAAGTGGCGATTTTAAGCCAACTCTTTATCCCATTCTTGTTCATTACATGGGATTGTGTGAAGATGACCCTTCTTGCGACAAAACCACAATGCGGTTATGCCTCTAAGTCGTGCCTCGACACGTGGGAGATATAGCCGCATCGTGGGCGTTACAAGTTGGTAATCAGAGCCATCCCCGACTTAGGAGCCCCCTGCTTCATCGAATCGCTGGCGTTGTTGAGTCTAGAGCAAAAATGTTTTGAGTCTTAGGATTATATATATCGGAGAGTAGGATTCTTTTTACTCCTCAGTCCCTTCGTCGCTCTGGTGAGGTCTCCTCACGTAGAAGTTTTGACTTTTCTCTCCTCAAATTTCACTAAAATTTTTTAGGATCACGCGGGTATCTTGGAATCGTTCCGATGGTTTTGTGACGAGAACATTGTTCTTGGTGCCTCCTGACATTTAGGGGTTGTGGCAGTGTCCCGGGGAGTTGAGCTCCGAGGTGTTGTCGTCACAATTTTATCGTTGCAGTTCCGGAATACCTGAGTTTCGCCGACATCGAAATCTCTTTTATGTTGTTGTTGGTGAGATCACCTCGACGCCACCCAGTACTGGGGCGGGAGTTCGGGAGTATTGCCATAACTCGTATAACGGATGCTTTTCGAAGGTTGAGGTAAACGATTTCCGAAGGTTTCTTGGTTATGTGTTGACGGATGGATACAGCGGGATCTAGGGATTGTTAGTTTGGGTGATATATTTTGTGTCCCCTGTATCCCCAACACCAGATTGCATAACCAGAAAGTTTCGGGAGTTTATAAGTGGGAATTCAAGTAGATCTTAGGATATCTTTCCGACAGATGCATGATATGAGATTGGGGTTCGACGTCTAGTGGTCCGCCTGTACACGGTTGGTTTTACAGTGGTCTCGTAGTGTCTTAAAGATTCCTTGGCTATGCCGACTCGGGGACGCTTCGTATGTCATGTGCATTGCCTTGTACATGATGGTGCTGTACGATTGAGCCCGTGTGGGCCCCACCACGAAAACTTCAGACGGAATCTCTATCATATGTTTGTTCCGGCTTATTCTGCGAGCCAATCCTTTGTTTTGTTTTTATTTGTGGTATTCGAGTTGCTTCGAAGTCAAATGTTGAATCCATACCTTTCCTAAACGGTGTTCTCATATTTCTATGTGGATACTAATCCTTCTTGATCATCGAGGTCGTCATGTTAATTCTTTTCCAACCGGCGTGCTTCTCTTCAAGTGGATCCGATCTTTTCAACATCCGCAAGATCAACTCTAAGTTTTCTCAATGGTGTTTGTTTCATCCGTCCCAAGTTGCCTTTGTTTTCCCACCCTCCCACCCTTTTTCTTCAAGGACTCAGATTTCTTAATCAAGTATCCTTTTTATTGATGCAAAGTCTCTTCATTCTTTTCTTTCAATGTTCTTATCCGGTGATTTTCCATGAAGATGCTCACGAAACTTCAAGTTTATCATTCTTCATTCTTTTCTTCTCCGGTGGATTCAATTCAAGCTTTGTCGATCATACCCTTTCCTCGTTTCAAATGCTTTCTCATGCCGGTATATCTCTTAATCATTCCCCGCTTGCTATTCAATTGTTCCGGAGTGCTGAAGATATCTCTGAAGATTCATGTTTCCACTCCGCATCAATTCTAACTATTTCAAGGTTGTTACCTCATTCAAGCCATTTAATTCAACCGGTGCAATCTTATTTTCAAGTAATCATTTCAACGGTGTTTCTTTTGAGTGGGCCCTAACACACAGGTCTTTTCCCAGGATCTTACCTGACTCTTCTAATTCTTTCCGGAGTTATTCTCAAATTCTCTCCAAAGTTTGACGTAAGAAAGATTTATCATCAGAAAAATGTCTTTCTCCAAGATCTTTCAAATTCTTTTCGTCGTTGGTTCAACCTTTCCAATTTTTCATTCCGGAGTGCCTCAATAATTCTTGGTGGTGTTTCTCGTCATCATTCTCAACATTTGAAGACCGAAGAAGAATTTCTCTTGAATCTTGGTCCGTTCTCTTGAAGATTCATAGTTCTAGCTTATGCCATCCTCTCATAATTGTTTTCGATTGTGAGAATTATTTTCACCCACCCGGAGCATTTCACAAGTCTTTTCAGTTTGATTCTCGAAGGCCATCATTTCAGAAGATTTATTCGTTCTCAACATTCAGCTCTCGTTCTCCAAATCATACCGGTGCATCACTCAAATATCCTCTAATCAGTCCATGATCTCTTCGTTCTCGTGTATCTAAATTCTGTCAAGTATCTTCATTCTTTTTCTAATTCTTTCCGTTGAATCGTGCCTTTGCTACTTTCATTTTCAATTCTCGCGGTGGTTCGATAAAGATTTCTCTTCCCTCGTTATCATATCAATTTATTCGTTGTTTCAATTCTACCGATGGTTCGATGAAGACCTTCTCAAGTTTGTGCTATATCTATCTTAATCCTTTCTATGAGAATAAGTAGTATGCAAAAATCCATTGCTTGTCATCAATCTAAATTGGTGAAGGATAAGCATAATGTAATTCTTATTCTTGTTTCATCCAAGTGATTAATTCTTTCTTCCGGAGTTCGTTCATGTTATCAAATTTTTGGCTCCAAGTTGTTCATCTTTTCTTTCGGAGCTCCAAGTTATTTCAATTATATCATTTCAAAGCTTCATCTAATCATTGCAAGGCTTCTCCCGGAGTTCTTTTCAAGTTTCCATTTCGTTTGATCACTCTTTTATTACCGGAGTTCTTCATGGAGGCTCTACATGGTGGTTCGTCAAGGATTCTTTTCATTCTTCAATTGTTCTTCAAGATTTCTCTTGGAGTCAAGATCCACCAAGCTATACTCAAAAAATAAACATGGTGTTCAACACATGTCTTGTTTTGAGGAGTTCAAGTATTCTTCATCTTGCATTCCGAAGTGCAATTCTTTCTACCTTATCTTTTGAGGTGGTGTTATGTCATTCTTGACAATATCCCTTCATGCTTCATGATTCACATGTTGTCAAGAATGAGGTATTTTAAATCCATCAATCTCTTCATTGGAGTTATCTTGGGTTATATTTCACCTAAAGCTTTCCCTAAGGAATGTTGCTATTATGGTGCTTATCAATGATCCAAGTTTTCTCCTATCCTCTCGGCGAGAGAAGATTTCATCTCTTCGTTGATCTCAAGCAAGCAATTGTTTTCGTTAGTGGCAAAATTTTCACCTCATGTTTTGAGATGTCTCCATAAGCCCACGAGGATCATATCCTTTTGTTGTTGGTTTTTTCCAACAACTCCGTTATAACCTTCTTGGAAGGATGCTTTCCAAGCTCATTTGTGGCAGAAGTTGGCATTTTCTTCTCCATTCTTATTTCAAGGGTCTATCTTCTATTATTTATTTCTTCCGGAGGCATCGTGATGTTGCTCTCTTCACTCATCTTCTCGTTTTGCGAGGATCGTGTTCTTTTCTTACTTATCCTTTTAACCGGAGTGTCGTGTTTTTATTCGAGCTCTCTCATCTTATCAAGTTTCGTCTCCTTCCTCAAACGGAGTGCTGTCGGAAATCATTCTTACCCCTTGTGCCATTCTTTCATTAGTTCCAGAGGCAATGTGTTGTTAATTTCATCGAGTATCCTCTCATCTTGTCAAGATCATGTTCAATTCCTTCCATTTACAGTCCGAGTGCTGCCCAAATTATATCATTCTTATCCCTTCCCTATCTTGTTTTAATCGGAGTGGTTTTAAATATCTATCGTGTCAATTAACTTCAAAGTTCTCATGGTGTTCCTTGTTTTCCGTTTACTACGAAGTGCTCTCAATTTGCTTATCTTCGTTGTGTCTTTTCTTTCGATTTGTTCAACCCCGCAAGGTTCTTTGGTTTCATTCAATTGTCAGAGAAGCAATTTGTTTTACCTCTTCCTCTTCCGCATTTCTCCGGCGCCATCCTAGATCTCGGGACGAGGTCCTCTCGTAGTGGTGGAGTGTTGTAATGCCTCGAGACCGACGCTTTAGAAGACTTCCATATTTTGTGATCTCCGCGTGTTTCTTTTGGCGCTTGCTCTTTTATTTTTGCATTGCATCATGTCATCATGCCATCATGTCATTAATTTTTAAAACTCAACCAAGTAAATTGCATGGATCTTCGATCCATTTAAATCGAGGGAAATGCACATGGTGATTTCTCTTTATAACATATCCTCCCAATATTAGGGAGCTATATTAAAAATATTCCATTAACTTTGGAATCACCATAACACACTTGCAATTTAATTCTCATGCCTTTTGCTTCATGTTTGTTCTCCAAACTTTCTCCATTTTTTTCGAGGCTCCTCCTAAAGTCTCAACATTTCTGGACACTCCTAAATCCTAGACTCCATTCAAACTCCTTTCGCGCAAGTTAAATAATTTTGGGTTTAACTTCGCCTATTTTGCTGGAACCACTTTTGTTGTTGGAAACATTCCATAAAGCCTTACAAAAATATCCCACCATTGTATTCTTCTCCTTGGCCTCTTCTCTTGATTCTTTTTGGTCTCTCTCTATTTTTCTGTTAGGAGAATATCAAGAGAGAGGGGAGCAGTGCATAGCCGAAGCCCGCTTAAGGCCACCTGCGGCCTGACCTAGCCAGCCCAAGAGGCCTGCCCGGTCTCCTCTTATCCACGCTCTCTCCCGATCCCCATCTCTCCCTCTCGTCCCTCCCTGCGCCATCACGCACACACACGCATGCATAGAGCCAGGGAGAGGAGCTCCCTTCTGCTCGCACCCTCCATGGTGCTGCCTTGCTGCTCCCTCGCGCCGCCATCTTCCTCACTCGATCTCTCCCTCCACTCTCTCCCTCGCGCCCGACGCCCTCCAGGCCAGTCGTGCCCCTCCATGGCTTGCTGCTCCCTCCAGCGCCCAGCCTCCTCCTCGTCCAGAGACGCAGCGCCATCCCCACCTCCAGCCGCGCCCGTCCTGGAGCTCGCCCGCCGTCCAGTCGTGTCGCCATGCCTGGCTTGCTCCGGCCATGGCCACGTCGCCCCGCGCCTCTGCCTCCGCGCCACTCGTCGGAGCCCCGCGAGTTCGTCCCTGCCGCGCCAAGCCCTCTCCATCGACCTCCGCGACCAGCACCTCCACTACCTCCCCGTCGCTGCGCCTGCCTCCTCTCGTCGCTGCCGCCTTCCATTCCTCGTCACCGCGCCAGTAGCCGTCGCTGCCGTGGTCTTCTGCATCGCCAAATCCCAGCACCCGCGGCCCTCTGCTTCGTCTCGCCAAACCGTCGATGTTCCTCCTCCGGTACCCTGTCCCCGTTGGTTTTGCTCGAGCACGCCACCACTGCGCCTCAAGTTCTGCTACATGAGCACCTCAAGTTCTGCTATAGGAGCACCTCAAGTTCTGCTACATGTAACAGCTAGTACCTTGGAACGTCTATGACTACGCGGACTCGCCAAGTACCACGACGACCGTGTACCACTACTTCCACTACGACCGTTTCAAGAACGTCTACTTCCTCTACACCGCACCGAAACGCCGAGTTCCTCGCCGTGACCCCGAACATCTACGGAAACTTGTGCGACTATGAACGTGAACGACTACCGTCGACCCTAAGTTACTCGGATTCGTCAAGTACCTCTCCGAAAATGAACGGGTGCCACTACTTCCACTTCGAACGCGTTCCGCCCCAAATGCATGCTTCGAAGGTATAACCCCGAGACGATGACCCGTGGACGAGCGCTTGTGATGTGTTGTATGAGATGCCCGTGTTTGCACCATGTCCAAATTGGACCTTGCATGTTCCTCGTTTCCTTGCCACCGTCATGTGGGAACCCGTTAACCGGGATCACCCCACCATCGTTTTGCATGTTCCGTTCATCCACAATTTCTTTTGCACCGACATCTCGACGAGTTGTCGGATCACCGTTATGTTGCCGTGGCATCATTTTCGGATTCGTTGTCGTGGCACCCCCTTTCTTCCACCACGGTAACAAATGCCTCGTATCATTTTATACCAACACTTTCATAAAATTTCATATACCTTGCATATGTCATTCGCATCATGATAACAACATTTATTGCATTAAAATTGTTAAATGACATGAGGATTTATCGGAATTGTTATTTGTTATTTTCCGGCCTCTTTTAAACTTGCCTAGATAGGTTGTTTAATTATGCTTCACCTCTTGCCATGGCTAATAACATTTAATATTGTTGGGTACATAATGAGAGAGAACTAAATAATTGATGTGGTGTTTCGTCAATATGCAACTCGTTGCATATTGAGCTCCACTTAATTTGTAGTGTTGTTTGTTGCACTTTGCCATGCCATGCTCATTAAACCGGACATGCATCATACTTGATTGTGCATCATGCCATGTGTATGTGGTGATTGTTTACTATGTTGTTTGTTTCTTTCCGGGTTGCTTCTCTCGTTAGCTTCGGTTTCGTTCCGAGGTTGTGAGGATTCGTTCGTCTACGTCCGTTTGTCTTCTTCATGGACTCATTCTTCTTCCTTGCGGGATCTCAGGCAAGATGACCATACCCTCGAAATCACTTCTATCTTTGCTTTGCTAGTTGCTCGTTCTATTGCCATGCTGCGCTACCTACCACTTGCTATATCATGCCTCCCATACTGCCATGTCAGCCCCTAACCTTTTCACCCTTCCTAGCAAACCGTTGTTTGGCTATGTTACCGCTTTGCTCAGCCCCTCTTATAGCGTTGTTAGTTGCAGGTGAAGATGAAGATTGCTCCATGTTGGATTATGTTTATGTTGGGATATCACAATATCTCTTATTTAATTATTTAATGCATCTATATACTTGGTAAGGGTGGAAGGCTCGGCCTTATGCCTGGTGTTTTGTTCCACTCTTGCCGCCCTAGTTTCCGTCATACCGGTGTTATGTTCCTTGATTTTGCGTTCCTTACGCGGTTGGGTGATTTATGGGACCCCCTTGATAGTTCGCTTTGAATAAAACTCCTCCAGCAAGGCCCAACCTTGGTTTTACCATTTGCCTACCTAAGCCTTTTTCCCTTGGGTTCTGCAGACTCAAGGGTCATCTTTATTTTAAACCCCCAGGCCAGTGTTCCTCTGAGTGCTGGTCCAAACTAGAGCCCTTTGCAGCTCCACCTCGGGGAAACTTGAGGTCTGGTTTTAGTTGTACGGACTGCTCATCCGGTGTGCCCTGAGAACGAGATATGTGCAGCTCCTATCGGGATTTGTTGGCAGATCGGACGGCTTTGCTGGTCTTGTTTTACCATTGTCAAAATGTCTTGTAAACCGGGATTCCGAGACTGATCGGGTCTTCCCGGGAGAAGGTTTATCCTTCGTTGACCGTGAGAGCTTATAATGGGCTAAGTTGGGACACCCCTGCAGGGTATTATCTTTCGAAAGCCGTGCCCGCGGTTATGTGGCAGATGGGAATTTGTTAATATCCAGTTGTAGAGAATTTGACACTTGACCTTAATTAAAATACATCAACCGCGTGTGTAGCCGTGATGGTCTCTTCTCGGCGGAGTCCGGGAAGTGAACACGGTTTCTGGGTTATGTTTGGCGTAAGTAGGAGTTCAGGATCACTTCTTGATCATTGCTAGTTCACGACCGTTCCGTTGCTTCTCTTCTCGCTCTTATTTGCGTATGTTAGCCACCATATAAGCTTAGTGCTTGCTGCAGCTCCACCTCATTACCCTTTCCTTCCTATAAGCTTAAATAGTGTTGATCTCGCGGGTGTGAGATTGCTGAGTCCTCGTGACTCACAGATACTTCCAAAACAGTTGCAGGTGCCGATGGTACCAGTGCAGGAGACGCAACTGAGCTCAAGTGGGAGCTCGATGAAGCTCTTGATCGTTGTGTTGCTTCGTTTCCTGTTGATCAGTAGTGGTGCCCAGTTGGGACGATCAGGGATCTAGCAGTTGGGTTGTCTTCTTTTCTTTTGGTTCCGTAGTCGGGCCTATGTGTGTACTCTGTATGAGGTATGTTTTATTTATGTATTGTGTGAAGTGGCGATTGTAAGCCAACTCTTTATCCCATTCTTGTTCATTACATGGGATTGTGTGAAGATGACCCTTCTTGCGACAAAACCACAATGCGGTTATGCCTCTAAGTCGTGCCTCGACACGTGGGAGATATAGCCGCATCGTGGGCATTACAGAGAAGCTACTAAACTCCTAGATAATATTATGGTTAATTATTCTCAATGGCACACTGAAAGATCTACTAATAAAAAAGTGCATGCGATATAAGAAATTAATGTTTTGAGTGGAAAGATGGATGAACTTATGAAATTATTTGCTAGTAAGAGTGTTTCTTCTGATCCTAATGATATGCCCTTGTCTACTTTGATTGAGAATAATATTGAATCTATGGATGTGAATTTTGTTGGTAGGAATAATTTTTGGTAACAACGCGTATAGAGGAAACTTTAATCCTAGGCCTTATCCTAGTAATTCCTCTAATAATTATGGTAATTCCTACAACAACTCTTATGGAAATTTTAATAAGATGCCTTCTGAATTTGAGACTAGTGTTCAAGAGTTTATGAATTCACAAAAGAATTTTAATGCTTTGCTTGAAGAGAAATTGCTTAAAGTTGATGAATTGGCTAGGAACGTTGATAGAATTTCTCTTGATGTTGATTCTTTAAAGCTTAGATCTATTTCTCCTAAGCATGATATCAATGAGTCTCTCAAAGCCATGAGAATTTCCATTGATGAGTGCAAAGAAAGAACCTCTAGGATGCGTGCTAAGAAAGATTGCTTTATGAAAGCGTGTTCTTCAAATTTCTATGAAAATAAAGATGAAGATCTAAAAGTTATTGATGTGTCCCCTATTAAATCTTTGTTTTTCAATATGAATCTTGATAATGATGGGACTGAATATGATCCACCTTTACCTAGAAGGCGTTCCAAAAAATTCGGAGTTTTTAGATCTTGATGCTAAAATTGATAAAAGTGGGATTGAAGAAATCAAAACCCTAGATGTTGCTAAACCCACTATTTTGGATTTCAAGGAATTTAATTATGAAAATTGCTCTTTGATTGATTGTATTTCCTTGTTGCAATCCGTGCTAAATTCTCCTCATGCTTATAGTCAAAATAAAGCGTTTACTAAACATATCGTTGATGCCTTGATGCAATCTTATGAAGAAAAGGTTGAGTTGGAAGTTTCTATCCCTAGAAAACTTTATGATGAGTGGGAACCAACTATTAAAATTAAGATTAAGGATCATGAGTTCTATGCTTTATGTGATTTGGGTGCTAGTGTTTCCACTATTCCCAAAACTTTGTGCGATTTGCTAGATTTCCGCGATTTTGATGATTGCTCTCTAAACTTGCACCTTGCGGATTCCACTAGTAAGAAACCTATGGGAAGAATTAATGATGTTCTTATTGTTGCGAATAGGAATTATGTGCCCGTAGATTTTATCGTTCTTGATATAGATTGCAATCCTTCATGTCCTATTATTCTTGGTAGACCTTTCCTTAGAACGATTGGTGCAATTATTGATATGAAGGAAGGGAATATTAGATTCCAATTTCCATTAAATAAAGGCATGGAACACTTCCCTAGGAAGAAAATAAAATTGCCATATGAATCTATCATGAGAGCCACTTATGGATTGCCTACCAAAGATGGCAATACCTAGATCTATCCTTGCTTTTATGCCTAGCTAGGGGCGTTAAACGATAGCGCTTGTTGGGAGGCAACCCAATTTTATTTTTAGTTTTTTGCTTTTTGCTTCTGTTTAGGAATAAATATTTGATCTAGCCTATGGTTAGATGTGTTTTATCTTTTAATTAGTGTTTGTGCCAAGTTAAACCTATACGATCTTCTTGGATGATAGTTATTTGATCTTGCAGAAATTTCCAGAAACTTTCTGTTCACGAAAACAATTGTTAAAAATCACCAGAACGTGATAAACTACTGATTCCAATTGCTGCTGATCAATAAACAAATTGCCTAGGTCTTCCAGTTTGGATGATTTTTTGGAGTTCCAGAAGTTTGCGTTAGTTACAGATTACTACAGACTGTTCTGTTTTTGACAGATTCTGTTTTTCGTGTGTTGTTTGCTTATTTTGATGAATCTATGGCTAGTAAAATAGTTTATAAACCATAGAGAAGTTGGAATATAGTAGGCTTAACACCAATATAAATAAATAATAAGTTCATTACAGTACCTTGAAGTGGTCTTTTGTTTTCTTTCGCTAACGGAGCTCACAAGATTTCTGTTGAGTTTTGTGTTGTGAAGTTTTCAAGTTTTGGGTGAAAGATTTTGATGGATTATGGAATAAGGAGTGGCAAGAGCCTAAGCTTGGGGATGCCCATGGCACCCCCAAGATAATCTAAGGACACCAAAAAGCCAAAGCTTGGGGATGCCCCGGAAGGCATCCCCTCTTTCGTCTACTTCCATCGGTAACTTTACTAGGAGCTATATTTTAATTCACCACATGATATGTGTTTTGCTTGGAGCGTCTTGTATGATTTGAGTCTTTGCTTTTTAGTTTAACACAATCATCCTTGCTGTACACACCTTTTGAGAGAGCCATACATGATTTGGAAATTATTAGAATACTCTTTGTGCTTCGCTTATATCTTTTGAGTTATATAGTTTTGCTCTAGTACTTCACTTATATCTTTTAGAGCACGGTGGTGGATTTGTTTTATAGAAACTATTGATCTCTCATGCTTCACTTAGATTATTTTGAGAGTCTTAAATAGCATGGTAATTTGCTTAAATAATCCTAATATGCTAGGTATTCAAGATTAGTAAAAACTTTCTTATGAGTGTGTTGAATACTAAGAGAAGTTTGATGCTTGATGATTGTTTTGAGATATGGAGGTAATAATATCAAAGTCCTGCTAGTTGAGTAGTTGTGAATTTTAGAAATGCTTGTGTTGAAGTGTGCAAGTCCCGTAGCATGCACGTATGGTAAACGTTATGTAACAAATTTGAAACATGAGGTGTTCTTTGAGTGTCCTCCTTATGAGTGGCGGTCGGGGACGAGCGATGGTCTTTTCCTACTAATCTATCCCCCTAGGAGCATGCGTGTAGTGCTTGGTTTTTGATGACTTGTAGATTTTTGCAATAAGTATGTGAGTTCTTTATGACTAATGATGAGTCCATGGATTATACGCACTCTCACCCTTCCAGCATTGCTAGCCTCTTCGGTACCGTGCATTGCCCTTTCTCACATTGAGAGTTGGTGCAAACTTCGCCGGTGCATCCAAAACCCGTGATATGATACGCTCTTTCACACATAAACCTCCTTATATCTTCCTCAAAACAGCCACCATACCTACCTATTATGGCATTTCCATAGCCATTCCGAGATATATTGCCATGCAACTTTCCACCATTCCGTTTATCATGACACATTCATCATTGCCATATTGCTTAGCATGATCATGTAGTTGACATAGTATTTGTGGCAAAGCCACCGTTCATAATTCTTTCATGCATGTCACTCTTGATTCATTGCATATCCCGGTACACCGCCGGAGGCATTCATATAGAGTCATACTTTCTAGTATCGAGTTGTAATCATTGAGTTGTAAATACATAGAAGTGTGATGATCATCATTTAATAGAGCATTGTCCCAAAAAAAAGAGAAAGGCCAAATAAAAAAAGGAAGGCCCAAAAAAAAGATAAAAGGGGCAATGCTACTATCAATTTTTTTCACACTTGTGCTTCAAAGTAGCACCAGAATCTTCATGGTAGAGAGTCTTTTGTTTTGTCACTTTCATATACTAGTGGGAATTTTTCATTAGAGAACTTGGCTTGTATATTCCAACAATGGGCCTCCTCAAGTGCCCTAGGTCTTCGTGAGCAAGCAAGTTGGATGCACACCCACTTAGTTTCTTTTGTTGAGCTTTCATACATTTATAGCTCTAGTGCATCCGTTGCATGGCAATCCCTACTCCTTGCATTAACATCAATCGATGGGCATCTCCATAGCCCATTGATTAGGCTCGTTGATGTGAGACTTTCTCCTTTTTTGTCTTCTCCACATAACCCCCATCGTCATATTCTATTCCACCCATAGTGCTATGTCCATGGCTCACGCTCATGTATTGCGTGAAGGTTTATAAAGTTTGAGATTACTAAAGTATGAAACAATTGCTTGGCTTGTCATCGGGGTTGTGCATGATGAGAGCATTCTTGTGTGACGAAAATGGAGCATGACTAAACTATATGATTTTGTAGGGATGAACTTTCTTTGGCCATGCTATTTTGAGAAGACATAATTGCTTAGTTAGTATGCTTGAAGTATTTTTTTTATGTCAATATGAACTTTTATCTTGAATCTTTCGGATCTGAATATTCATACCACAATTAAGAAGAACTACATTGAAATTATGCCAAGTAGCACTCCGCATCAAAAATTCTGTTTTTGTCATTTACCTACTCGAGGACGAGCAGGAATTAAGCTTGGGGATGCTTGATACGTCTCCAACGTATCTATAATTTTTGATTGCTCCATGCTATATTATCTACTGCTTTGGACAATATTGGGCTTTATTATCCACTTTTATATTATTTTTGGGACTAACCTATTAACCGGAGGCCCAGCCCAGAATTGCTGTTTTTTGCCTATTTCAAAGTTTCGCATAAAAAGAATATCAAACGGAGTCCAAATGGAATGAAACCTTCGGGAGCGTGATTTTTGGAACAAACATGACCCAGGAGACTTGGACCCTACGTAAGAGAAGCTTCCAGGAGGCCACGAGGTAGGGGGGTGCGCCCACCCCCCCAGGGCGCGCCCTCCACCCTCGTGGGCCCCATGTTGCTCCACCGACGTACTTCTTCCTCCTATATATACCTACGTACCCCCAAACGATCAGATACGGAGCCAAAAACCTAATTCCACCGCCTCAACCTTCTGTACCCACGAGATCCCATCTTGGGGCCTGTTCCGGAGCTTCGCCGGAGGGGGCATCCATCACGGAGGGCTTCTACATCATTACCATAGCCTCTCCGATGAAGTGTGAGTAGTTTACCTCAGACCTCCCATTCCATAGTTAGTAGCTAGATGGCTTCTTCTCTCTTTTTGGATCTCAATACAATGTTCTCCCCCTCTCTCGTGGAGATCTATTCGATGCAATCTTCTTTTCGTGGTGTGTCTGTTGAGACCGATGAATTGTGGGTTTATGATAAAAATTATCTATGAACAATATTTGAATCTTCTCTGAATTCTTTTATGTATGATTGGTTATCTTTGCAAGTCTCTTCGAATTATCAGTTTGGTTTGGCCTACTTGATTGATCTTTCTTGCAATGGGAGAAGTGCTTAGCTTTGGGTTCAATCTTGCGGTGTCCTTTCCCAGTGACAGCACGGGCAGCAAGGCACGTATTGTATTGTTGCCATCGAGGATAACAAGATGGTTTTTTTTATCATATTGCATGAATTTATCCCTCTACATCATGTCATCTTGCTTAAGGCATTACTCTGTTTTCATGAACTTAATACTCTAGATGCATGCTGGATAGCGGTCGATGAGTGGAGTAATAGTAGTAGATGCAAGTAGGAGCCGGTCTACTTGTCTCGGACATGATGCCTATATACATGATCATACCTAGATATTCTCATAAGTATGCTCAATTCTGTCAATTGCTCAACAGTAATTCGTTCACCCATCGTAAAATACATATGCTCTTGAGAGAAGCCACTAGTGAAACCTATGGCCCCCGGGTCGATATTCATCATATTAATCTTCCAACACTTTGTTATTGCCTTTGCTTTTTTGCTTTGCTTTTATTTTACTTTGCATCTTTATCTTAAAAATACCAAAAATATTATCCTATCAGATCTCACTCTCGTAAGTGACCGTGAAGGGATTGACAACCCCGTATCGCGTTGGTTGCGAGGATTTATTTGTATTGTGCAGGTGCGAGGGACTCGCGCGTAGCCTCCTACTGGATTGATACCTTGGTTCTCAAAAACTGAGGGAAATACTTACGCTACTTTGCTGCATTACCCTTTCCTCTTCAAGGGAAAACCAACGCAGCGCTCAAGAGGTAGCACCCTCCACAGTTTACGCCTCCGGTCATATCTTCGTAGTGCTTAGGCGAAGCCCTGCACGGATCACTTCACCATCACCGTCACCATGCCGTCGTGCTGACGGAACTCTCCCTTGACACTTTGCTGGATCAAGAATTGGAGGGACGTCATCGAGCTGAACGTGTGCAGAACTCGGAGGTGCCGTCGTTCGGTGCTTGATAGCTCAGAACGAGATGAAGTTCGACTACATCAAATGCATTGTCAAACGCTTTCGCTTTAGGTCTACGAGGGTACGCGGACACACTCTCCTCCTCTCGTTGCTATGCATCTCCTAGATAGATATTGCATGAGCGTAGGAATTTTTTTGAAATTGCGTTCGTGTTCCAACAATGAGATCTTTTGACCTAGAAATATTAGGAGAGTAATTTCGGTACGGAATGTCGCTGTCTCGAGGCGGAGCTTGGGCATGTGCACTTTTGCCCTCTGGTGGAGCGATTCCGCCAGGGGAACTTTTCTCCTGGAGGGGGAAATCAAAGCCATCGTCATCACCAACAACCCTCTCATCTTTGGGAGGCCAATCTTCATCAACATCTTCAACAACACCATCTCATCTCAAACCCTAGTTCATCTCTTGTCTTCAATCTTTGTACCAGAACGTCAGACTGGTACTTGTGGGTGACTAGTAGTGTTGATTACATCTTGTAGTTGATTGTTGTATAGTTTATTTGGTGGGAGATTATATGTTCAGATAAATTATGCTATTTAATACTCCTCCGATCTTGAGCATGAATATCATTTGTGAGTAGTTATGTTTGTTGTTGAGGCCACGGGAAAAGTCATCTTGCAAGTAATCATGTGAATTTGATATGTGTTCGTTATTTTGATGATATGCATGTTGAGATTCCCTTAGTGGTGTTATGTGAACGTCGACTACATGACACTTCACCATCTTTGGGCATAAGGAAATGCATTTTGGAGTAGTTATTAGATGATGGGTTGGTAGAGTGACAGAAGCTTAAACCCTAGTTTATGCGTTATTCCATAAGGGGCTGATTTGGATCCATATGTTTAATGCTATGGTTAAATTTTATCTTAATACTTTTCTCGTAGTTGTGGATGCTTGCGAGGGGGTTAATCATAAGTGGGAGATTCGTTCAAGTAAGAACAACACCCAAGCACCATTCCACCCACATATCAAATTATCAAAGTAGCGAACGCGAATCAAACCAACATGGTGAAAGTGACTAGATGAAATTCCCGTGTGCCCTCAGAACGCTTTGCTTATCATAAGAGATAGTTTTGGCCTATCCTTTGCCACAAAATTATTGGGTTACCTTGCTGCAATTTTTTATTGTTACCGTTACTTGCTTGTTACAAACTATCTTGCTATCAAACTATTTGTTACCTACAATTTCATTGCTTGCAGAAATTACCTTGCTGAAAACCGCTTGTCATTTCCTTCTACTCCACGTTGGGTTCGACACTCTTACTTATCAAAAGGACTATGATTGATCCCCTATACATTTGGGTCATCAAGACTCTTTTCTGGTGCTGTTGCCGGGGAGTGAAGCGCTCTTGGTAAGTGGAAATCGGTAAGGTAAATTTTATATTACGTGCTGAAATTTATTGTCACTTGTTACTATGGAAAGCAATCCTTTGAGGGGCTTGTTCGGGGTATCTTCACCTCGATCGGAAGCACAATTAGTTTATCCTCAACCTACTGCACCTACTGAAAATATTGGTTATGAAATTCCTTCGGGTATGATAGAACACCTGTTAGCTAATCCTTATGTAGGAGATGGAACGGAACATCCAGATATGCATCCAATACATGTGGATGAAATTTGTGGATTGTTTAAGCTTGCAGGTTTGCCCGAAGATGAAGTTGAGAAGAAGTTTTTCCCTTTATCTTTGAAGGGAAAAGCATTGAAATTGTATAGGCTATGCAATGGTATTGGATCTTGGAACTGGAATTGATTGAATTTGGAATATCACCAAAAAAATATCCTATGCATCTAGTTCATCGTGATCGGAATTGTATATATAATTTTTGGCCTTGTGAATGAGAAAGTATCGCTCTAACTTGGGGGAGGCTTAAGTCAATGTTATATTCATGCCCCAATCATGAGCTCTCGAGAGAAATTATTATTCAGAATTCTTATGCTCGGCTTTCTCGTAATGATCAATCCATGCTCGATACTTCATGTGCCGATGCTTTTATAAAGAATACAATTGAGTTCAGGTGGGATCTTTTAGAAAGAATTAAACGCAACTCTAAAGATTGGGAACTCGATGAAGGTAAAGAGTTAGGTATCAAGCTTGAGTTTGATTGTGTTAAATCTTTTATGAATACCGATGCTTTTCACAAGTTTAGCACTAATATGGACTTGACTCTGAGATAGTAGCCCCTTTTTGTGAATCATTTGCTACTAATGTTGATCTCCCTGAGGAGAAGTGGTTTAAATATCAACCCCCTATTAAAGAAGAAATCAAAGAACTAGTTAAAGCTAAAGATGAAACTATCATTTACAATGTTGACCCAGTTGTGCCTACTGTTTATATTAAAAACCCACCTTTCCCTGTTAGGATAAAGGAACATGCTAAGGTTTTAGTTGTGGGTCAAAAAGTAATATTAAAGCACGTAAACCCTCTGAACAAATTAAAGTAGAACCTAGTGTTGCTATGGTTAAATATCCCTTTGTCGAAAAAGTTGATGGGCATGTTATTTATTTCTGTCATGAAGCTGCTAGAATTGCAAAACCAGGTACAAAAGATAAACATAGACCAGTTGTTGGCATGCCTGTTGTCTTAGTCAAAATAGGAGATCATTGTTATCATGATTTATGTGCTATGGGTGCTAGTATGAGTGCTATTCCTTTTACCTTGTACCAGGAAATTATGAATGATATAGCACCCGCTGAAATAGAAGACATTGATGTCACTATTAAACTTGCAAATAGAGACACCATCACACCACTTGGGATAGTTAGAGATGTTGAAGTCTTGTGTGGGAAAATAAAATAACCTAGTGATTTTCTAGTTCTTGGTTCCCCACAAGATGACTTTTGTACCATAATTTTTGGTAGACCCTTCCTGAACACTGTCAATGCTAAGATAGATTGTGAGAAAGAAACTGTCATTGTTAGTTTTGGTGATGTTTCTCATGAGTTTAATTTTTCTAAGTTTCGTAGACAACCTCATAATAAATAATTACCTAGTAAGGATGAAATAATTGGTCTTGCTTCTATTGCCATACCTCCTACTGATCCACTAGAACAATATTTGTTAGACCATGAAAATGTTATGCACTTGCATGAAAGAAATGAAATAGATAACATTTTCTTTGAACAACAACCTATCCTTAAGCACAATTTGCATGTTGAAATTCCCGGGGGTCCTCCTCCACCTAAAGGTGATCCTGTGTTTGAATTAAAGCAACCGCCTGACACTCTGAAGTATGCTTATCTTGATGAGAAAAAGATATATCATGTTATTATTAGTGCTAACCTTTCAGAACATGAAGAAGAAAGATTATTAAAAATTCTGAGGAAGCACCGTGCTGCTATTGGATATACTCTTGACGATCTTAAGGGCATTAGTCCCACTCTCTGTCAGCACAAGATTAATATGGAACCTGATGATAAACCCGTTGTTGATCACCAACGATGATTGAATCCTAAGATGAAAGAAGTGGTAAGAACTAAAATACTAAAACTTGTGGAAGCAGGTATAATCTATCCCATAGCTGATAGTAGATGCATAAGTCATGTCCATTGTGTCCCTAAGAAGGGAGGAATTACCATTGTTCCTAATGATAAAAATGAACTTATCCCACAAAGAATTGTAACTGGCTATAGAATGGTAATTGATTTCAGGAAATTAAACAAAGCTACTAGAAAAGATCATTACCCCTTGCCTTTTATTGAACAAATGCTAGAAAGATTATCTAAGCACACACACTTTTGTTTTCTTGATGGATATTCTAGTTTCTCTCAAATACCCGTGTCACAACTTGATCAAGAGAAAACCACCTTTACGTGTCCTTTTGGAACCTATGCTTATAGACATATGCCTTTTGGTTTATGCAATGCACCTGCTACCTTTCAAAGATGTATGAATGCTATATTCTTTAATTTTCGTGAAAAGATTGTTGAGGTTTTCATGAATGATTTTTCTGTTTACGGGACTTCCTTTTTGATGATTGCTTAAGCAACCTTGATCGAGTTTTGCAGAGATGTGAACAAACAGATCTTGTCTTGAATTGGGAGAAGTGCCACTTTACAGTAAATGAAGGTATTGTCTTGGGGCATAAAATTTCTGAACGAGTTATTTAGGGTGGAGCTAAAGTCGATGCAATTGAGAAAATGCCGTGTCCTAAAGACATCAAAGGTATTCAAAGTTTCCTTGGTCATGATGGTTTCTATAGGAAGTTTATTAAAGACTTCTCTAAAATTGCTAGGCCTCTTACCACTGGTACAGCGAGCTTCTATACAAACGGTTTTTAACCCCTTTCCGCAACGGCATTTTAAACCGTCGCCTAGTGAGTGTAGGCGATAGGGGGGTCATTCCCACACGACCCGGAAACCGTCGGGAATAGGGAGCCATGATGCATACAGTTGTCCCTATAAAACTGTTTCTGATATCTCAAATATCCCAAACGCTCCATCCTTGCTACTCGTGTGTGCTGGTATTACCATCGCAGTCGGTATTCTGTGGTGCTATGTTTGCGATGCACGTCCCATCACAAATAGTTCACGATTATAGAACGTGTATGATAAGCAGACAATCACACACATTCACTTTTCCCGAACCGTATGCGATAACTAATTAAGAAGATTAGCTAATCATCGTACGAGTGTCGGATAGGATTACGAAACATTGGACCGTCGTAACAACGTCGTACATGATAACTGTCACACACGCTATTCAGTGGTACAACGTTTACGATGCATACGCCATTAGAAATAGATCATGATTGCAAATCATGTACGATAAGGCAACTATCACCGACATTTAGTTTGCCTGCACCGTTTGTGATATTGTCTGACATCACACACACTTTGCGAACAGCAACTATGTGCATGCTCGCACACGTTTCCTCTCTGTGAAGAGTGTTGGATTATGGTGTATATCACAAACATTTGTGTTTTACCGATTGTATGCGCCGTAACGACCTGCAAAGCGTAATTTCACCGTAATTTAATTGCTGCTGTTCAAAATTGTACCGGCTTTGAATTTGAAAGTATGCTATAGCTTTATTCATATCCATCAGGTTCAAACAACCAATGCATTATTCGATTCACAGGTACATATGTTCAAGAATTTCATAAGCACCAAATAAAGAATGATGAACCACAGTTGTATACTTGTACTATTAAAACGGTAAAGAAATAGGCGAAATACATTCTGGTTCCAGAACAAGGTGAAGCGGAATGCCCATATTGTGTCCTCCTCCCTGCAGAAGGAACACATGACTCTAGTCCAACCCCTTGTGATGGCTGACCGTCCATCCTTCACTGTCTTCATGAACACATCTAGATAGTCATCATGTTCTGGTAGAAATACTTTAATCTTTGCATGCCCAGCAATCATGTAGTTTGAGAGGTAATCTTGAGTAAACTGCTTTGGGATCCATTGCAAACGAAAAAGATTCAGACATTGTCATCTAACACAACTCATTATGGGCAGTAAAAAGAAGGCTGCAGAGTTCTTACTTACCATCCTGCAGTTCGCCGTTGTCTTGGATAAAGTGTAAACAAATAGTTTAATTGCCATCTTTTGACCCATTTTACTAATAATCTTATCAGCTTCCTCACTTGATGCTAGTTCATCCATATCTCATTGCCCCATGCGCAGAAAGGGTCGAAGCGCGGATCTTTACCAATGACATATGCACCTAAATGCACCAAATTAATATTAGAAGCTAAACAACAATTGCACAATGATGTAGTACAACACTCCCTCCATCCCATTATATAGTATCTTATAACATCCAATATACTCACATATTGGATGAATTAACATCTTATATTATGAGCTAGAGGGAGTTTATTGCATTTTCACAAATTATCGGCTGATTAACTACTGCTGCTGCTCTTCTACGTATATCTAGACATCACCAGAACATTAAGGTAACACTCTTCCTTGTTGCTATGTAGCCTAGGATTGCATATTTAGACATTCAGTATAGTGCATGTTGCTATGTAGCCTCAGATATATTAGATATGCCCTAGTTAACCTAACGATAAATAGGTTATAGATATATTCAGTTAAAAGTACGATTCATCGATTATTCCCTTATCAGCCCCTGGCCTATATGGTACCAGCTACCGATATCCCGGACAGTGGGTATATATAAGCCATGGGATGAAACTAACATCGATGGAAAACAACAGTCGTTCCCAAAATTGTCCTGCGTAAGTACATCGAGAGGCATGTTAAGCACAACAGGCTAAACATCAACCAAATATATCCATGGCAGACAAAATAATCTCCAAACGATAGCTTTAGTGTGCAGGTTTAAGCATGCTAGTTAAACAAAACAAGTGGAAAGGTGTGTTAACTACAACAGGCCTAACATTTAACAACAAGCAACTATTGTCATTCAAACTGGTATTGTGCTGGTCTAAGTACACTGGTTATTGTTAAATAAAAGTGGAAAGGCGTGTTAACTACAGCATGCTTAACAACAACCAAATGTAGTCCTTCATAGTGGTATTGTTGAAACTAGTATTGATGAAATTGAACTGCACAGTTCATACTTGCACATATAGAACATCATGTTGTGAATAATTGGAATAAACAAGGCATACTATGAACAACCAAAGATAGCATTTGAAACTGGACATATGCTAACTACAAACAACCGAACAACCAAAAAACTTTAAAAGAGGCATATGCTAGCTATAACAGGCTTAACAACAAGCAAATATATGCATTCCTACTGCAAACAACCAAATATAGCAATTAAAACTGGACATATTCTCACTACACTACAAAAGGGATTCTACAAAACAAATCATGGGTTCCCCCCTGTGAAGAGGCATGACAAAACAAATCATGGGTTTCCTCACTTGTCACAGATGGGCTCGTTCCCGTGGGAAGAGCATGGACCCTGGGTGCACTCCATGTTGTCGCAGATGGGCTCCTTCTCCTTGGAAGAGCATGACTGTAGGGTGCCCTCCCTGATGTCGCAGATAGGCTCTTTCCCCTTGGAAGAGTCGGAGAGGGTGCCCTCGTCATGGTCACCGTTGATGAGGTATGACTTGGCAGCTGTGGATCCCAAGCCAGCGTCGCAGAACGTGCCCTTCAAAAATGACACAAGGGGCTCGATGGTGATGTAGGATGGCACATTCTTGACAGTGAGCCAGAGGTGATCAGCGGCGGGGCCATGGCGGTTGAACCGAAGGGGTTGGGGGTGGGCCACTTAACCTGTGACATAGCCCCTGTCAGGCCGTCGCTGCCGACCACCTCGATGTCGTAGATGGCGTCCGTGACATACCCGCATACTCTAGCCCGCTGATAGAGAGCTTACTGCCAGTAATGGTCGTCAGCTTCCTCGACGGCCACCTCGGCGACGTCGGGCGAAGAGGCTGTGATACACCTCTTTTGGGCCAGTCGCTCCACGAGAAGCGTAGCCGGGCTTAGGCTGCAATGCTCTGGAGATGGGAACGGGGATGGGGATCTATGGGAAAGGGGGCGTTTGGCAGGTGTCATCTAAAAAACTCAGGGCGGCTAGGGCATGGAGATCGGTGGGTAAGCTGCACGGGAAACCAGCAGATGTTGACAATGGAGGCCTTGCGGCGGCGACAACCTTGCTGTGGTTTCGAGCGAGGGAGGGGTTGTGGTGGTGGGGTGTGTGTGTGTGCACGCGCGCGTGCCCACGAGGATTTTTTGGGGTGTGTGTGTGTGTGGAGGGTGGGGGTGTTTGAGGAAATGACACGACTACTAAAAATTGTACTACGCGGGAGTAAAATGTCGGGGCTATTAAAAATTTTGATGATGCATCGCACACGGTCCCTAAATAACAACTGTGTGTTATGAAACAAAAAAACCCTCGAGCGGGGCAGATATTTTCGAGGGATGCAGGCGGGAGCGGGAACAACAAACATCACACATGGTCGAAACATTATAACCGTGTGTTATCAAACAAAAAAACTGAAGGAAATATGCCCTAGAGGCAATAATAAAGTTATTATTTTATTCCTTATATCACGATAAATGTTTATTATTCATGCTAGAATTGTATTAACCGGAAACGTAATACTTGTGTGAATACATAGACAAACAGAGTGTCACTATTATGCCTCTACTTGACTAGCTCGTTGATCAAAGATGGTTATGTTTCCTAGCCATTGACATGGGTTTTCATTTGATTAACGGGATCACATCATTAGGAGAATGATGTGATTGACTTGACCCATTCCGTTAGCTTAGCACTCGATCGTATAGTATGTTGCTATTGCTTTCTTCATGACTTATACATGTTCCTATGACTATGAGATTATGCAACTCCCGTTTACCGGAGGAACACTTTGTGTGCTACCAAACGTCACAACGTAACTGGGTGATTATAAAGGTGCTCTACAGGTGTCTCCAAAGGTACTTGTTGAGTTGGCGTATTTCGAGATTAGGATTTGTCACTCCGATTGTTGGAGAGGTATCTTTGGGCCCACTCGGTAATGCACATCACTTAAGCCTAGCAAGAATTGCAACTAATGAGTGAGTTGCGGGATGATGTACTACGGAACGAGTAAAGAGACTTGCCAGTAACGAGATTGAACTAGGTATTGAGATACCGACGATCGAATCTCGGGCAAGTAATATACCGATGACAAAGGGAACAACGTATGTTGTTATGCGGTCTGACCGATAAAGATCTTCGTAGAATATGTGGGAGCCAATATGAGCATCCAGGTTCCGCTATTGGTTATTGACCGGAGACGTGTCTCGGTCATGTCTACATAGTTCTCGAACCCGTAGGGTCCGCACGCTTAACGTTTCGATGACAGTTATATTATGGGTTTATATGTTTTGATGTACCGAAGATTGTTCGGAGTCCCGGATGTGATCACGGACATGACGAGGAGTCTCGAAATAGTTGAGACATGAAGATTGATATATTGGAAGCCTATATTTGGATATCGGAAGTGTTCCCGATGAAATCGGGATTTTACTGGAGTACCGGAGGGGTTACCGGAACCCCCCGGGGGTTAATGCGCCATAGTGCGCCTTAGTGGAGAAGAGGAGAGGCGGACAGGGCAAGGGCCGCGCGCCCCTCCCCCCTAGTCCGAATAGGACAAGGAGAGGGGGGCGGCGTCCCCCTTTCCTTCTTCTCCTCCACCTCTTTCCCCCTCTTCTCCTAATCCAACAAGGAAAAGGGAGGGAGTCCTACTCCCGGTGGGAGTAGGACTCCTCCTGGCGCGCCCCCTCCTGGCCGGCCGCACCTCCCCCCTTGCTCCTTTATATACGGGGGCAAGGGGGCACCCCAGAGACACAATAATTGATCGTTTGATCTTTTAGCCGTGTGCGGTGCCCCCCTCCACCATAGTCCACCTCGATAATATTGTAGCGATGCTTAGGCGAAGCCCTGCGTCGGCAGAACATCATCATCGTCACCACGCCGTCGTGCTGACGAAACTCTCCCTCAACACTCGGCTGGATCGGAGTTCGAGGGACGTCATCGGGCTGAACGTGTGCTGAACTCGGAGGTGCCGTGCGTTCGGTACTTGATCGGTCAGATCGTGAAGACATATGACTACATCAACCGCGTTGTGCTAACGCTTCCGCTTTCAGTCTACGAGGGTACGTGGACAACACTCTCCCCTCTCGTTGCTATGCATCACCATGATCTTGCGTGTGCGTAGGATTTTTTTTGAAATTACTACGTTCCCCAATAGTGGCGTCAGAGCCAGGTTTTATGCGTTGATGTTATATGCACGGGTAGAACACAAGTGAGTTGTGGGCGATACAAGTCATACTGCTTACCAGCATGTCACACTTTGGTTCGGCGGTATTGTTGGATGAAGCGGCCCGGACCGACATTACGCGTACGCTTACGCGAGACTGGTTCTACCGACGTGCTTTGCAGACAGGTGGCTGGCGGGTGTCAGTTTCTCCAACTTTAGTTGAACCGAGTGTGGCTACGCCCGGTCCTTGCGAAGGTTAAAAGAGCACCAACTTGACAAACTATCGTTGTGGTTTTGATGCGTAGGTAAGAACGGTTCTTGCTAAGCCCGTAGCAGCCACGTAAAATTTGCAACAATAAAGTAGAGGACGTCTAACTTGTTTTTGCAGGGCATGTTGTGATGTGATATGGTCAAGACATGATGCTAAATTTTATTGTTGAGATGATCATTTTTGTAACCAAGTTATCGGCAACTGGCAGGAGCCATATGGTTGTCGCTTTATTGTATGCAATGCAATCGCCCTGTAACGCTTTACTTTATTACTAAGCGGTAGCGATAGTCGTAGAAGCATAAGATTGGCGAGACGACAACGGTGCTACGATGGAGATCAAGGTGTCGCGCCGGTGACGATGGTGATCATGACGGTGCTTCGGAGATGGAGATCACAAGAACAAGATGATGATGGCCATATCATATCACTTATATTGATTGCATGTGATGTTTATCTTTTATGCATCTTATCTTGCTTTGATTGACGGTAGCATTATAAGATGATCTCTCACTAAATTTCAAGATAAAGGTCTTCTCCCTGAGTATGCACCATTGCCAAAGTTCGTCGTGCCCAGACACCACGTGATGATCGGGTGTGATAAGCTCTACGTCCATGTACAACGGGTGCAAGCCAGTTTTGCACACGCAGAATACTCAGGTTAAACTTGACGAGCCTAGCATATGCAGATATGGCCTCGGAACACTGAGACCGAAAGGTCGAGCGTGAATCATATAGTAGATATGATCAACATAGTGATGTTCACCATTGAAAACTACTCCATTTCACGTGATGATTGGTTATGGTTTTGTTGATTTGGATCACGTGATCACTTAGAGGATTAGAGAGTTGTCTATCTAAGTGGGAGTTCTTAAGTAATATGATTAATTGAACTTAAATTTATCATGAACTTAGTACCTGATAGTATCTTGCTTGTCTATGTTGATTGTAGATAGATGGCCCGTGCTGTTGTTCCGTTGAATTTTAATGCGTTCCTTGAGAAAGAAAAGTTGAAAGATGATGGTAGCAATTACACGGACTGGGTCCGTAACTTGAGGATTATCCTCATTGCTGCACAGAAGAATTACGTCCTGGAAGCACCGCTATATGCCAAACCTGCTGCAGGAGCAACACCAGATGTTATGAACGTCTGGCAGAGCAAAGCTGATGACTACTCGATAGTTCAGTGTGCCATGCTTTACGGCTTAGAACCGGGACTTCAACGACGTTTTGAACGTCATGGAGCATATGAGATGTTCCAGGAGTTGAAGTTAATATTTCAAGCAAATGCCCGGATTGAGAGATATGAAGTCTCCAATAAGTTCTACAGCTACAAGATGGAGGAGAATAGTTCTGTCAGTGAGCATATACTCAGAATGTCTGGGTATAACAATCACTTGCTTCAACTGGGAGTTAATCTTTCGGATGATAGCGTCATTGACAGAATTCTTCAATCACTGCCACCAAGCTACAAGAGCTTCGTGATGAACTATAACATGCAAGGGATGGATAAGACGATTCCTGAGCTCTTCGCAATGCTAAAAGCTGCGGAGGTAGAAATCAAGAAGGAGCATCAAGTGTTGATGGTTAATAAGACCACCAGTTTCAAGAAAAAGGGCAAAGGGAAGAAGAAGGGGAACTTCAAGAAGAACAACAAGCAAGTTGCTGCTCAAGAGAAGAAACCCAAGTCTGGACCTAAGCCTGAAACTGAGTGCTTCTACTGCAAGCAGACCGGTGACTGGAAGCGGAACTGCCCCAAGTATTTGGCGGATAAGAAGGATGGCAAGGTGAACAAAGGTACATGTGGTCTACATGTTATTGATGTGTACCTTACTACAAATCGCAGTAGCACGTGGGTATTTGATACTGGTTCTGTTGCTAATATTTGCAACTCGAAACAGGGACTACAAATTAAGCGGACACTGGCCAAGGACGAGGTGACGATGCGCGTGGGAAATGGTTCCAATGTTGATATGATCGCCGTCGGCACGCTACCTCTACATCTACCTTCGGGATTAGTATTAGACCTAAATTGTTATTTGGTGCCAGCGTTGAGCATGAACATTATATCTGGATCTTGTTTGATGCGAGACGGTTATTCATTTAAATCAGAGAATAATGATGGTTATATTTATATGAGTAATATCTTTTATGGTCATGCACCCTTAAAGAGTGGTCTATTTTTGATGAATCTCGATAGTAGTGATACACATATTCATAATGTTGAAGCCAAAAGATGCAGAGTTGATAATGATTGTGCAACTTATTTGTGGCACTGCCGTTTAGGTCATATCGGTGTAAAGCGTATGAAGAAACTCCATACTGATGGACTTTTGGAACCACTTGATTATGAATCACTTGGTACTTTCGAACCGTGCCTCATGGGCAAGATGACTAAAATGCCGTTCTCCGGTACTATGGAGAGAGCAACAAATTTGTTGGAAATCATACATACAGATGTATGTGGTCCGATGAATGTTGAGGCTCGTGGCGGATATCGTTATTTTCTCACCTTCACAGATGATTTGAGCAGATATGGGTATATCTTCTTAATGAAACATAAGTCTGAAACATTTGAAAAGTTCAAAGAATTTCAGAGTGAAGTGGAAAATCATCGTAAGAAGAAAATAAAGTTTCTGCGATCTGATCATGGAGGAGAATATTTGAGTTACGAGTTTGGTCTTCATTTGAAACAATGCGGAATAGTTTCGCAACTCACGCCACCCGGAACATCACAGCGTAATGGTGTGTCCGAACGTCGTAACCGCACTTTTATTAGATATGGTGCGATCTACGATGTCCCTTACTGATTTACCGCTATCGTTTTGGGGTTATGCTTTAGAGACGGCTGCATTCACGTTAAATAGGGCACCATCTAAATCCGTTGAGATGACAGCTTATGAATTGTGGTTTGGCAAGAAACCCAAGTTGTCGTTTCTTAAAATTTGGGGCTGCGATGCTTATGTGAAAAAGCTTCAACCTGATAAACTCGAACCCAAATCAGAGAAATGTGTCTTCATAGGATACCCAAAAGAGACTGTTGGGTACACCTTCTATCAGAGATCTGAAGGCAAGATATTCGTTGCTAAGAATGGATCCTTTCTAGAGAAGGAGTTTCTCTCGAAAGAAATGAGTGGGAGAAAAGTAGAACTTCATGAGGTAACTGTACCTGCTCCCTTATTGGAAAGTAGATCATCATAGAAACCGTTTCCTGTGATGCCTACACCAATTAGTGAGGAAGTTAATGATGATGATCATGAAACTTCAGATCAAGTTGTTACTGAACCTCGTAGGTCAAACAGAATAAGATCCGCACCAGAGTGGTACGGTAATCCTGTTCTGGAGGTTATGTTACTTGACCATTACGAACCTACAAACTATGAAGAAGCGATGGTGAGCCCAGATTCCGCAAAATGGCTTGAGGCCATGAAATCTGAGATGGGATCCATGTGTGAGAACAAAGTATGGACTTTGGTTGACTTGCCCGATGATCGGCAAGCCATTGAAAATAAATGGATCTTCAAGAAGAAGACTGACGCTGACGGTAATGTTACTGTCTATAAAGCTTGACTTGTTGCGAAAGGTTTTCGACAAGTTCAAGGGATTGACTACGATGAGACCTTCTCACCTGTAGCGATGCTTAAGTCTGTCCGAATCATGTTAGCAATTGCCGCATTTTATGATTATGAAATTTGGCAAATGGATGTCAAAACTGCATTCCTGAATGGATTTCTGGAAGAAGAGTTGTATATGATGCAACCGGAAGGTTTTGTCGATCCAAAGGGAGCTAACAAAGTGTGTAAGCTCCAGCGATCCATTTATGGACTAGTGCAAGCCTCTCGGAGTTGGAATAAACGCTTTGATAGTGTGATCAAAGCATTTCGTTTTGTACAGACTTTTGGAGAAGCCTGTATTTACAAGAAAGTGAGTGGGAGCTATGTAGCATTTCTGATATTATATGTGGATGACATATTGCTGATTGGAAACGATATAGAATTTCTGGATAGCATAAAGGGATACTTGAATAAGAGTTTTTCAATGAAAGACCTCGGTGAAGCTGCTTATATATTGGGCATCAAGATCTATAGAGATAGATCAAGACGCTTAACTGGACTTTCACAAAGCACATACCTTGACAAAGTTTTGAAGAATTTCAAAATGGATCAAGCAAAGAAAGGGTTCTTGCCTGTGTTACAAGGTGTGAAGTTGAGTAAGACTCAATGCCCGACCACTGCAGAAGATAGAGAGAAGATGAAAGATGTTCCCTATGCTTCAGCCATAGGCTCTATCATGTATGAAATGTTGTGTACCAGACCTGATGTGTGCCTTGCTATAAGTTTGGCAGGGAGGTACCATAGTAATCCAGGAGTGGACCACTGGACAGCGGTCAAGAACATCCTGAAATACCTGAAAAGGACTAAGGATATGTTTCTCGTTTATGGAGGTGACAAAGAGCTAGTCGTAAATGGTTACGTCGATGCAAGCTTTGACACTGATCCGGACGATTCTAAATCGCAAACCGGATACGTGTTTACATTGAACGGTGGAGCTGTCAGTTGGTGCAGTTCTAAACAAAGCGTTGTGGCGGGATCTACGTGTGAAGCGGAGTACATAGCTGCTTTGGAAGCAACAAATGAAGGAGTCTGGATGAAGGAGTTCATATCCGATCTAGGTGTCATACCTAGTGCATCAGGTCCAATGAATATCTTTTGTGACAATACTGGTGCAATTTCCTTGGCAAAGGAATCCAGATTTCACAAGAGAACCAAGCACATCAAGAGACGCTTCAATTCCATCCGGGATTTAGTCCAGGTGGGAGACATAGAAATTTGCAAGATACATACAGATCTGAATGTTGCAGACCCGTTGACTAAGCCTCTTCCACGAGCAAAACATGATCAGCACCAAGGCTCCATGGGTGTTAGAATCATTACTGTGTAATCTGGATTATTGACTCTAGTGCAAGTGGGAGACTGAAGGAAATATGCCCTAGAGGCAATAATAAAGTTATTATTTATTTCCTTATACCATGATAAATGTTTATTATTCATGCTAGAATTGTATTAACCGGAAACGTAATACTTGTGTGAATACATAGACAAACAGAGTGTCACTAGTATGCCTCTACTTGACTAGCTCGTTGATCAAAGATGGTTATGTTTCCTAGCCATTGACATGGGTTTTCATTTGATTAACGGGATCACATCATTAGGAGAATGATGTGATTGACTTGACCCATTCCGTTAGCTTAGCACTCGATCGTATAGTATGTTGCTATTGCTTTCTTCATGACTTATACATGTTCCTATGACTATGAGATTATGCAACTCCCGTTTACCTGAGGAACACTTTGTGTGCTACCAAACGTCACAACGTAACTGGGTGATTATAAAGGTGCTCTACAGGTGTCTCCAAAGGTACTTGTTGGGTTGGCGTATTTCGAGATTAGGATTTGTCACTCCAATTGTTGGAGAGGTATCTTTGGGCCCACTCGTTAATGGGCCATAGTGCGCCTTAGTGGAGAAGAGGAGAGGCGGCCAGGGCAAGGGCCGCGCGCCCCTCCCACCTTGTCCGAATAGGACAAGGAGAGGGGGGCGGCGCCCCCCTTTCCTTCTTCTCCTCCACCTCTTTCCCCCTCTTCTCCTAATCCAACAAGGAAAAGGGAGGGAGTCCAACTCCCGGTGGGAGTAGGACTCCTCCTGGCGCGCCCCCTCCTGGCCGACCGCACCTCCCCCCTTGCTCCTTTATATACGGGGGCAAGGGGGCACCCCAGAGACACAACAATTGATCGTTTGATCTTTTAGCCGTGTGCGGTGCCCCCCTCCACCATAGTCCACCTCGATAATATTGTAGGGGTGCTTAGGCGAAGCCCTGCGTCGGTAGAACATCATCATCGTCACCACGCCGTCGTGCTGACGAAACTTAGTTCGAGGGACGTCATCGGGCTGACGTGTGCTGAACTCGGAGGTGTCGTGCGTTCGGTACTTGATCGGTCAGATCGTGAAGACATATGACTACATCAACCGCGTTGTGCTAACGCTTCCGCTTTCAGTCTACGAGGGTACATGGACAACACTCTCCCCTCTCGTTGCTATGCATCACCATGATCTTGCGTGTGCGTAGGATTTTTTTTTTGAAATTACTACGTTCCCCAACAAAAACCCTGCAGGTGGGTAGATAATTTTGAGAGGGGAAGCCTCGTGGATGCCAATGTACTGTGCTGATGTGCGTGATAGGGGCACCAGCGTGGCACACGGTTAGTGTGAGTGAACCATGTCTGTTCCATCATCCAACTTGTCTAATGTTCATAACTTTGGCGAAAATGACGTGGAAAATGGTTAGAACATGAACACACTTGCATGTTGTCCAAATATATGTATGCAAAGGCTGATTTGATGTTAAAATAGCAAATGCACAACTTAGATGTGGCACCTATCTCATAAAGTGCATGGTATTCCTTGTCCCCCCCTTCTTGTCGGCAGGAGGGGAATCTTAAGCTATGAACGCATGCCCGCCTCCACGGAGGTTCACCTAGCAAAGTGCAAAGTAGCAGTCACCCCCCATCAAACACACACACACGCACACACGCACACACACACACACACAGTTTCTGTCGGCGGGATAGGGCATCTTGATAACCCATATGTATAGGGGATCGCAACAGTTTTCAAGGGTAGAGTATTCAACCCAAATTTATTGATCCGACACAAGGGGAGCCAAACAATATTCACGAGTATTCGCAGTTGAGTTGTCAATTCAACCACACCTGAAAGACTTAATATCTGCAGCAAAATATTTAGTAGCAAAGTAGTATGGATGTAACGGTAACAATGGTAACAGTAACAGTAACAATTTTGTAGTGATTGTAATAGTGACAACGACAAAGTAACTTAGCAATGATCAATATGTGAAAAGCTCGTAGGCATTGGATCAGTGATGGATAATTATGTTGGATGGTATTCATCATGCAACAGTTATAACCTAGGGCGAGACAGAACTAGCTCCAATTCATCAACGTAATGTAGGCATGTATTCCTCATATAGTCATACGTGCTTATGGAAAAGAACTTGCATGACATCTTTTCTCCTACCCTCCCGTGGTAGCGGGGTCCATAAGGAAACTAAGGGATATTAAGGCCTCCTTTTAATAGTGAACCGGAACAAAGCATTAGCACTTAGTGAATACATGAACTCCTCAAACTACGGTAATCACCGGAAAGAATCCCAATTATTGTCACCTTGGGGTATGCGGATCATAACACGTAATAGGTGTCTACAACTTGCAAGATAGGATCAAGAACACACATATATTCATGAAAACATAATAGGTTCAGATCTGAAATCATGGCAATCGGGCCCTAGTGACAAGCATTAAGCATAGCAAAGTCATAGCAACATCAATCTCAGAACATAGTGGGTACTAGGTATCAAGCCCTGAAAGAACTAACTCGATTACATGATAAATCTCATCCAGCCCATCACCGTCCAACAAGCCTATGAAGGAATTACTCACTCCCGGCGGTGAGCATCATGGAATTGGCGATGGAGGAAGGTTGATGATGACGATGTCGACGGATTCCCCTCTTCGGAGCCCAAACAGACTCCAGATCAGCCCTCTCGACGAAGAACAGCAGGCGGCGGCGGCTCTGTATCGTAAAACGTGATGAATCCTTCTCTCTAATTTTTTTCTCCGTGAATAGGTACTTATAGAGTTGGGGTTAGGGTCGGAGGAGGTCCAGGGGCCCCACAAGCCTGGGAGGCGTGCCCTGGGGGGTAGTCGCGCCCCCAGGGCTTGTGGGCTCTGGGTGGCCCCCCTCTGGTATCTTTTTGCGCCAGTATTTTTTTTATATATTCCACAAAAATTCTCTGTAAATTTTCAGGTCAATCTGAAAACTTTGATTTCTGCACAAAAATAACACCATGGTAATTCTGCTGAAAACATCGTCAGTCCGGGTTAGGTCCATTCAAATCATGCAAATTAGAGTCCAAAACAAGGGTAAAAGAGGAAAAGTAGATACGATGGAGACGTATCAACTCCCCCAAGATTAACCCATTGCTTGTCCTCAATCAATTCAGTTGACAAACTGAAAGTGACAAAGATAAACTTTTACAAACTCTGTTTGATCTTGTTGTTGTAAATATGTCTAGCCAATACTCAAGTTTTCAGCAAAGATTATGAACGAACCATATTCACAATAACATTTAGGTCTCACATTTTACTCGTATCAATAATATAACCAGCTAGCAAGCAATAATAAGATATTTTGGATGGCAACACTTTTTCAAAACAATCATGATATAATATGACATAATGGTATCTTGCTTGCCCTTTCTGAGACCGCAAAACATAAATGCAGAGCACCCCTGAAGATCAAGGACTGACTGGACATTGTAATTCATGGAAAAAGAGATCCAGTCACAGTCATACTAAATACTAAATAAAATCAAGACATATAAATGTCAGAAGTGCTCTCCAGCTGGTGCTTTAATAAGAGGATGGTGACTCAACAATAAAAGTAAATAGATAGGGCCTTCGCACAGGGAAGCGGGGATTTGCAGAGGTGCAGAGCTTGAAGCTTTTAAAACAGAGATGAATATAATTTTGAGCAGTATGCTTTCATTGTCAACATAACAACCAAGAGATCTCACTATCTTCCATGGTAGACACATTATAGGCGGTTCCCAAACAGAATGGTAAAGCTTTTACCCCCGCCCCCTCCACCAACAATCACACTCCACGGCTACCCGAATCCATGGGTGCCGTCCATACCAACAACAGTCCTGGGGGAGTTTTTTTAATTTTTTGAAATTTTGATTTTGATCTTTGATCATAGGACTAGGCATCCCAATTACCAGCCACTTTATCGTGAATGACAAGTGAATAAACACTCATCATGAGAATAACCCACCTAGCATGGAAGATACTGACAGCCCCAGGTTGCTCCATGAGCGATTCAGGCATACCAAACAGATTATGATTTGAAGGTTTAGAGTTTGGCACATGCAAATTTACTCGGAACGGTAGGTAAATACCGCATATAGGTAGGTATGTTGGACTCATATGGAACAACTTTGGGTTTAATGAAGTGGATGCACAAGCAGTATTCCTGCTTAGTAGTGAAGGCTAGCAAAAGATTGAGGAGCGACCAACTAGAGAGCGACAATAGCCATAAACATGCTTTGAGGTTAATCTACATTGAATGCAAGCATGAGTAGGATATAAATCACCATGAACATAAATATCTTGGAGGCTATGTTGTTTTTGATTCAACTACATGCGTGAACATGTGCCAAGTCAAGTCACTTGAATCATTCAGAAGAGGATAACATCCCATCATACTACATCATAACCATTTTAAAATGCATGTTGACACACACAAGACAAACTATTATACACTCCTAGCTAATCAAGCATGGCATGTGTAACTATAATCTCTAATTGCCATTGCAAACATGTTTCATCCATAATAGGTTGAATTAGGAATGATGAGCTAATAATATTTACAAAAACAAAATAGGTCAAGTTCATACCAATTTTCTTCGTCTCAATCATTTCATCAAATATCGTCATTATTGCCTTTCACTTGCATGACTGAATGATGTGAATAATAATAAGAGTGCACGTGCATTGGACTAAGCTAGAATCTGCAAACATTTATTCAAAGGAGAATACAAGGTAATATGGGCTCTTTGTTAGATCAACAATAATGCATATGAGAGCCACTCAACATTTTCATAGTGGTCTTCTCCTTACACCCAAAGAAAAGAAAATAATTTCAAGGAAACACAATGAAAATATTTTTGGAGTTTTTGTTTTTCTGAAGAAAGCAAATTAACGAAAAGAAAACAAAAATGAGAAAAAAATTTACACGGGAAAGCTCCCAACAAGCAAAAGAAGAACGGGAAATATTATTGGGTTTTCTTCTAATACTACTACTAAAAAGAAAAGAGAAATATTTTTAGTTTTTATCAAAGTTTTTCAAACAGACAAGAATAAAGCAAGAAAAATAAACTAACATGGATAATACAAAGAAAAAGTATGAACACCGACAACTGGAATGAAAGTGTGAACATGAATGTAATGTTTGTGAGAGATACGTACTCCCCCAAGCATAGGCTTTTGGCCTAAGTTGGTCTATGGCCACGGCTCGAAATAACCCTCTCCTGGATACTGCGGAGGGTCCTGAGGGTTCCATTGGTGGCGAGCTCCTATGGCTCCCACTGATAAACAGGCTCCTGATATGCAGCAGGAGCTGGTGCTGGCTCAGGTGCGGGAGGTTGCGCGAAGCTCCAGTACGCATAAATGTCATTGGGCATAATAGTGTATCTGCCTGAATGAATATCGAACAAATAAGGTGCAGGCAAAGTAATAATCTCACAAGTACCCTGGCTAAATACAAAGTTCTACTGGAGTCACTTATGCTTATCATTTGTAATAAAATTGTGTGCTACGATGCTAGCATAATCTAAATATTTAGTGGGCAGTAGCATCTCCTCCTACTCCTCATGCCTAATAGGTATCTCAAAATGTGCGTCGAGGCGGGAGGCATAAAATAGCAAGGTCAGGTGAGCTGAGAGTTCCACTCTCCCCTCGACCAGTCAGACATCTCCCGGCAAATAATGCATAATAACATAAAACTGGAAAATGTAAACTAGCCACTCTCGCTTCTGACTCTCCTCTCTCTTCCCCCACAATAGTGTCAGCAATGAAATTCTCCATGTTTCTAGGACGTGGCTCACTGATGCTGCCCTCATAAGGTATTTTGCAAACATTGCAAAAATCATGTAATGTCATTTCCTTAGGCTCATCATACAAGTGAAATTCTACCATGGGAGGATCCTTCTTGGAATGAAAACGAAAATTTTGCACGAAGGTATTTGTGAGTAAGAGCTATTGGTCACACTTATCTTGGAGGAAGGGAATGATGTCGGCCTTGTCCGCCAAATAATAGAAATCGTCATAAATTCCTCCTTACCTCAGAAACATGTCACTTGGCCATTCACACGGCCGAACCTCCATCGCACGTGGAAGGTTGTACTTGGGCTTTTTCTTTGGAGTTTTCTCTGAGTCTCGGCTAGATGAGCCCCTTAACCACCTCCTCATTGCTTTTATTTTCTCTGAAAATTTCTGAAATTTTTAGTGAACCAAACTCAACAAAATTGATGGGAACTACTCCCATAACTGTCTAGAGGTTATATCATGCAACAGAACTACTTTGGACCATATAAATTTGACATGCAAGCTCAAGAACATGGCACCATAGCAGCAAAAATTTGCAAATAAATAGATTACTATAACAAAAACTACTTGGACCATTGGAGGAGTCACATACCGATGATCAATCCCCCCAAAACATTTTTGCAAATGGAGCTACGATCAAGGAGATCAAAAATGGCAATAAGATGAGCAAGAACACGGGTTTGAGCAATGGTGTAATTTTTTCTGGAGGAAGACGAAGTGGATGGGTGGCTGGAATAAGTGAGGGGCCCCTGTGGGACCCACAGACAGCTAGGAGCGCCCTGGGGGTGGGTGCGCCCTGTGCACTTGTGGCCCACTGGTGCACCCCCTGAGGTGTGTTCAGTGCCAAAAAATCTTAAATATTTAATTTTCAGGGCATTCGGAGAACTTTTATTTTCTGGTCACTTTTTTATTGCACGGATAATTCAGAAAACAGAAAAATAATAACGTTTCTACTTTATTAAATGTAAATAACAGAAAGTAAAAAGTGAGTATAGAAAGTTGTGTTTACTAAATTCATCCATCTCATGCTCATCAAAAGGAATCCATTAATAAGGTTGATCAAGTCTAATTAACAAACTTCTTCCGACTGGCATGAAACCAGAGAATTTTCAAATAACACTAGGTTACTTCAACGGGGATATCCGTGTCCCCAACAATAAGAATATCATATTTCTTTTTGATAATCAGAGTAGGGAATTTAAAACCTCCAATAACAATTGTCGGAATTTCTCCGATAGAGGTGATACAATTCACTTGAGGTTTGTTTCTTCAGAAAGTGTACCGTATGCTCATTACCATTAACATGAAAAGTGACATTGCCCTTATTGCAATCAATAACAGCCCCTGCAGTATTCAAAAAGGGTCTACCAAGGATGATCGACATACTGTTGTCCTCGGGTATATCAAGAATAACAAAGTCTGTTAAGATAGTAACATTTGCGACTAAGACAAGCACGTCCTCACAAATACCGATGGGTATAGTAATTGATTTATCAGCCATTTTCAAAGAGATTCAATGGGTGTCAACTTATTCAAATCAAGTCTACGATACAAAGAGAAAGGCATAACACCGGCTCCAAGATCACATAAAGCAGTTTTAACATAGTTTCTTTTAATGGAGCTTGGTATAGTTGATATTCCAGGATCTCCTAGTTTCTTAGTTATTCCACACTTAAATGTGTAATTGGCATGCATGGTGGAAATTTTAGCTTGCGATATATTTCTTTTATTTGTAACTGTCAGGGTTCTGGGATCGGGGGTACCCAGACCTGCTTGCCTGCGGCTGAGCCCTTTAGTTGATCGACGGCCCAGCTGCGAGACCCCACGAGCAAGGCCCTCACGAGGACCCCTGGCCTCTCGAGGGGGACGGTGTCAAGACCTCCCAAGGAGCAGCTCCCCGAGCATGCCTCCCGAGGAGCGGAGATCTCTATGCAAGTGCCCTGCCTCACGAGGTTCACGATAACGTGAGCCATGATGACCAATGTCAGGCAGGCGCCAGCGGGCACATAGGGGGACAATTTCCTTTTTGGTGCTAAGGAAGCAAGGACAGACGCAGGTTCCCGTGGGAGGCCCCAAGGGTTTCCATTCTGGTGCAACGAGACCAAGACCACGAGCTTGGCAGGATGGATGTCATCATCGAGCCCACTGCTGCGTCATGACTAGAAGCTTTGTAGGCGAAGTCCACCTTTCGTCAGGATAAGATGTACCTCTTGTCCCCTTTCAAAAATGGCCACTGTGGAATCCCTTCCCGCCTAAGCTATGAGGGAAGAGGACCAAGGCCACTATAAATATAGGCTAGACTCCACCGTAGGGGGGATCGACTCATTCTCCCATCTGAGCCCTCGCGAGGCAGCTCACCCACTGTACCAGTTCATCTTCCACCTCTTCGTGAGGCGAATCCACCGCAAAATAGGAGTAGGGGCTTACACCGCAAGGTGGCCCAAACCTGGGTAAATCTCTGTGTTCATTCCTTTCTCCCAGCTCGCATGTACTCGGTGAGACCAGGCCGTGTGTGTGGTGAGCAGATCATCATCGTGAAGTGAGATCCTTCGTACACGCCCCAGAGTTTGAACCTTGTTGGGTCCGTGGAGCCCCAATTCCGACATTTGGCATGCCAGGTAGGGGCGTGTCGAAGCCTTCGTTTCTTCATCAACCTCGCTCCATCCTCGTTTCGCCATGTCCATGACTGAAGCTCGCCGCGTCCGCGCTGAGCGCAGGGCCGCTCGCGTCGCTCAGACGGCCCCGGCGGGCCGTGGCGCCCCTCGCCGCTCCGCTTCCCCAGTGGTGAACGCGGCCACTGACCCTGCTGCTCATGAGCAGCAGGATTCTTTGTTGCCTCCTTCCTTGCCACGCGACAGCCGCACCGCAACTCTTTCCCTCACCCTTGCCACGGCCTCGTTTTCCCATGTTCGTTGCGGGCCGGCGAATGCATAGGCTGCGCTGCTCATTGCGCACGAGCTGCTGCGCTAACGCCCCGCCGATGAGGGCTACGATGCCTAGCTGGGTCGCATCACTGAGCTCGTCAATGCCGCGGGCGGGGCCCCAGCGCCCTCCCACTCGCTCCGCCCCCGCCGTCCCATGCGGGCGACGTGGCTCATGACGCGCCGCCACCTCCGCCCCGGCGCAGCACTGACGATGAACCAAGGCGCGACGCGCATCTGCGCAGCCCGCAGCACGGAGAATCGGCCCCGATGCGGGGCAAGGTCAGCTGCCAGGTCGTGCAGCGACCGCAGTACGACGCGCGTGCGCTGCCGGCGCCGCCACGCCGGCCTCAAGACCGTGCAGCCCAGGAGGCCGCGGGAGATGAACGTCAAGATTGTGCCCCGCTCACACGGCCGTCCCCATGAGCACAGCGGGTTACCACGCGTTCTCTCGTGAGCTGCGTCGCGTTGTCTTGTCGGCCAAGTTCAAGCCCGACCTGCCCCCGCGCTACGACGACACTCATGACCCTGCTGAGTTCCTCCAGCCCTACTCGCTGAGCATCGAAGCAGCGGACGGCAACGACAAGGTCATGGCGAACTGGTTTCCCATGGCCCTCAAGGACGACGCGCGCTCCTGGATCATGCACCTCCCCGAGGGATCCATCTCCTCATGGGAGGAGCTCCGCGAGCGGTTCATCGCCAACTTCCGCAGGACCCGCAACCGCGACCTGACTGTCAACGACCTGCGGCGCGTCAAGCAGCAGCCAGGCGAGACCCTCCAGAAGTTCATGCAGCGCTTCACCCAAGTCGACCTCAAGGTTCCGAAGGCATCCGACGAGGCCATCAGCTCCACGTTCACTCAAGGCGTGACAGACATCAGGATGAGCGATGAGCTCGCCATCCACGATGACCTATGTTCAGCACTGGAACTGTTCAACCTGGCGGCAAATGCGCCAGGGCGGAAGAAGGCTGACTTTCTCTCCTCAAGCCCGCAGATGTTGACCCTCAAGACAAGAAGGCCAAGGCCAAGGAGGTGAATCGCAAGAGTCCTGTCGTGCTTGCAGGAGTGCCTGAGTTAAAAGTGCGGCCGCGAGCACGACGAACCAGCCAAGGATAACCGCCCATTCTGAGTCTTCCACAACGTTCATACCTGTTGGGGACACACATAATAGGTAGGCCCACAACGGGTCAAAATACATTAAAGCATGGGGTCCACACATCAGGTGGATCTAGATAAATTTCATACACACATACTATCCACTTGGATAAGCAGCGTACCATCCACTTGGATGACTGTCCACCATTCGGCCGTATGACTCACCCGGATACACGGAGACCAACAGGCAGCATGGCAGTCAAAGCATCATTCTCATAGTGGAGGTTTCGTATTGGGCTGGCATTATGGCATTCAAGCCCCACTTTGTAACATAAGAGGTGAGGGGGTGGTGCACTCTATATAAGCCACCCCCGCCACGTAGCTATGGGAACAGGCCCTCATTCTTCCCCTCGCTCTCATCTTTCTCATCACTAGGCTCAGGACATTGCTCAGACATGGAGATCTGTTCTCCCCCTCTCTCAAATACACCATGTAACTCCGTGTTTATGACAGATAAAGGAAAGCCTCTCCGGAGCACGAGATGTTGGGTTGTTATCTCCATCGTGAGAGGCCCGAACTTGCTAAAACCACTGTGTCACCCATTTGCATCTCTATAGATTATGCTCCCTTACACCACCCCTCTCTATTGTCGGAATCGTTCCCATGACAGTTGGCGCCCACCGTGGGAAATGGCGTCTATCGAGCCATGATGCAAATGGCTTTATTTCTTCGATATTCGCCCGTCGATCAACAATCCTTGATGGAGAATTTGATTCAGGATGTTCCAGACGTCGCTCCATTCACTAGAGAGACATGATACTCTTCACACAGAGGAATCAGGAAGTTCCATTCAATCTCGTCTTTTACTTTACAATCGATCTTTAATCTAACAATGGTTGTTTTTTTGGTATGTACACACGCTCATGCGAATCCCGTGGAGTTTCGATCAATCGAAAAGGAAAGAAGATACAAGGCGAGGAGGACGGCCGCACCATCTTCTCCGCATCAAACAGGCGAGGAGGACAGCCGCATCATCTTCTTCATATGAACGAAAAAGTGCGAGCAACGGCGGCGCTCGCGCCACCAAGCACCGTTCGGACGAGCGTCATGGAGGCCGAGCCCCCGACCTGGCCAGTCCATTGTCGCCTGTCTTCTTGGTCACTGACCACCGAAGCCTCCACCAAGTCAACCGCACCCCTCCCGCCGGCGTCGCAGGCATGATGCAATCCTCCCTGATCAGCTACCTGGACATGGTCGCCGCAACGTACGCGCAGACCCAGCGCGGCGTGGAAATAGGAAGCCGGTCACATCTCCGGGCGTTGCGGTTCTTCCCTCCGTCGCCAGCTGCTGGTCATGGCCCTTTCTCCTTTAACCATGCAAGGTGAGTGGGCCATCTCCTCCTTGATTACCTTCATGCAGGTAAATGCATGCGAGTACATGAAACGGAAGGGCGTTGAAATCTTCAACGTCAGATTAATTGGCTGCCTCAGTAAGCGGCCAATTGGTGAGGATTACTAACGTCACTTCTATCTAATTGCTACGGCTAGAATAGGCCAGTTATTTCCACTACTTCCGCCGGTTCCGCGCGAGTTAAATCGTACATGCATGCATGTATGACTGACCATCAGGCCTTGAACTTCCTGGTCATGCTTGCTAGTGACTTGCAGGGTCTCCCGATGGATCTTTCACTCGGACAGCTGCGAACCCGATTCGTTCAGTGTTCACATAGATGAATCCACTCGGGTACAGACTCAAGTTCACTAGGACACGGACCTGAGCTCACTCGGCCACCTACGCGTCGTTGGTCAGCGCTGATAATTTGGTATGTGGGTGGACCGGTGCTTGGGTGCTGTCCTTGCTTGGACAAGCATCCCACTTATGATTAACTCCTATTGCAAGCATCCGCAACTACAAAAGAAGTATTAAGGTAAACCTAACCATAGCATTAAACATATGGATCCAAATCAGCCCCTTATGAAGCAACGCATAAACTAGGGTTTAAGCTTCTGTCACTCTAGCAACCCATCATCTAGTTATTACTTCCCAATGCCTTCCTCTAGGCCAGAATAATGGTGAAGTGTCATGTAGTCGACGTTCACATGACACCACTAGAGAAGAGACAACATACATCTCATCAAAATATCGAACGAATACCAAATTCACATGACTACTAATAGCAAGACTTCTCCCATGTCCTCGGGAACAAACGTAACTACTCACAAAGCATATTCATGTTCATAATCAGAGGAGTATTAATATGCATAATGGATCTGAACATATGATCTTCCACCAATTAAACCAACTAGCATCAATTACAAGGAGTAATCAACACTACTAGCAACCTACAGGTACCAGTCTCAGACTTAGAGACAAGAATTGGATACAAGAGATGAACTAGGGTTTGAGAGGAGATGGTGCTGGTGAAGATGTTGATGGATATTGACCCCCTCCCGATGAGAGGATCGTTGGTGATGACGATGGCGATGATTTCCCCCTCCCGGAGGGAAGTGTCCCCGGCAGAATAGCTCCGCCATAGCCCTAGATTGGTTCCGCCAAGGTTCCGCCTCGTGGCGGCGGAGTCTCGTCCCGAAAGCTTGCTTATGATTTTTCTTCGGACGAAAGACTTCATATAGCAGAAGATGGGCACCTGTCGGCGTTTTGGGAATGGGGGTCCCCAGACTTGCCTGCCTGCGCCCAACAGCATGGCCAAGCAGCAAGTCGTACGGCCCATCTTCGTCAACAAGGCACCCAAGACCCTCGCGAGGGTCCAAGCCTCGCGAGGCGGACAACACAAGACGTCCTCCGGAGTGGCCCTGCCAGGAAGGCTCACGAGGAGCGGAGATATCAATGCAAGGCAAACCTCACGAGGCTCTCGTGACGTGAGCTATGACGAATGGTACCAAGCGGGTGCCAGTGCGCGCAGCGTCCCTATTTCCTCTTTGGTGCTAAGGAGGCCAGCACAGGCGAAGAGTACCGAGGCATCAGGCAAAGGTTGCCTTATTGGTGCAACGAGACCAAGACCAGGAGGACGGCAAGGCGGAGGTCATCGTGGAGCCCAAGACGGCGTCACCCCAGAGCTTTTCGCAGGCGAAGACCGCTTTTGTCAGGATAGCTTGTACTGGCTGTCCCCTTCAAATTTGCCCGCTGTTGTTGGCTCCCTTCCCGCTCGATATTTGGGAAGAGTACCAGGCCCCTATAAATAGGACTAGCCACCACAGTAGGAGGCAACTGATCCCGAACTGGTTCAGATCATCCTCAACTACACAAGCACAAGAACACGCCAACCTCAGGAGGCTGTTCTTCCCTTGTACTATTCATCATCAGCCCAAGAGGCAATCCACCACCACCACACTGGAGTAGGGTATTACACCACAACGATGGCCCGAACCAGTATAAACCTCGTGTCTTTCTGTGTTGCGAGTTCGTCCGCGAGATCTTAGCGAGCTAGAGCATAGATCGGTAGGAGGGAGAGACTTCGCGCGAACCCCAGTGTTCGAACCTTAAGGGTTTGCCGGAACCCCACATCCGACATTTGGCGCGCCAGGTAGGGGTGCGTCAGAGTTTCTTCTCTGCCAGTCAGCTCTCCGACGCTGACCGGCCACTATGTCTGGCGACCAAAGGGCCGGCTCCAACCGCTGGGTAGCCTGGCCGGCCTGGACAGCGCCGCCTACCCATGAAGGTCTCGACCCCGCACACCAAGCGGCACGGGCGCCGCCAAACTCCGCCGGGCGCGGACAGCGCGGCCAGGCATCATCCACCCTCACCCCGCAGCAAGTACGAGCCGCGGCCAGAGCGGCGAGTCACGTCGCAGCAACGGCGCCGCACTCACGGCAGGAGCAAGCAAACATGCGGGCGGCACTCACGGTGGCAAGGGAGCTGCTGCGATGCAGGCTGATGGAGAGCGGCCGGGACACGCTGCTTGAGCGTGTTGCCGAGCTGCTGGACGCAGCGGCGTCGGGAGCACCACCCTTCTACTATCGACTTTCTCCCTAGGCCACTGCAGGGCCGCGCGGCGAACCTCACCACATCCGCACGCCATCAACTGCGCCCGGGGGCTTCATCAACATCAGCACGGCCGGCGGCGTAGGGGGCTCCAACTCCCCCATGCCACCCTCGACAAGCACGAGCGCAAGCATCGCCCCCCATGTTCCCGGCCGGATGACGTATTGTCATCCCCAGGACGCCATCATGGGCGGAGCAACATGGAGCGTGGGGCACCACGGCGAGGTGTTCGGGGTGACGGCCCCGGAAGCCTATGTGCCCCGCATGATGGACCAAGGGTACGCACCAGAGGACGACCTCGGCTCATTCATTGGAGAAGATTGGGGAGAGGGGGCGCTAGGAGCCGAAGCCTTCCAAGAACCAACGGAGAACCACAACGATCGCGCCGGCAGCGGTAACTACAGGGTACCGCTAGTCTCTCAGGATTAGGCTTATGCTAACCATGGACTACAGATGAATCAGGTTGCAGCGTCGATCGACGACCCAGGCACGGCGGCACCCGTTCCAACAAGGGAGATGCGCTGGGGGCCACCGAGAGGGAGCCAGGAGCAAGGCCCCTCCCCGCGGCGCGCGACGCCTGACGACACCCGGAGGTAGGCCCTCTGCCGGGAAGGCCTCGACAACCGTTCCCCTGGCAGAGGACCTGTGGTCGCCGAGGGAACCAGTGGCGTCCTCTTTCCCTCCTCTGTGTCGTCCTGGTGACCGGTCGGCTCAGAGGAGGTCGAGGGTGGCGCAGGGTGGGGCCCTCGTCTGGCGATATGAAGCAAGGCCGGTACCTGTGAAGAAGGCCCAGTGCCTGTGAAGCTCGCCGCCCGTGACACTCTCACATAATAATGAGTTGGGGCTGTACACGCCCCGGAGTCTCAGGGGTGCCGGCCTCAGGCCCTGGGGCTCCCTCCCACGCCTAGTGGCAGCACTTAGCTCCGCGCTGGTGAGAAGACTTGAAGACCAGAAGACTAGACTAGGTGCCGGACGCGGCCTTTTGCTTTGGATCTGTCTCTTTCTATAGCTTTGCCTTCTGGATTTGGATTTGAGTTGAAGTTGAGTTTTATTGATGCGCGCGGGGGGAGCCTTTTCACGTTTGAGCAATTCCTTGCCTTCTGGATCTCGTTTTGTCTGGGACTCATGTCAATCGCCTTTCCCTCACGAGCTCCTCGCGAGCGGGACTGCGCGAAGCACGCTCACGCCAAGCATGCGCTAACACTGCAACTGGTGCTCACCTCTCATGGGGCCCCTTCCGACGGGGCGACGATCTCCGCAAGGTTCTCAGGAACTCCACACATCGCAGCCCAGCCCGAAGCTGGCGCTGACTAAGGTAAACTCACATCAGGATTCACAAGTTCACAAGAACACAAACTCACATCGCATGGGAAGTAAAAGCTGCAATTTGCTTACATGAGGGGCTCCCCTCTCAAAACGCTCTTACCAGTTTCCAAGGGCCACGCCCGAGTTTTGCGTAGGAACAAATGACATGAGAACAAGGGATCAGCCAGAAATGTCGCTCGCTGCATCGCCTGCGGACGCGTCACTCGCGTCGTCATCGTCTTCATCGGCATCATCGCCGCCATCGGCGACGCCCCCGTCGCCATCGTCGACCACGTCGCCTTCGTCTGCGATGACCACCACCGCATCATCCTCCGAAGCAAAGGCCCTGACCAACGCGTCCACATTGTCCTCAACCCAGCACGCTAGGTCGCCCCAGACAGCCGTGGGTACGGGGGCGATGGCGGCGTCAAAGTCAAAGTTGGGGTCGGCATCCAGGAGGTGGCTAAAGACACGTGAGAAAGCGTGCTCGAGCAAACCACACCCCCTTTCCTCCACAAGCTGGCGAGCTCTGGCAGATCGAGCCTCCAGGCGCATCACCACCTCGGTGAAGAAGTCAGGTGGCTAGCATAGTCATTTGAGTGAGGGGTCGGCGCCTCCACGTTGCAGGTATGGCCGAGGGCGATATTGGCCCTGTTCCAGAGATCCTGAAGCATAGGGGCATGCTCGCGCTCCAGCGTTCGACGTTGGAGCACCTCCTCCGTGTTTTGCCTCGTGACGGCTTCTGCGTCATCAACCCACCTCCGGAGGGAACGCAGCTCGGCGCGGGCGGAGGCCAAGTCCGACTGCGCCGTGACTAGGGCGGCGGCCGTGGCTTCCGCGCGCCTCTCAACCTCGTCCAACCTGGGCCTGAGGGCAGCGGCCCTGCCCTCATCTTCCACGCCCGCAAGATTCAGCTTCAGGTCGTACCTGCCCTCCAGGTCCGCGCGAACCTTGGCCACCCGGCGGTTCATCTCCTCCTCAACTCCAGCCTCGCGAGCCCCAACGGCGTCTTCTGCTTGGGCAACTTGACGCTCCCTCGTCTCTAGTTGCTCGAGCTCGCGGCTACGCTCCATGGCCTCCAGGGCCAGCGCCTCCTCACGCTTCCGAACCTCCTCTTCCTTCGCGGGCGTCCCCCTCAGCACCGCAAGAGTGGCCTTGCGCGCCTCCCCCTACTGCTCAAGAGACGCGCTCCAGGCCTGGAGCTCCCACGCACATTTCTCCGCAGCCTCGCAAGCCTCTTCCAAGGCTCGAGAGCGGGCTTCGTGGGAGACCTTGAGAGACGCCTCGGCCTTCGCGTTCTCAAGGTCATGCTGATAGCGGCCAAGGTTGATGGCCACCTTCAGCTTGCGCCGCTCCTCCGCCAACCGGAGACCTTCAGCCTCAAGACACGAATCGACGCTCGCGAGCTCTTCACCAAGTCGGCCCATCGCGTTCATCGCCTCCTGGAAGAGCTCATGGCGAATCACGCTCCGCCCGCGCTCAAGCTCGAACGCCCGGCCCTCTTCGTCCTCCACCTCGGGGGCTGCGGGCGGGGCGCCACCCCTCGGCAGGGGGCTAGGGGCTGGCGCCTCACCCGACACCAGCCGGTCCTCGCAAGAAGCCCAAGCCGGCTGGGGCTCGCTGCTTGAAGAGGAGCCGAGGATCGAAGCCAACCAGTTGCCGTCAAAGACCAGCGGAGGAGTCTTGGGCACGCCTGCCAGGCTCCACGCCAGACCAAGGGGGAGGGGCGACAAGGCTGCAGGTTCAGCGCGCCAGGAAGGCAGGAGTGCCCCTTCGACCAGCCCTGCTCCAAGGGCCACCAGTGGACTCGGAGCGCTCGTGGCCGGCGGAAGAGTTAAGGATGGAGGAGGCCGTTTCTCAAGAGGCGCGGCCGCCTCGACGGAAGGAGCCCTGAAGAACCGACGTCAGGAGATGAAAAACAGCACACAAGGAGCCACAGCGATACGATACTTACATGTCAACGGCGATGTAATTCCTCCGCTTCAGCGGTCCAAAGATGTTGTTGCCGGTGGGAGATCCTTTCCTCTTGTGGAGCTCCTCGAAGTCCACACAAAGATGACCAAAATGCTGGACGTGACGTCCGGTGCGCAGCGTTGTCGAAGAAGAGCTCGGAAGAATATCTTCAGGGGTGCCCGGTTGCGGCAAACAGCCAGGCACCGTTTCACCACGACCCCCCGAGGCTCCTGGAGCCTTGGCCTTGGGAGTCGCATGCAGTGTCTCCTCAGCAACTGACGCCTCAGGAGGGGAGTGGCAGGCTCCTGAGGACGATGCCCCAGGATCACCACTCAGCACGTGCTCCTCAGCACTCGAGTCACCGGCCTCCGCCGGAGCTCGCCCACCTGCACCGTCACTTGGGGCGAGCTCAGGATCAGGGGCAAGGAAGGGAACCACAACGAGAGGGTTCTCACGAGGCCCCTCCAGGCCGTCCGGCCACGGCCCCCATTCATCGAAGAGAAGCATGTTCTTTACAAATTCATCCTTGTTCTTGCAGCGGTACAGCAAACAGTTCTTCCCAGGCAGTTCGACCGGCAGAAAGACACCCGTCAGGACCTTGAGCACTGTTCACCGCGCCCCAAGGAGGAGCCCGGACTCCTGAAACCTCATGCGGTCCTGGCTGCTGAGCAAGGTCCACATTGGGCGAGAATGGCGCTGAAGCGAAGCGACCCGACGTTGGACGAATTCCTTCACCACCATCGGTGCAGTTACGCTGCTATCTTTCAGCAACCTCAACCTGAGCCAGACGTGGGCAAGGCCGGGGCTCACGAGCCGCTGATGGCTCCAGCCGGAGTTAGGAACAGTAGGCCCCGACGGAGCCTGAAGGAGAGGACTGAGCACACCGGCATCGACGAACACCCATCGTATCCGGAATTCGCTCGTGGATGGAGGAAGCTCGAAGTCGATCCCCTCACCCGCCGTCGCAGCCACGGCCTGGAAGCTCACGCACCCCAAGCATTGTTGAGGGTCCGCCAGATGCAATGAGAAGAAGTGACGGAGGAGGGCCACCGAAGGAGCAATGCCCACCATGGCTTCGCACACGAAGGCGAAGACAGCAAGAAGAGTCACAGTCTAAGGGTCGAGATGCAACATGTGGATCTGGTAATGCTCAAGCACCGCATTGAAGAAGGCGGAGAAGGAAGGAATCAGACCCGCCCAGAGGGCGTCTATGAAGATTGGGACCTCGGTGGCCATCTGAGCCGTGCGAGTAGGAGACGCGGGCCAGGCCACCGTCTCCCCCCACTCATTGAAACTGGAAGCAAGCATCGGGCGCACCTTGTCCATGGCCTCGTCGTTGAGCACCCGAGACCGGCCGAGCGCTGGCGCAAAGGACGGAGGCACAGCTGGCGGAGACAGAGGTCTTTTCCCCTTCTCAGCTTGTTTCGGCGCCATGGCGGTGGAGCAGGCGGGGCGCAAGTCAGATTGGAAAAGAGAAGCAGAGCCTCAAGGAAGCAGGGGAATTGGGGAAGCAAGGCGCAGGAGGCGGAGGAATAACTGTGTAGGCCGCAGGGGCTGCATAGCCAGGCGGATTTGAAGGCAGCGTGGGGAAGCGGAGACACCCACGTCCAATCAACCGCCACACGTCGACCGAGGCCGCAAGCTTTTGGGGCCCGCGGTGCTCCTAACTTGATCCTTGGCTTCGCCGGGAAGCCAAGCCCGAGCGCACCTTGGGCCCGGGGGCTACTGTCGGCGTTCTGGGAACGGGGGTCCCCAGACTTGCCTGCCTGCGGCCCACAGCGTGGCCAAGCAGCAGGCCGTATAGCCCATCTTCATCAACAAGGCACCCAAGACCCTTGCGAGGGTCCAATCCTCGCGAGGCGGACAACGCAAGACCTCCTCTGGAGTGGCCTAGCCAGGCAGGCTCGCGAGGAGCGGAGATATGAAGGCAAGGCAAACCTAACGAGACTCTCGTGACGTGAGCCATGACGAACGGTACCAGGCGGGCGCCAGTGCGCGCAGCGTCCCTATTTCCTCTTTGGTGCTAAGGAGGCCAGCGCAGGTGCAGAGTACCGAGGCATCACGCAAAGGTTGCCATATTGGTGCAACGAGACCAAGACCAGGAGGACGACAAGGCGGAGGTCATCGTGGAGCCCAAGACGGCGTCACCCCAGAGCTTTTTGCAGGCGAAGACCGCTTTTGTCAGGATAGCTTGTACTAGTTGTCCCCCTTCAAATTTGCCCGCCGTTGTCGGCTCCCTTCCCGCTCGATATTTGGGAAGAGGACCAGGGCCCCTATAAATAGGACTAGCCACCACAGTAGGAGGCAACTGGTCCCGAACTGGTTCAGATCATCCTCAACTACACAAGCACAAGAACACCCCAACCTCAGGAGGCTGTTCTTCCCTTGTACTGTTCATCATCAGCCCAAGAGGCAATCCACCACCACCACACTGGAGTAGGGTATTACACCACAACGGTGGCCCGAACCAGTATAAACCTCATGTCTTTCTGTGTTGCGAGTTCGTCGAGTTCGTCCGCGAGATCTTAGGGAGCTAGAGTGTAGATCGGTAGGAGGGAGAGACTTCGCGCGCACCCTAGTGTTTGAACCTTAAGGGTTTGCCGGAACCCCACATCCGACAGCACCGGAGAGACAACAGGGGGCCCACGAGGCAGGGGGCGCGCCCTGGGGGGTAGGGCGCGCCCCCCACCCTCGTGCCCAGGGTGTGGGTCCCCTCTGGTATTTTCTTCGCTCAGTATTTTTTATTATTTCCAAAAATAACTTCCGTGGAGTTTCAGGACTTTTGGAGTTGTGCAGAATAGGTCTCTAATATTTGCTCCTTTTCCTGCCCAGAATTCCAGGTGCCGGCATTCTCCCTCTTCATGTAAACCTTGTAAAATAAGAGAGAATAGGCATAAGTATTGTGACATAATGTGTAATAACTGCCCATAATGCAATAAATATCGATATAAAAGCATGATGCAAAATGGACGTATCAAGCGCATCTTCATCATTCAGCCGCCCGCGCACCGTCGCTCAGCTGGACGCATCGTCATCACTCGGCCGCCCCGCGCGTCGCCACTCAGATGGACCCGTCATCAGCACTCGGTCGCCTGTGCGTCATCACTCGGCTGGACGCGTCGTCATCACTCGGCTGCCCCGCGCGTCGCCACTCAGATGGACCTGTCCTCAGCACTCGGTCGCCCGTGCGTCATTACTCAGCTGGACGCGTCGTCATTCCTCGGCCGCCCCGCGCGTCGCCACTCTGATGGACCGTCCTTAGCACTCAGTTGCCCGCGCGTCATTACTCAGTTGGACGCATCGTCATCAATCGGCCGCCCTGCGCGTCGCCACTCAGCTTGACCCGTGCTCAGCACGCGGACACCGTGCATCGACACTATACGGGACGCGACTACATCACTCAGATGCCCCGCGTATCATCAATCCGCGGGATGCGTCTACATCACTCGGACGACTCGTGCGTCGCCACTCCGCGTGATGCGTCTACATCACTCGGATGCCCCGTGCATCGCCACTCCGCGGGACGCATCTACATCACTCAGACGTCTCGTGTGTCGCCACTCCCCGGGATGCGTCTACATCACTCGGATGCCCCGTGCATCGACACTCCATGGATGCGTCTACATCACTCGAACGCCCCACGCATCGTCACTCCACCGCACACATCTTCATCACTTGGATGACTCGTGCGTCGCCACTCCGCGGGATGCGTCTACATCACTCGGACGCCCCGTACATCGTCACTCCACGAGATGCGTTTATATCACTCAGACGACTCGTGCGTCGCCGCTCCGTGGGATGCGTCTACATCACTCCGACGCCCCGTGCATCGCCACTCCGCGGGACGCGTCTACATCACTCGGACGTCTCATGCATCGCCACTCCGTGGGATGCGTCTACATCGCTCGGACGCCCCATGCATCGACACTCCACAGACGCGTCTACATCACTCGGACGCCCCGCGCATCGTCACTCCGCCGCACGCATCTTCATCACTCGGCCGCCCAGCGCGTCGCCACTCTGTGGTATGTGTCTACACCACTTGGCCGCCCATGCATCGCCACTCGGTTGGGCTAGGCCTCACCCGGAATTTCCACGGCGAATCGATTGCCCATAGTTCCTTTTCGAAATGACGTCAGTCAGTCCGGCTGACCACCCTCCATGGGGATCCGTGCACTCGGACACATAAAACACCCGACTGAAGTCACCTTGAGGATCGCTATGAGATGAGCTTGACGCCCTCCGCGGGTTAATTTGGCCCTTCCACTAGGGTCCAAGGCGCATGCCTCATAAACTTGAACTCGTAGATGGCATGTGCTGGCGTTCCCCCGGTGTTGGCGATATTACTACTGGGCGTAAACCGGCCAGGAGAGGCCGGGTTAACCCCATAATGGTTCACTGTATCTGAAGCCCATGAAGACCAAGATGGTGGCGCTTTATGAAGGCCCAGGGCCCAAAGCCGGTTTAAGGCCTGTACACATAAACCGACATTGATATATAAACTTGTGTTGTAAGATAGAAAGAGCAGAGACCGAGCCGGACACATTGATGAGCCGGCCTCGGGATTCTGTAAACCGACGGGCGTCAACCCATGTATATAAGGGGACGACCCGGCGGCGGTTTAGGGACAACAGGCAACAACTCGAGACTCAGGCAAAGCGTATTCGCTCCGTGGTCATCGAAACCCTAGCAATTCCACAACAACTGGATTAGGCCTTTACCTTCACCGCAAGGGGCCGAACCAGTATAAACTCTCTGTGTCCCTTGTCCGCTTTAACCCCTTTAAGCTAACCCGTAGCGATGGCTCCATGACTAAGTCCTTTCCCCAGGACATCTGCCGTGACAAAACCACAAAAGTTGGCGCCCACCGTGGGGCTATGGCACGATGGTTTCAAGTTCTTAGAGGGCAGCTTCGAAGGACTCAAGGGCTACGCTGTGGGCCGGATGACCAAGAGTCGTCGCGGCAAGCTCTAGATCAATGACGCAGGCTGGGGCCCAGAGGCCAGCTCAATCGAGTACGGGTACCGGGTCCCCTTCGGCGGCATACACGTTTTCATTGGCAAGATTGGCGAACTGGGGCTTGAGCCAGACATCTGCACCGACATCGTCGAAACGGCTAAGCATGCGAGATCTTCCCGGGTTAAGCCTGTCATGAAGCGTGCCTTCGTGGGAGTCATCCACGGAGTTGAATCTGAGGATAGATCGGAATCTGGTGGTGAAACCATCGTTTACTCCGGCAACGAGTCATCGACCGGGGAGACCGAGTCATTGTACCAGTTGCAAGATAGCCGGATCGGGGGCTGTTCCGATGGCGACAGTATTTCGGACCCCTTTGATCCGCCAAACCGGGTCGCGATCTTCATGGCCGGTACACAGCCAGTGCTCCACTCTTCGACAGCAGCGGCAATGATTTCCGGATTAGTAGCAGCGGCAGCGGCCGGGGTAGGAGGCCCCGTGCGACCACCAGCTCAGGTTTTATCTGATTTGTTCGACACTTTGGCAACATTGATGGCGGAGGTTAATCCGGCGGATCAAGATGGGCATAATGCGGAAATCGCGAAGGTGAAAGATCAGATAACTCAGGCCAAAGCCGACCTGGCAGCTGAGGATGCCAGGATGACTGCAGAACGGGCCGCATTGGATGCACAGGCTTACCGGCTCATGTTGGATCAGAGTGCATCAAACGATGTCATGAGGAGAAGATACCGGTCTCACCTACCGCCGGTTTATGAGGCCAGGAACCTCTTTAATACCCCAGGAGCGGGGACCAGTAATCCGCCCGCGGTAAACCGGGCAGAGGCACCTGGAACGGGAGCGCCGGTTCAGCCGCGTCCATCAGATCCGCCCCGTCACAGCATGTCCCAACACCACCGGCTCACTATTCTAACCCGATGGATAACATTGTCGCTGCCGCTTCACGACTGGCGGCTCTCCTGATCGAAGGCGAGTCCCCAGTAGCGGTCGAGACGCGACGGGCTAGGGAGCTCCTTCAGACAGCTTTAACCCACCAGCAGGCTTATTCATATAGTCGTGAAAGGATTCATTCTACTCCTCGCCCGAGCCGGAGTTACAGCAGGCATATCGATCAACCGGCCGTGTCAAGCAGTGCGCGGAACCGTGATCCGCCTCGCGGCCATAACCCGGCGGGCGGCGGTGGCGATGCTCAGGATGTGGTGGATCGCGCTAGGGCACGTCGAGAGGCCGAGTTAGAGGCGCAGCACGAGGCCCGCCAACTTACTCCAGTTCGTCTGACCATGTCAGTGGAACCAGGGGTTAATTCTAGCTCTTTGGGAGTGCCGTGCCTCGTCCCAGCACTGCGCAACGTGCGCCTGCCCAAGGATTTCAAAGGCCCACGTAAAGTGCCGAATTACATCGCCGATTTATCCCCTGAGTCATGGGTCGAAAGCTATGAGATGGCAATGGAGATGCTGGATGTGGATGATGCGACGTGCGCTAAATACTTTACCATGATGTTGGAAGGAACGACTCGCACTTGGATAAAAAACTTACCAGCTAACTCCATTGGGTCATGGGCTGAATTGAGGGCCCGGTTTATTCAGAATTTCAAAGACACGTGCAAGCAGCCCATGTCGATTGTGGACTTGGCTGCCTGTGTTCAGGTGGAAGGAGAATCAACAACCCATTGGGTGCGTCGGGTTTCGCAAATCTTGCATTCATCAGACCGCATCAACGCTGACACAGCAGTTTTGACGTTGGAAGGCAATTGCCGGTTTACACCTCTGAAGTTGAAATTGGGACGGCTCAAACGTCACTGCAATGACATGGGGACTCTTATGGCCGCTCTGGTGAAGTATGCCGACTCTGATAGTACCAAGGATCCCAAGTCTGATGAAGACAAGACAGGGAAGGGAAATAAGGGCGGCAATACCAAGGGGCAGCAGCATAACCCGGTGGGTCATGGAAACAACGGTAAGCGTAAAGCGGATAACAATTTGGATTTTGTGGCTAATACCAACACGCAGGACAAGGCTAGCGGCGTAAGGGTAAACCGCCTCGGCGTAGTGGAGGACCAAGTCCTAATCCGGAGCGCCTGTCTTATCTGTTAAACCAGCCTTGTCCAAAGCATGGGTCGCAGGACAAACCGGCTACTCACCTCTGGAAGGATTGTTATATCATGCAGGAGTTCAAAAAGTTCAGGCCCCGGATCTCATGGCCCGGGTTACGGTGGTGGCAGTTCTGGTTCAGGTTTTCACAGTAGTCAGAGCGGACATAACAATCCAGGCAATCAGGGCAACCAAGGTGGTTATAATCATCAGGGCAATCAGCAGCAACAGCAGCAGTCGGGTTATCAGAGCAACCCGAAGCAGTTGAACAGTGGGCAGTATCATGTCTTCACCACTAGTCTGGACAAGCGCGATCAGAAGCTTCATAAAAGGGCAGTGAATTCCGTTGAACCGGCGGTGCCCCGTTATTTACGCTAGTCTCAACAGCCCATTGTATGGAGTCGAGAGGATCATCCGCCCCGGGTTGATAATCCGGGTCATCTGGCATTGGTGGTGGCACCTCAGGTGGGAGGTTATAAGTTCACCAAAGTACTCATGGATGGGGGGAGTAGTATTAACATCCTCTACTATGAAACTTTCCGTCGCATGGGGTTAACAGATAAAAATCTTAAACCGTCCAACACAGTTTTCCATGGTGTGGTGCCTGGTAAATCGGCATATCCAGTTGGTAAGATAGCTCTAGAGGTTGCTTTTGGTGATGAGCATGATTCAAGATCAGAGATGTTGACCTTTGAGGTGGTGAAAATCAAGAGCCCATATCATGCCCTGTTTGGACGGCCGGCTTATGCTAAGTTTATGGCAAGGCCCTGTTATGTCTATCTGCAGCTCAAGATGCCCGGTCACAAGGGAACTATCAAAGTGCATGGGAGCCGCCAGATCGCTTTAGAATGTGAAGAAGGTGATGCGGCTTATGCTGAGTCGGTTTGTGCAACAGAAGAGTTGAAGTTCTACAAGGATAATGTTGATCCGGCAGATATGACTTCATTGAAGAAACCAACTACAGAGCATGACCCGGCCTTGAAGTTTAAATCGGCTGATGAGACTAAGCATGTTGATTTTATTCCTGGCGATTCATCCAAGCAGTTTAGCATCAGCGCTAATTTGGATCCAAAATAGGAAAGCGCGCTCATCGAGTTCATCCGTGAGAACCGGGACATCTTTGCGTGGAAGCCTTCTGACATGCCAGGTGTACCGAGAGAACTCGCTGAGCACACTCTCAATGTCGATCCCAAGTATAAACCAGTCAAGCAATTTCTTCGTCGGTTCAATGAAGAAAGACGCAAGGCTATTGGTGAGGAAGTAGCCAGGCTCTTGGCGGCTGGATTTATCATCGAAGTGTTTCATCCTGAGTGGTTGGCTAATCCGGTGCTGGTACTTAAGAAGAATGACACTTGGCGTATGTGTGTGGACTATACAGATCTCAACAAGGCTTGCCCAGCAGATCCTTTTGCCCTCCCGTGTATTGATCAAATCTTCGATGCTACGGCGGGTTGCGAGCGTTTGAGTTTTCTGGATGCGTATTCTGGTTACCATCAGATCAAAATGGCAGTTAAGGACCAGGAGAAAACAGCCTTCATAACTCCCTTTGGAGCCTTCTGCTATGTGTCTATGCCCTTTGGGCTCAAGAGTGCCCAGGCGACTTATCAGCGGTGTGTGCAGAATTGTCTTCATGATCAGATCGGCTGCAATGTTCATGCCTATGTGGATGATATTGTGGTGAAATCCAGAAAGGAGGAGACATTGATTGATGACTTGAAGGAGACTTTTGATAACCTCCGGGTTTATAAAATGATGCTTAACCCGGCCAAGTGTGTCTTTGGTGTACCGGCAGGCAAACTTTTGGGCTTTCTGGTATCTAACAGAGGCATCGAAGCTAATCCGGAGAAAATCAAGGCTATAACTTCTTTGGCTAAACCGAAGTGTATCAATGACGTTCAACGCCTGGCAGGCCGGATTGCCGCGTTGAGCCGGTTTATCAGTCGCCTTGGTGAGAAGGCCATTCCTTTATATCAGATGCTGAAGAAAATGGATAGCTTCGTCTGGAGTAACGCCGCCAATGAAGCGTTTGAGGACTTAAAGAGGCAGCTCGCTAATGCGCCCGTTCTTGCTGCTCCTGTTGATAAGGAGCCATTGTTGCTATATGTGGCAGCTAACGCCCGGGCTGTTAGCGTGGCTATTGTGGTGGAGCGCAAGGAGGCCGGAAAGGAATATCTGGTTCAACGGCCAGTTTATTATATCAGTGAGGTACTTATTGAGTCCAAGCAAAGGTACCCGCATTGGCAGAAGCTGGTGTATGGAGTTTTCATGGCAAGCCGGAAGCTTAAGCAATATTTCCAAGGTCATCCCATCACGGTGGTCAGCTCTGCTCCTTTGGGGGATATAATCCAGAACAGGGAAGCAACTGGCCGGATTGCTAAGTGGGCTATTGAGCTTGGGCCTCACGGATTAAAATATATGCCCCGAACGGCGATCAAATCTCAAGCACTTGTGGATTTCATCAATGATTGGACAGAACTACAGGCGCCAGAAGAGAAGCTGGATCATACTTATTGGACTATTCATTTTGATGGGTCCAGGCAATTGGAGGGCTCGGGGCTGGAGTCGTATTAACTTCCCCACGAGGGGATAAGTTTTGTTATGTTCTCCGTTTAATGTTCCCTTGCACTAACAATGCAGCTGAATATGAGGCTTTACTCCATGGTCTTCGGATGGCTAAGGAGATGAATCTAAGCCAAGTGTGCTTCGGTGACTCGGACCTAGTGGCTCAACAAGTGTCCGGTACTTGGGACTCCAAGGACCCACTCATGGCGGCATATCACCGTGAGGTGGATATTGTTGCAGCTCACTTCAAAGGTTATCAGGTGGATCATGTGGACTGGCGGAAGAATGAAGCGGCGGACACTTTAAGCCGCTTGGGTTCCCAACGTAAACCTGTTCCACCTAATGTCTTCCTGGATGTGCTGCATAATCCGTCCGTCAAGTTCCCTAGTGAAGAGGATTTGGCTGTTCCTGATCCGGAGGCTCAGTTGGTGGCGGCTCTTCATGTTATTCCGGATTGGACGGCTCCATATTTGGCGTATATGAACTGGGGCGAGTTACCAGAAGATGAAACTTCGGCCAGGCAGATAATCCGGCGGTCCAAGTCCATGATTGTTATCCACGGAGAGTTACATCATTGCAGTGTGACAGGGGCGTTTCAACGTTGCGTATCTCCTGAAGAAGGCCGTGAAATTTTGTGTGAGATCCATGAAGGAGATTGTGGTCACCACGCCGGTTCAAAGTCTCTGGTAGCCAAGGCGTTTCGTCACGGTTTCTATTGGTTGACGGCTCATGTTGATGCCGAGGACTTGGTCAAAATGTGTGATGGATGTCAGAAATTCTCGCGGCGCGCTCATGTACCGGCTCAAGAATTGAGGATGATTCCAATCACTTGGTCATTTGCAACTTGGGGGCTGGATATGGTTGGGCCCTTTAAGAGACCCAAGGACAAAAGGACCCACCTTTTGGTGGCAGTTGATAACTTCACTAAGTGGGTGGAGGCAGAGCCAGTCAGTAAGTGTGATGCAGCTACGACGGTTCAATTCCTCAAGAAGGTGATTTTCCGGTTTGGCTTTCCACACAGCATTATAACTGATAATGGTACAAATCTGTCCAAAGGAGCTATGAAGGAGTTCTGTCAACGTGAGCACATCCGGCTTGACGTATCATCAGTGGCTCACCCCCAGTCTAATGGTCAAGCGGAGAGAGCCAATCAAGAGATCTTGAGAGGCATCAAGCCCCGGCTTATGGTTCCTTTGCAACGGACGCCGGGTTGTTGGGTGGACGAGTTACCTTCTGTGTTATGGAGCATCAATACCACGCCCAACAGATCCACGGGTTACACGGCTTTCTTCATGGTTCATGGAGCGGAGGCGGTCCTCCCTAGTGACATCCGTCATGACTCGCCCCGTGTGGCGGCATATGTCAAAGCTGATAATAAGAAGGCATGGCATGAAGCACTTGACCTGTTAGATGAGGAGCGTGACATTGCAGTGGCTCGTTCGGCGATTTACCAGCAGGATCTGCGTCACTATCACAACCATCGGGTTAGAACCAAAACTTTTCAAGAAGGCGATCTGGTGCTCCGACTCATCCAGGATCATACTGATATGCACAAGTTATCCCCCCCTTGGGAAGGACCCTTTGTGGTCAGCAAGAATCTGCACAACGGGTCATACTACCTAATTGATGTTTGAGAGCACAAAGACTCACGTAAATCGGAGGAGGAGACCCACCGGCCGTGGAATATTGCTCATCTTCGGCCATACTATACTTGAGCCATAGGCTCTGCTTATGTACATAGTTATGACAATGTATATATTATGATCAATATAATAAACCAGAACCTCAGCTAAAGCAGGGTATCTGTTGTTTTTCTTACATCATGTGTGGTTACATGGGGGCTTCTATTTCATGAAGAGGCGATTGGTTTACCCCTTGATTCAGCTTATCAAAGCTTTATATAAAAATCACTTGGGGGCTTGGTTGCATTTGAACCATAGCTACACCTCTTGATCGGCGCAATGCCACAATATCACTTGGGGGCTTGGTCGTATTCGAACCATAGTCACACCTCTTGATCGGCTCAAAGCCAAACTACTTCGGGGCCAAAGAGAGTGTTGCAAAAGAACAACTCAAATATAGGCACCCACTGAGCACAGCTCAAAATGTTACTTGGGGATTCTTTGCTGTCGCAATGAACAAAGAATCTACACTTGTAATAGGCTATCAAGCCATGGCTTGGAAGCCTAGTGTATACACCTAAAACCCCGGGTTAGCCTGACTTTTTAAGTAAGTCACTCCGCCCAGGTAAACCTGGTATGACCCGTCGAACTTTGACAAGTTACTCTAATAAGACCCTGAACTTGTCAAGTTAAAACGACGATTAGTTAAGGATTGAGGACCATCTTAAAAGGCTTTGTAAAATGGTTTAACTCAGTGGCCTGGCAGCCCATGAAAAGCCTCGAATTTGGGGCCTGGCAGCCCGTGAATAGCCTCGACTACAAGTGATTAGATTTATAATATATTTTTAGACCGGCGTTCATTAACCCGGCCTAACTTTCAGCTACAATTTGTCAGTATATGATCAATCATAATCCGGAGACTATTAAGCCGGTCTGGTTTCGACTATGAGTCGCCAGCAATGAATATGGATAAACCGGCGTTTATCACAACCAGGAACGATTTCATCATAAACCGGCACAATATGAAAGGATTTATTGTTACTCAAGATTAGGGTTATCACCCTCATTATAAAGTTGGTCTGCCAACATTATGACTCAAAGTCACAGGACACTATCAACTTTTTGTGTGCAGGAATAGATCGCTACGGATTATGAACATAATATGTCTTAAGCATGGCAGATTAAGAAGTGTCAGGCACAAATAAATATGCACGAAGGCATAACAGACCAAGTGTTTTAACTAGCCTATTACAAGGCGTTTCAGTGCCCAAAAGGATAATTGTTTCTGAATGAGCATTGCAACACGTGGAAGACTAAACCGGCCTCCGGATCATGATTCATCTCCAGCTTGACCTGACGGCTGCGAATCATCTTGCACCGGTTCATCCTCTTCGTCTCTACCCAGCGGCTGGAAGTCAATAGTTGTCCAGTCGATCCCAGTTAGGGCTTGGAACACAGCTTCATCGCTTATAAGGGTGGACGGTTCAATGTCAGGGGCATAAGTGTGCTTACGAATTGGCGGGATGAGATTTTGAACCTTAGGAGTTGGTGCGGCCACCCGTTTGTTGTTAACACCATAACTTCCCTGATAATGTGAAAGATCAGCTTCTTCAGCTAATTGGCAAGCCAGCGGACGTACTTCCCAGTTTATGGCTCGGAGGTCCTCATTGCCAAATTCTGATCCGTCTTCTTTCAAGCTCGGATAGCCTTTGCTGACATCTTCTGGATCAAGATCGGGCACCCATGCTTTTGCCCGGGTTAGCGCGGTCAGAGCACCAGCTCTTGCAGCAGATCTCTTTAACTCTTCTACCCGGGCAGGCAACATTGACAGCCTTTCTAAGGTCTCCTTGATTAAAGTTGGGGGCGGTTTGTTGTGAGAAGAGGTGCAGATAATCCGTTGCGCGCCGGTATATAACTGCTCTATAAGAGTATAGGCAGCCTTCAGCTTCTTCTGTACATCAGAGCCCAGGTGGCTAATGCGAGTTCCTGTATCATTCAAAACATCAGTAAATCGGCAATGAATGAGATGATATGATGAGGATTTAAAGATAGGAGGCTTACCGAACACAGCAGCAGTCATAGCACGTACTTGCCGCTTTACACCAGTCAGCTCGTCTACCACTGGTTTAAGAGTTGCTCTGTGTCCTCGGCTCTTTTCTGCAAAGCGGATTTTTCTGTGTTCCAATCCGCCCGCTCTTTGTTGAAACTCTCCTTTAGCTTTTACATAGCGGCTAAAGCGCTAGTCAGCTCATCCTTTGCCTTGGAAGTTTCGGCTTGCTGGGACTTGATATTTTCTTGCAGATTGGCGGTTTGAGATTCCTTTTTACTCAGCTCAGCCCATAAGAAACAGACATATTATGAGTTGACGGTATATATTTGAAGTACCAAGCACATAACAAGTTATGCACCTGATACTTGGGGGCTAATGCATATTTGCTTGTTCTCGGAAATTTCTACAAGTCCCAAGCACAATACAAGTATTACTCTTGGCACTTGGGAGCTAATGTAGGTTTGCTCAAAATACTGACATGGAAATTCTTTTAAAAAGTCCCGGTTCATCTTTATAAAGTTAAACAGGCCCTTGGGGGCTACACCAGTGAAAAGATACAGTATTGCAAATATAAAGTTATTACTAAGTCCCGGTTTGGATTGATATCATAAACCGTCACTTGGGGGCTACGGGAGTTGATATTTGGAATTTAAAAGAGAAACAGTTATGCAGAGTTGAGTATTAGTTACCTCGTATCGCTCTTTCATCAAGTTTACCAAACCGGCTTCATAGTCGCGGCTGGTGTACAGACGGTTCAAGAAGCCAGAGTGAATGTCTTGAGCATTGAGATGAGCATAGCTTGACAAGTCGGCGTTCCATTTGCCTTTGCCGATAGCAAAAAGTTCATCCTTGGCGCTATGTTTGGATAAAGCGACCGGGTTGCCAGGAGCGGTGTGGCTGATGCCGGTAATCATAACATCATCCTCTTTATCATCAACAGCCTTCACGGGAGTTGGCGGTTTGTCAGTAGCCTTAGCTGGACTGGCCGATTTGTCATCAAGTCGGACCGAGCTGGTCGGTTTGTCAGCATGGCTTGTGGTGTCAATTTCTACTTGTTCAGTAAACAAGTCATGGTCTTGAGGCGGCGGATCATTAAGCATGGCCTCAGCATCGGTTTCTTCCGGATCTGGTGTCTTTTCCGGTTCAACAACCACATTATCGTCAGTCGGTTTATTCAACCGAGCCTTCTTGCTGGGTCGAGGCTTGGCACTGAAAAGAACAAATATGAAAGGTCAATACATCAGGTGAATATAAGGTATTAAGAGTCAGTTTAAGGCATAACTTACCCAAGAACTGTCTTGAGGGCAGGAAGTTGTGTAGCTGTTGACCCGCCAGAAGATGAGTGAGGTGTTCCCTGATAATTCGAATCAGACGGATTAAGAGGCTGTCGGAAACAACCCACCTTGGGGCAAGAAGTGTCAAGGGTATAAGAGACCTCTGATGGGCATTTCTGAACCGGAGTGTTCGGTAAACCAGCGGAGGTAACTACCTGGCCGCTGTGCCGGGTTGTGCGGTGAGCTTCGTGTTGCTGCGTCTTCAAAAGAAAGTTTGGGTCCAAGTAAGCAAGGGGGTGAGAAAATTTTACTTTCCGGTTTGCTCGATGGATTTTTGATGTTGGCAGAGGATCTGAATCGGAGGAAAGAATGATTACCTCTACATCATCAGCTTGACTGCCTTCAGCGTTGTCCTGATAATAGTCATTGTCAATGAGGTGTATGAAAAATGAACCAAGAGAGTCAAGTTCTACCTCTGAGTCCGGATTAGCTACATCGGCATCAGCATTTGGCTCGGAAGACGCAGTGGTCCTTTTCTTGGCAGGTTTTTTAACAACCTTGGTCTTCGGGCGAAGTGGCTTTGCCGGTTTGTCTTGTGGTTTTGCCGGTTTATCCTGTGGTTTTTTCTTCCAGAACGGATCATCACCCTGGCAAAGATGAACAAATTTTGAGAGAATGTTTAAAGGATTAAGCTGAAAACAAAGAAGTCATATGATTCTTACAGCTGGCGGTTTGTTGGAGGTGCAGAAAGGACTTAATCCGGTCTGGCCGCAGACGGCCTCCGGTTCATTCAACATCTTCTTGACAGCCTCTGTAACTTCAGCCTCTGTTACCTGAATATTAATATGTCATTGAGGATCAGTCAAACTCCCTGTGTATTCACACATCAAACCGGGGCGCCGGCTTAAGGGCAGAATGCTCCAGCTTATCCAACAACGAGCAAAGTCAACACCTGTTAAACCGTTCTCCATGAAGGCTCTAAGCTTTGACAGTTGTGGGGCATAGTTGGCCCTTTCCTTTGCAGTTAACCTCTGAGGAAAGGGATGTGTATTGCTAAGACGGTGAGGGCGGTAACCCGGCAAAGCGTTTTCATCAGTTGGAGATGTGTCTTTGCAATAAAACCAACTCTGGTTCCACTCCTTGGGTGAATGTGAAGCTTGGCGTGAGGGAAGCTGACTTCCTTCCTTTTCTGAACGCAATTCTGCCAAGTTCAGTATTGGGTCCATCTGTGAACTCTGTGCGACAGTTTAAGTGGAAGAAATCCCTAAACAATTCAACTGTGGGTTCCTCTTGAAGATAAGCCTCACAAAAGACTTGGAAATGGCAGATGTTGGACACAGAGTTTGGACCGATGTCCTGAGGGTGAAGCTGGAAACTGGCAAGCACATCTCAGAAGAATTTGGAACCGGGAGGGCTAAAGCCTCGAACCAGATGGTCAACAAAAACGACTACCTCTCCGTCCTTGGGTTTACGAGGATTTTCCGGACCAGGGGCCCTCCAGTGGATGACCTCCTTCTTGGCTAAAGCGCCAGTTGCGACACATCTGTTTAACTGATCTTCAGTGACCCGGGAAGGAACCCAGTTGCATTCATAGACTTGTTTGGCCAACTCAAGGGAAACTGAAACACAGTTATTGCCGGTTTAAGATTTATACGGAACAGGTATAAGGCGATACAATTTAAGCAGAGGTGTACGCATATTGCTAAACTGGAGTCTGATATTGCTAAGCTGGAATCTCACGATGGAGAAGGTGCAAAGATAAATGAATCGGAGGTTTACGAGGGGACTAATGATACCTACCGGATTATCATTTTTTCAAAGCTAAACCGCCTATATTGGTATGAAAGGTACAAATCTAAAGTACTTAAGTGCAGGAAAAACAAGTTTCGCAGATTGAGGTGATAAATTTCAGATCTGCGGTATGATAGAAAACTAGAAAATATTCAGACCTAATTTCAAGTGCTTAAATAGATCATCAAGTTCAGACAAGTTTATATATAAGGGAGATGCTCCAATAAGGAAAAGGGGGATTATGGCTACGGCCGCACAAGACGTATCAGATTCGATTTAGCTGTTTGTGTTATTAAGAACAGGGAAGAACGGCGCCGGAGCTTCAGTAAACTCTGATGAACACTGAAACCTAATGGTGAATCTAGAGTGAGGAGAAGAGGAACTTACTGATGCTGAGGAAGCAGCGGAGGATCGCCGCGTTTCTCTGGTGAGGTCAAGTTGATGCAGCGGCCGTTGTTGAGGCAGATGCGAAGATCGACGGCGGCGGCAGAGCTCGAATGTTGGTCGGCACGAGGAAGAAGACGATGCGAAGAGGCACGGGGGGGGAGTGAAAAGGACCCCTCGGCCTTATTTATAAGGTGAATGGATAAGTGGCAGGCGCGAGAATCGAGGAGCCCGAAAAATGGGATATGTGACAGCTCTGTTGCCTCGATTGTCGGAGGCTCGTTAATGAAGTTGGGTTATGTGCCGTTTTTAATAACAGATGATGTCATGGCGATTTATCATGGTCCTGGAAGGTGACGTCACGGCGGTTTACAAGATTATGCGAAGGTGCTAAAGAAGAAATTTTCTGAAGTATTGAGGATTGACATGAACCAATTCAAATCAATCTGGGGCCTAATGTTGGGGATATTACTGCTGGGCGTAAACCGGCCAGGAGAGGCCGGGTTAACCCCATAATGGTTCACTGTATCTGAAGCCCATGAAGACAAAGACGGTGGCGCTTTATGAAGGCCCAAGGCCCAAAGCCGGTTTAAGGCCTGTAGACATAAACCGACATTGATATGTAAACTTGTGTTATAAGATAGAAAGAGCAGAGACCGAGCCGGACACGTTGATGAGCCGGCCTCGGGATTCTGTAAACCGACGGGCGTCAACCCATGTATATAAGGGGACGACCCGGCGGCGGTATAGGGACAACAGACAACAACTCGATACTCAGGCAAAGTGTATTCGTTCCCTGGTCATCGAAACCCTAGCAATTCCACAACAACTGGATTAGGCCTTTACCTTCACCGCAAGGGGCCGAACCAGTATAAACTCTCTGCGTCCCTTGTCCGCTTTAACCCCTTTAAGCTAACCCGTAGCGATGGCTCCACGACTAAGTCCTTTCCCCAGGACATCTGCCATGACAAAACCACGACACCCGGGATAAGGAGTGGCATCTCTCCGGAGAGTCAGACCACACGCCAGCGTCGTCACTCCGGTTTTTATGGCATGTCCACCCTCGGACCTCAAGTCTATCTCTTCCGAGAGACATATGAATGCCACCAAGTTTTGCTCGGCAATCAACAACATCCGATCACTCGGAGAACCTTTTAGTCATCACCACTAGGTCACCCCGCGCGTCGCCATTGGTTAGACACATCCTCACCACTCGGCTGCCCCGCGCGTCGCCACTCGGTGAGACACATCTACATCAATCGGCCGCCCTGCGCATCGCCACCGGTTGGACACATCTTCACCACTCGGCCACTCACGCGCCTTCAGACAGCTAAGTCATTCTACATGCACTACATTCTGTTATTTCCGCGTTCGCGGGTGTCCTGTAACTCACACATCACGTTCACTCACAGGCCACGCCATCGAGTGTGCCTCTACGCTCGGTTGTTTATCTTCACATACTTCCTTAGTACTGGTTATTTGACTCTCGAGTCCAACTTCCATTTTAACACATGCGTCATTCACGAGCACCATGTGTTCTTCATTTCGAGTTTGCATCGGTCCTTGTGGGCCTTCTAACACATCAAGTTGGATCATTCACCGCGTCAAGTTCGATCAATGCCTTCGCTCTTCTAGACTCTTGTTAGTTCTGAACCAGCAAGTCCCTTGCACACCCAACGGGTGTCTCTGGGTGTCACTTACACAAATCATTTCAGCACACATCACATTTCCTCGAGAAATTATTATGTTGGATTGTGTTATTTTCATACACAAGTTACGGGACCACTCGGCGGCTTTGTGCGCCAACTTCATCGCTTCTCGGTCTCGGTCACTGTATCGGTCCTAGCGCACCGCAACACCGACCTTGCCGTTCTGTTGATTTCAAACACATTCGACCAACCCCTCTGTGGAGTCCTCTTCATCGTGTCAATGACATAGGCCTCATCGTCTCGTTGAGCATGAGACAGAGAAGTGCCTTTTGTAATTAAACCGCACACTTAACTACTTTGCGAGTTTGCCTCTCTTGAGCATCACTCGGAAGCTTCTCCTCATCTTTACCCGAGTCCGACTCAATGAATTACAAATTATCCATTCAAAACTATATTTCTCGTATTCTGACATGTCCATTGTCGAAGCCTGTAGTATGCTCGGGGGCTACGCCGCACTCGAGGGCTGCAGCACATTCGGAATGACACTCTCTTGGGTGGTCGAGTACTTCATCACCAGTCAGATCCTTCACTTCAACAAGCGAATTCGATCCGCCACTTTGACAAGTTACATAATCACTCAGACACTTTGCGCGCCATCTTCGTTACTACTCAGACTCAGTTGTCGCACCGGTCTTGTTGCGTCGCAACCACACTACACTAACCTTGTCGCTACATCAGCTTCGAAAGCATCTGGCTAACTCCTTCAAGGACCATTTATGCCACTTGGCAGGACTCATAGTCCTTCACTCCGCCACCCCGCGCATCACCACTTGGCTAGACACGTAGTCCTACACTCAGCCACCTCACACGTCATCACTCGGCCGCCCCGCACGTCGCCGCTCAGTTGTGCACGTCTTCATCACTAAGCCGCCTCGCACATCGCCACTTGGTTGTGCATGTTTTCATCACTCGGCCACCCCGCGCGTCGTCACTCGGTTATACACATCCTTGCCCCTCGGCCGCCCCACGCGTCACCATCAGTTGGACATGTTTTCACCACTACACCCCAACACGGGAATGAGTAAGTTACCCATATGATCAAACCTCATATCGCACTCTGTACCAAGCTTACCTCTTTCGAGCATCACTCGGGGTCTACACACTGCCGTGGGCCACGCCGCCCTGAGGGGTTACGCCCATTTAATCAACCTGTCAATCACATCAGGAATATTTTTCTGACCATACATGCTCGGTCCGCTAAAGATCTATAATGTAGCATCGTCCACTCGCACGATTGCCCAAATTATTACCTGGAGTCATCTTCAAGACTGCAAAAGGGTGAAACGACGCTCCTCTACGGATACACTTGGCCCTTATTCTAGGCTCCAAAGCATCAGTTCCACAAACTTGGACTCAGAGATGGCATGTGCTGGTGTTCCCCCGGGATAATGAGTGGCCTCTAACCGGAGATTCAGCCCAAACACTAGCCTCGCCACTCGGGTTTCATGGCACGTCCACATCGTACCACTAGTCTATCTCCTCCGGGAGACATACGAGTGCCACCAAGTTATTCCTTGCAGTTAACATACCCCGATCAATTGGGAAGCATGTCCACTCGGACAAATCCCTCTTTCATGTAAAAGGGTGAAAACAACGCTCCTCTACGGATACACTTGGCCCTTCTTCTAGGCTCCAAGGCGTTAGTTTCACAAACTTGGACCCAGAGATGACCTGTGCCGGCGTTCCCCTGGGATAGTGAGTGGCATCTCTCCGGAGAATTAGCCCACGCGCCGGCGTCATCACTCGGGTTTCATGACATGTCCTCACTCGGACCTCTAGTCAATCTCTCCCGAGAGACATATGAATGGCACCAAGTTTTGCCAGCAATCGACCCAATCCGATCAATCAGAAAACGTATAGTCCAGAATCCGTTGAAGCTTTGTTCAAATCGTAGTTGACTAAAGCTTGACGACAGGCGCCGAGTGCCCCCGCAGCACTCGGGCCAGATTAAGTTTGTAGTAAACACATTGTACTAAACCTCAACTGATTTGGGCGTTAAACCTATGGGAGCGCCGTCAGTCGGCATGTTCCTCACCCGGCTTTCTACTCTTTCATAAAATACACTCAATACCTAATGCTCATGCTTTGTCTGCAACCTGGTCCCAACCCAACTGTCTTGTTGGCAAGAGCAAAAGCTAACGGTCAATGTAAGAAGTACTAATGGAACGATTACTCCCTGGAGTGTCCAGCTTTTTTCTACACTCAACAGTTTCAAGGCCGAATTCATTCATCGTGCCGAGTGCACGAAGATTTCCTTGATTGATCCAGTTCCAGGTTGAATTTATTTACCGTGCCAAGTGCAAGAAGATCAGTCCGACTGACTCAGCTCCAGGATGAAGATCCATCTGATTGACTCAATTTTAGACTAAAAGATATTTATCATGCCGACTGCATGGAGGTGTACCAGGAGACTTAAACCCTCTGCCAGACTCATCTAGCCCGACAGAGGCTCAGGGACTACACCCATTGGGTGCACTCAGCGTGCCCCCACTGGAAGAGAACTCAGAAAGAAACATTTTGCTCGGTCAAGTCCAGCAACAACATTCAAGTACAACAAACCCTAAAGACTCCAACCGACTACTAGCAATCAGTCGAAGTCTCAGGGGCTACACCCTATGGGTGCGCTGATCGCGCACCCATAAAACAAAATTCCGAGTAATCTGTTACTCGATGCAAGACCAGCTCGAGATCACTCAAGTACTACTCGACTTTTGAGTCGAGGAGAAACAAGCTAGACCAATACCAAATCGTCAAGTACTACTCGACCTCCGAGTCGGAGAGGAACAAGTTCGATCAGTGTCAGCTAAGAAGATTTTTAGTTCTCTCAGACCCCCGTCGACTGCCTGCAGTCGACGACGGTCTCCGGGACTACACCCAGTGGGTGCACTCAAGGTGCCCCCACTGGAGTAATCTCCACTCGGTACGGCCTGACCAGTCCGAGTGACGAACAACAAACAAACAAGTTCTAAGGCCCCCGTCGACTACCAAAAAAAGAAACATTGCTATAAGGTGAGTTTAATGCTCCTGTGTGGACCTGTTTTGAGCCTTCTTCTAGGACTCAAAGCGTGAAACTCAAAAGTTTGGATCTAGAACTGACTCGTATTGACGTTCCTCCGGGATAAGAACAACACCTCTCTGAGAGAGCAGTCCATGCGTCAATCTTGTTGCCCGGATTTAATGACACAACCATACTCTGATCACGAGTTAACCTCTTCCGAGAGATGAACGAATGTCACCAAGTTGCTCCTCGCGGGCACTTACCCCAGATCAGTCGAGAAGCATAGTGCCAGAATCCATTGAGATTTTGTTCAAACCTTGGTTGTCTGAAAGCACGATGATGGGTACCGAGTATCTCTTTAATCACTCGGGCCAAATTGTGTCTTTCAAAAACTCATTATGCAAAATCACAACCGATTTTGGGGCTAATGTTGGGGACACACATAACAAGTAGGCCCACGAAGGGTCAAAATATATTAAAGCATGGGGCCACACATCAGGTGGGTCTAGATAAATTTCATACAGACATACTATCCACTCAGACAAGCAACGTACTATCCACTTGGATAAGCAGTGTATCATCCACTCGGATGACAATCCACCACTCGGGTGTATGACTCACTCGGATACACGGAGACCAACAGGCAGCATGGCAGTCAAAGCATCATTCTCATAGTGGAGGTTTCGTAGTGGACTGGCATTATGGCATTCATGCCCCACTTTGTAACATAAGAGCTGAGGGGGTGGCGCACTCTATATAACACTACGAAAAAAGACACATCCGTGACATTTTGGGCCAAACGAATTTTTTTCCTGTCATACTTATGACACTTTGTCGGCATTCTGGGAACGGGGGTCCCCAGACTTGCTTGCCTGCGGCCCACGGCGTGGCTGTGCTGCAGGCCTGTATGGCCCATCTTCATCAACGAGACGTTCAAGAATCTCGCGAGGGGCCAAGCCTCGCGAGGTGGATGACACAAGACCTCCTCAGGAGCGGCCTCACCAGGCTGCCTCGCCAGGAGGGGAGAAATCAAGGCGGGGCAAACCTCGCGAGGCTCTCGTGCCGTGAGCCATGACGATCAAGATCAGGCGGGCGCCAGCACGTGCAGCGTCCTTGTTTCCTCTTTGGTGCTAAGGAGGCAAGCGCAGGCGCGGAGTACCGAGGCATCAAGCAAAGGTTTCCATATCAGTGAAACGAGACCAAGACCGGCCGGACGGCAGGATGGAGGTCACCATGGAGCCCAAGACGGCGTCATCACCAGAGCCTTTTGCAGGCGAAGACCGCTTTTGTCAGGATAAGCTGTACTAGCTGTCCCCTTTCAAATTGGCCGTTGTTGGCTCCATTCCCGCTCAATATTTGGGGAGAGGACTAGGGCCTATATAAGTAGAACTAGCCACCATAGTGGAGGAAACTCATCTTAGACTGGATCTACACACCCACAAGTCTGCAGAGCACAAGAACACCTCAACCTCAGGAGGCTGTTCTTCCCCTTGTACTGCTCATCATCAGCCCAAGAGGAAATCCACCACCACTACACTGGAGTAGGGTATTACACCACAATGGTGGCCCGAACCAGTATAAATCTTGTGTCTTTGTGTTGCGAGTTCGTCGAGTTCGTCCGCAAGATCTTAGCGAGCTAGGGCATAGATCGGTAGGAAGGAAATCTCCGCGCGCACCCTAGTGTTCGAACCTTGAGGGTTTTGCCGGAACCCGTGATCCGCCATTTGGCGCGCCAAGTAGGGGTGTGCCAAAGCTTCCCTTCCATCGTTCGCGTCCAGTTGCTCCATCGTCTCCATGGCGGACGCTGGCCGTGCTCGTGCCGGGCGCCGGGCTGCCCTGGCCACCCGCGTCGCTCGGACGGCTCCCGTCGGTGGGCCACCTCGTCGTTCTCCGTCTCCTGCCGCCAACGCCGCCACCGGCCCGGCGGGGAACGAGCAGCAAGCATCCTTGTTGCACCCCTCGATGCGGCAGGACGGCCGCACCGCCACTCCATCACTGACTCCTGCTGGTTCGTCGTCTCACGCTCGTCGCGCTCCCATGGACGCATGGGCCGCACCGCCCGATCGACGACCTCTACGAGGACTGGCTCGACCGCATCGCCGAGATTGTCCGCGCCGCAGGGGGCTCCCCTGCGCCGTCCCTCTCTCCGCCGGGCCCACCGCCAGCTTCTGGCGACGCAGCTCACGGAGCACCTCCACCACCTCTGCCCCAAGATGGCACCTTGGCGCCAAGGCGTGCGGCTCCGCGACGCGATCCGCCGCGTCCGGCACCCGCGCGTGAAGAAGGAAGCTGCCAAGAAGTCCCTCGACCGCAAGAAAACGCTCCGCCACTCCTCGCCCCGCCGCGCCAGGATCGTCTATCGCGGCAGGCCCCCGCGCCACTTGCCATGGCGGCGCGTGAGCGTCAGGACCAAGCTCCGCCTCCACGACGGGCCCCGGCGACCACGGCCGGGTGCCGCGCCTTCACCCCCGAGCTGCGTAGCGTCGCCTGGCCAAGCAAGTTCAAGCCAGATCTGCCTCCATGGCTACAACGTCCTCAAGAAGCCGGGAAGCGGTGGAATCATCACGGTCCCATGCGAAGAAAGAGACGCGGTGTGCTCCCTCGAGCATGCCTTTCAAGCTGCAGCAATTGACGACCCCGACAGCCAGGGCGATGGCCCTCCGGAGGCCATCCCCAAGAAGAAGAAGCAGTTGCGCCATGCCGGACCTCAGGAGGGTGGCGTCGCGGCTGGAACCTCGTTAGGATCAGCGCCCGCTCCAGGGGCGCCTCCCTCTATCGCATAGGAAGGCGCGCCCAGCGCCCTCCTCGGGCAGGGCTCGGGGGCTCTCTTCTGGAGGGCCTCAGACCTTGCCAACATCACGAGGGAGACGCTCGGGCACCACTTGGAGGCGTGCTTCAAGGCACGTTTCCCTCAGGAGGACACAGGGCAAGGAGTGCCCACCGCTCAGGAGTTCATGACCAAGACCACTCAGGAACTGCAGGACGCAAGGGCCATGCGCGGCGACCGCCACTTACGAGGCGAAGCCCCTCATCCAGGCGAGGATGTCGGGCTGCGTGTCTGCGTCGATGTTCTAGGGCTCAACAGGGTTGCCTCTCAGGAGCTTTTCTGGCCTTCGCGTGTGGGCCATTGCGAGGGTCAACCACACAGCTACGTTCGCATGCCTTTCGGCTTGCCAAGCGTGTCGTCAGCCTATCAGCGCAACCTGCGGTGTGTCCTGGCGGCTTAGGAGGCCAAGCACCACGCCGTCCTGGCAGAGATGGAGACGGTCCTCAGGGAACCACCTGAGCCCCCAGAGCCTCTCGAGGCTCAGGGCCCTGGTGGCTCGTGAGGAGCATTCCCTTCACTGCGTACCTTCAACTGCCCCAACAACCCTTCATCAATAAAACCAGGTGACATTTTCCAAGTTCATTCAGCTAGGAGCGCCCCTTGGGCTGCATCATTCCCAGACCGCATGGGTCCGTCCCTGCGGCATGTATCACTTTTGTGTATGTCTTTAGCTTACCCTGTTGGGGGCGCCCCTCGGGCTGCATCATCCCCAAGCCGCTCGGGCCTGACCTAGTGGCATGTATCTTGCTGCATTTACCCAAGCTGACCTGCCTTTCATGCGTAATCTACCTGTGGTTATCACCTGCTCGACTATCACCTCCCACGGGGGCTACTCACACTGGCACGGTGTTTGCGCATGGGTCCGTCCCTGCCACGTCGACAAACCTGAGCGGTCGGGCTCTGGCTCGCGGCACGCTCCATGCACGTCACCTCACCAGGCCCTCAGTGCCTCCATTTCCTCATGGAGCAACCATTGGCAGGCTGGTAACCATAATGGAAAAACCGTGTTTCTCCTTGTGTTGGTTCGCAGGGATCTCATGAGGATGATGGCAGGTCGCACCGCGAGCTTCCTTTTCTCCCGTGCAATCCGCTTGCACGTTAAAAGGGGGGCTCTTGAGCATCGCGACTCAGGAGCTCTTACTGGCTCTCCAGCCCTCACCCCCTGGCCTTGACCACGGCATCGCGACCTGGCATACCAGCGGCGGCTGAGCTCGCTCAAGGGCCGGGACCTGAGGACGTAGAGCACTAAGGTGAACATGGGAGAAGGGAGACTCGTATGGGCCCGACCTAGCTATGCTGCGTAAGCTTGCGCGCGAGCCTGGCGCATCACAAGGACTCGGCCCCAAGCTAGCAAGATAAGTCCCGCGCTCGTACCAACTAATCGTTGGAGCCTAGGTGCTACGCTCGCCGCATACCTATCGCGGCCACGTCGCCCCCGTTTCTTACCTTACCATGGCTGCTTGAGCGCTAAAGGGGACCTCTTGAGCATTGCGCCTCAGGGGCTCTTACTGGACCTCGGGCCGCTCACCTCCTGGCCTTGACCACGGCACGCGACCTGGCATACCAGCGACGGCTACAGCTTGCCTGGGGACCGGGACCTGTCAGTGTAGAGCAGCAAGCTATTGCGAGGTTGGAAAGGGCAGACCGAGCCTTAACAGGACATGTGTTCGCAAATTTTTCATAACAAGGAAGATATACACAAAAGACAATACAGACCCTTTACACACCCCCACGGGATACTCCATGATTCTTCATAGGGAACAAAAGACGAGAACTTAGGGGAATCCTACCTACACCCTCCCGTGGCGGACGCCATCATTAACAGTGGGCCGCGGGAGGCCGGCGCCAACCCCATCCAGATCAGCGGCGGCAACGGCTAGACGACGCAACCCTGCTCCGGGCGCGGCGAGAGCTCGGGGGCACGTTGCTATCTTCGCTTGTCTCCAGAGTCTCGTAGAGCTCGGGAGAACCGCTGGGCTCCCCGGGGCTGCTGCTGCTGGAGTAGCCACGAGCGGGGCGCGCGTCAACCTGGCGCTCCCCTCCAGGGCAACACTCCAGGCGGCGGCCCTCCGCGTCGAAGACCTTGAAGAAAAGCGTGGAGGCGCCGTCATACTCGAAGTGGACCGCGAGGGCGCCCTTCGCACAGCAAACCCGCGCGACCTCGCCCCAGCTATGGGTCATGAAGATCTTGCCGGAGGGGACCGCATCGACCACTGCTCCGGTCGCCGGAGCGTCGCAGTCAGCATGCTGTAGCCAGAGCTCGAGAGGCCCCCTCGGCGGCATCACGTCAGTGAAGAACCGCGGGAAGCGGATCCAAGAGCTTGGAGGCATCGGCGCCCATAGCACAAGCTCGCGCGAGGAATCCGCAGCGTGGATTCCAGGAGCAACGGCACGCATCGCCATCGCGCGGCGACCACGGGCGCGGCGCGGGTGGCACCTCTCATCGCTCCCTCCTCCTGTGCCCCCGGCTTGGGCGTACAAGGGTAGCGGATACCTCGGAGGAGGCCGCTCGCACCAAGGCCTCGTCACCACCGGCATCACCGCTTCGTCACGACGATGGACCGGCCTCTTCTTCGGCGGAAGCGGCCCTGGATCATCGCGGGGAGCCTTTCCTTTCTCTTCAGCGGAAAACCTTCGGATCGGCGCCATTGTTTCTAGCAGAGGAGCAAGGAGGGAGAAGCAGGCGAATCGCGGAGAGATGGGCAAAGGGGGCTCTGCCCTCCTCCCCATTTATAGTTGAAGAAGGCCAACTGGCGCCTCCCATGATCACAGGTAATGATGGTTTTCCTTGCATGTCGCAGGGACTTATCAAGTCGAGCAGTTGCCGAGGCAGTGTGGGGAAGCGGAGAGGCCCACGTCCAATCAGCCGCCACGCGTCGACCAAGGCCGCAGGCTTTTGGGGCCCGCGGCGCTCCGTGCTTGACCTTTGGCTTCACCGCGAAGCCAAGCCCGAGGGCACCTTGGGCCCGGTGGCTACTGTCAGCGTTCTGGGAACGGGGGTCCCCAGACTTGCCTGCCTGTGGCCAACGGCGTGGCTGTGCTGCAGGCCTGTACGGCCAATCTTCATCAACGAGACGTTCAAGACCCTCGCGACGGGCCAAGCCTCGCGAGGCGGATGACGCAAGACCTCCTCGGGAGCGGCCTCACCAGGCTGCCTCGCGAGGAGCGGAGAAATCAAGGCGGGGCAAACCTCGCGAGGCTCTCATGACGTGAGCCATGACGATCAAGATCAGGCAGGCGCCATGGTGCTAAGGAGGCAAGCGCAGGCGCGGAGTACCAAGGCATCAAGCAAAGGTTTCCATATCAGTGAAACGAGACCAAGACCGGCGGACGGCAGGACGGAGGTCACCATGGAGCCCAAGACGGCGTCATCACCAGAGCCTTTTGCAGGCGAAGACCGCTTTTGTCAGGATAAGCTGTACTAGCTATCCCCTTTCAAATTGGCCGTTGTTGGCTCCCTTCCCGCTCAATATTTGGGGAGAGGACCAGGGCCTATATAAGTAGATCTAGCCACCATAGTGGAGGCAACTCATCTTAGACTGGATCTACACACCCACAAGTCCGCAGAGCACAAGAACACCTCAACCTCAGGAGGCTGTTCTTCCCCTTGTACTGTTCATCATCAGCCCAAGAGGCAATCCACCACCACCACACTGGAGTAGGGTATTACACCGCAACGGTGCCCCGAACCAGTATAAATCTTGTGTCTTTATGTTGCGAGTTCGTCGAGTTCGTCCACAAGATCTTAGTGAGCTAGGGCGTAGATCGGTATGTCGGATGTGGGGTTTCGGCAAAACCCTTAAGGTTCGAACTCTGGGGTGCGCGCGAAGTCTTTCCCCCCTACCGATCCACGCCCTAGCTCACTAAGAACTCGCGGACGAACTCGACGAACTCGCAACACAGAAAGACACGATATTTATACTGGTTTGGGCCACCGTTGTGGTGTAATACCCTACTCCAGTGTGGTGGTGGTGGATTGCCTCTTGGGCTGCTGAGGAACAGTACAAGGGGAAGAACAGCCTCCTGAGGTTGAGGTGTTCTTGTGCTCTGTGGACTCGTGGGTGAGAGCTCAATGAACTAGCTGGTGCCCCCTACTGTGGTGGCTAGCTCTACTTATATAGGCCCTGGTCCTCTCCCCAAATATTGAGCGGGAAGGGAGCCAACAACGGCGGGCAAATTTGAAGGGGAACAGCTAGTACAAGCTATCCTGACAAAAGCGGTCTCCGCCTGCAAAAGGCTCTAGTGGTGACAAGGAGGCTGTGCGCGCTGGCGCCCGCCTGGTGTCGATCGTCATGGCTCACGTCACGAAAGTCTCGTGAGGTTTGCCCCGCCTTGATATCTCCGCTCCTCGTGAGCCTGCCTGACTAGGCCACTCCTGTGGAGGTCTTGCGTCGTCCGCCTCGCGAGGGTCTTGGATGCTTTGTTGACGAAGGTGGGCCGTAGGGCCCGCTAACTTAGCCACGTCGTGGGCCACAGGCAGGCAAGTCTAGGGACCCCCGTTCCCAGAACGCCAAAAGTAGCCCCCGGGCCCAAGGTGCGCTCGGGCTTGGCTTCGCGGCGAAGCCAGGGGTCAAGTGCGGAGCGCCGCGGGCCCCAAAAGCCTGCGGCCTTGGTTGACGCGTGGCGGTTGATTGGACGTGGGCGTCTCCGCTTCCCCACGCTGCCTTAGAATCCCCCTGGCTACGCGGCCCCCGCGACCTACACAGTTCTTCCCTCGTCGTCTGCGCCACGCTTCCCCAATCTCCCTGCTCCTTCGAGACACTATTGCTTCTCTCCAATCTGACCTGCCCCCTGCCCGCTTCGTTGTCATGGCGCCGAAACAAGCAGACAAGGGGAAGAAGCCCTTATCTCCGCCAAGCACTCCTCCGGACGTTGAGCCGGCGCTGGGCCGATCCCCGGTGCTCAACGACGAGGCCATGGACAAGGTGCGTCCGATGCTTGCTTCCAGCTTCAACGAGTGTGGAGAGACGGTGGCTTGGCCTGCGTCTCGCACTCGCATGGCTCGGGCAGCCACTGAAATCCCAATCTTCATAGATGCCCTCTAGGCTAGCCTGATTCCTCCCTTCTCCGCCTTCTTCAACGTGGTGCTCGAGCATTATTAGATCCACATGCTACATCTTGACCCTCAATCAGTGACTCTTCTCGCCGTCTTCGCCTTCATGTGCGAAGCCATGGTGGGTGTCGCCCCTTCTGTGGCCCTCTTCCGCCATTTCTTCTCATTGCATCTGATCGACCCTCAGCAAAGCTCGGGGTGCGTGAGCTTCCAGGCCGTGCGCGACGGTGGGCGCGGGGATCGACTTCGAGCTTCCTCCGTCCACGAGCGAGTTTCGGACACGGTGGGTGTTCGTCGATGCCGGCATGATCAGCCCTCTGCTCCATGCCCCGCCAGGGCCCGCCGTTCCCAACCCCAGTTGGGGTCATGAGTAGCTTGCAAGCCCCCGACTCGCTCCCGTCTGGTTCAGGTTGGGGAACCTGAAGAAGCGTGGTGTGACCGCACCTACGGTGGTGAAGGAATTCGTCAAATGCCGGGTTGCTCCGCTTCAGCGCCACTCCCGCCCGATGTGGACCTTGCTCAAGAGTCAGGACCACATGAGGTTTCAGGACTCTGGGCTCCCTCTCGGGACGCGGCAAACAGTGCTCAAGGTCCTGACGGGCGTCCCTTTGCTGGCCGAACTGCCTGGGAAGAACTGCCTGTTGTATCGCTACAAGAACAAGAATGAATTTGTAGAGAGCATGCCTCCCTTCAATGAGGGGGGGCCGCAACCGCTCGGCCTGGTGGGGCCCCGCGAGAATCCTACCGTTGTGGCTCCCTTCCTCACCGCCGGTGCCGTGCTGGCCCCGAGTGAGGGTGCAGGAGGGCGAGCTCCGACGGGGGCGGGTGGCCCAAGTGCCGAGGAGCACATGCCGTGTGGTGATCCTGGGGCGTCGTCTTCGGGAGTTCGCGATTCCTCTCATGAGGCGTCGGTTGCTGAGGTGGCGCAGCACGCGGTTCCCGAGGCCAAGGCCCCGGATACCTCGTGAGGTTGTGTGAGATGGCGCCCGACTGTTCGCCGCAGCCGGGCACCCCTGAAACGGTTCTTCCGAGCTCTTCCTCAGCCTCACCCCGCGCTGACCGCCATGTCCAGCGCTTCGGTCGGCTTTGCGTGGACTTCGAGGAGCTCCGCAAGAGGAAAGGATCGCCAAGCGGCAACAGCATCTTTGGGCCACTGAAGCGAAGGAAGTACATCGCCGTCGACGTGTAAGTCCCGCATTGCTGTGGCTTCTTGTGTGTTGTTTCCATCTCCTGACATCAGTTCTTCAGGGCTCCTTCCGTCGAGGAGGATGCGCCCTCTGAGAAGTGGCCTCCTCCTTCCTCAACTCCCCCATCGGCCTTGAGCACCCCGGGTCCGCTTGCAGCCCCTGGAGCAGGGTTGTTTGAAGGAGCGCTCTTGCCTTCACGGCGCGCTGAACCCGCGGCTTGGTCGCTCCTTCCCCATGGTCTGGTGTGGAGCTTGGCGGGCGTGCCCAAATCCCCTCCTTTGGTCATGGGCAGTAGCTGGTTGGCTTCGATCTTTGGTTCCTCTGCAAGTAGTGAGCCCCAATTGGCTTGGGCTCCTCGCGAGGACTGGTTGAGGTTAGGTGCAGCGCCAGCCCCCAGCCCCCTACCGAGAGGTGGCGCGCCGCTTGATACCCCGCCCGCAGCCCCCGAGGCGGTGGACGAGGCGGGTCGTCCGTTCGAGTTCGAGCATGGGCGGAGCGTAGTCCGCCATGAGCTTTTCCAGGAGGCAATGAGCGCAATGAGCCGACTTGGTGAAGAGCTCGCGGGTGTTGACTCGCGCCTTGAGGCTGAGGGTCTTCGGCTGGTGGAGGAGAGGTGCAAGCTGAGGGTGGCTATCAACCTCGGCCGCTATCAGCGTGACCTTGAGAACGCGAAGGCCGAGGCATCCCTCAAGGTTTCCTGTGAAGCCCGCTCGCGAGCTTTGGAAGAGGCTCGCGAGGCTGCGGAGAAGCGCGCGTGGGAGCTCCAGGCTTGGAGTGCGTCCCTTGAGCAGCAGGTGGAGGCGCGCAGAACCGCTCTTGCATCGCTAAGGGGGACGCCCGTGGAGGAAGAGGAGGTCCGGAAGTGCGAGGAGGCGCTGGCCCTGGAAGTCATAGAGTGCAGCCTCGAGCTCGGGCAACTAGAGATGAGGGAGCGTCAAGTTGCTCAAGCAGAAGATGTCGTCGGGGCTCGCGAGGCCAGGGTCCAAGAGGAGGTCGACCCCCGGGTGGCCGAGGTTCACGTAGACCTGGAGGGTAGGTACGAATTGAAGCTGAAGCTCGCGGGTACGGAGGATGCGGGCAGGGCCGCTGCCCTCAGGCCCAGGTTGGATGAGGTTGAGAGGCGTGCGGAGGGCAAGGTCGCCGCACTGGTTACGGCGCAGGCGGACTTGGCCTCCGCCCGCGCCGAGCTGCTTTCTCTTCGGAAGCGGGTCGATGACGCTGAGGCCGTCGCACGGCAAAACAGGGAGGAAGTGCTCCAACGATGAACGCTGGAGCGCAAGCATGCCCCCATGCTTTAGGATCTCCGGAACAGGGCCAATACCGCCCTGGGCCATATTTGCGATGAGGATGCACCGGCCCCTCACTCGAATGACTATGCCAGCCACCTGACCTTCTTCACCGAGGTGGTTCCGCGCCTGGAGGCCCGATCTGACAGAGCTCGCCAGCTTGTGTAGGAGAGGGGTCGTGGCCTGCTTGAGCGCGCTTTCTCCCGTGTCTTCAGCCACCTTCTGAATGCCAACCCCAACTTTGATTTCGACGCCGCCATCGCCCCCGTACCCACGGCCGTCCGAGGCGATCTCGCGCGTTGGGTTGAGGACAATGTGGACTCGTTGGTCAGGGCCTTCACATCGGAGGATGACGCGGTGGTGGTCGTCGCAGACGAAGGCGACGTGGTTGACGACGGCGATGGGGGCGTTGCCGAAGGCGGCGACGGTGCTGACGAAGATGATGACGACGCGAGTGACGCGTCCGGGGGTGATGTAACAACTGACATTTCTGGCTGATCCCATGTTCTCCTGTCGTTTTACCCTGTACGCAAAACTCGGGCGTGGCCCTTGGAGAACTTGTAAGAGCATTTTGAGAGGGGAGCCCCTCATGTAAGCAAGTTACAGCCTTTACTTTCCTGTGCGGTATTTAATATGTGCCCTCGTGAACTCGTGAATCCAGGGGCGAGTTTTCCGTCGTGGTTTACCTTAGTCAGCGCCAGCTTTGAGCTGGGTCGCGAGGCGACGAGTTTCTGAGAATCCTGCGGAGCTTGTTGCCCCGCCAGAAGGGGCCCCACAAGAGGTGAGCACCAGTTGCAGCGCTGGCGCGCGCTTGGCGTGTGTGCGCTTCGTGCAGTCCCGCTCGCGAGGAGCTCGTGAGGGGAAGGCGACGGACATGAGTCCCAGACGAAACAAGATCCAAAAAGCAAGAAATCGCTCGAACGAGAAAAGGCACCCCCCGCGCGCATCGATAAAAACTCTACTTCAACTTAAATCCAAATCCAGAAAGCAAGGCTACAAAAAAAGAGATTCGAAATGAAAGGCCGCGTCCGGCGCTTAGTCTAGTCTTCTGGTCTTCAAGTCTTCTCACCAGCGCGGAGCTAAGTGCTGCCACTAGGCATGGGAGGGAGCCCCAGGGCCTGAGGCCGGCGCTCCTGAGACTCCGAGGCGTGTACAGCCCCAACTCATTATTACGTGAGAGTGTCACGGGCGGCGAGCTTCACACGCGCTGGGCCTTCTTCACAGATACCGGCCGTGCTTCATATCGCCTGACGAGGGGCCCGCCTTCCGCCACCCTTGACCTCCTTTGAGCCGACCGGCTACCAGGACGACACAAAAGAGGGAAAGGGGACGCTAGCGGCACCCTCGGCGACCACGGGTCCTCTGCCGGGGGAAGGGTTGTCGAGGCCTCCCCGGCAGAGGGCCTACCTCCGGACGTCACTCGGCTTCGCGCGGCGTGGGGAGGGGCCTGCTCCTGGCTCCCTTCGCGCAGCCCCCAGCGTGTTTCCCCCCGGTGGAAAGGATGCTGCTGTGCCGGGGTCGTCGACCGACGCCGTGACCTGATTCACTTGTGGCCCACGGTTAGTGTAAGCCTGCTCCTGAGAGATTAGTGGTACCCTATAGTTGTCGTTGCCGGCACGATTGTTGTGGTTCCCCGTCAGTTCCTGGAAGGCTTCCACTTCTAGCGTCCCCTCTTCCCAATCTTCTCCGAGGAACGAGTTGGGGTCGTCTTCTGGAGCGTACTCCTGGTCCATCATGCGGGGCACGTAAGCTTCCGGGGCCGTTACCCCGAACACCTCGCCGTAATGCCCCACACTCCACATTGCCCGGCCCGGCGTGGCGTCCTGAGGATGATAGCGCGGCATCCCACTTGGGCCATTGGAGGCGACGCTTGTGCCCATGCTTGTCGCGGGCGGCATGGGGGCGGCGGAGCCCCCGACGCCGCTGGCCGTGCCGGTGTTGACGAAGCCCCCAGGCGTACCCGAGGTCGCGCGGTTGTGGTGAGGCCCGCCGTTAGGCCCTGCAGCAGCCTGAGGAGAAAGCCGATAGCAGAAAGGCGGCGCTCCCGATGCCGCTGCGTCCAGCAGCTCGGCGATGCGCTCCAGCAGTGCATCCCGGCCGCTCTCCAACAGCCGTAACCGCAGCAGCTCCCTCGCTACCGTGAGTGCTGCCCGCATGTTTGCCTGCTCCCGCCGTGAGTGTGGCGCCGTCGCCGCGGCGTGGCTTGCTGCTCTGGCAGCGGCTCGTACTTGCCGTGGAGTGCGGGTGGACGATGCCTGGCCGCGTCGCCCGCGCCCCGCAGAATTGGACGGCACTCGTGCTGCCTGGAACGCGGGGTCGAGGTCTTCATGGGCAGGTGGCGCCGCCCGGGCTGGCCAGGCTGCCCAGCGGTCGGAGTCAGCCCTTGGGTTGCCGGCCATCGTGGCCGCGGAGCGTCGGCAAGTCGATTGGCGGAGAAGAACCTCCGGCGGACCCCTATCTGGTGCGCCAAATGTCGGATGTAGGGTTCCGGCAAAACCCTTAAGGTTCAAAATCTGGGGTGTGCACGAAGTCTTTCCCCCCTACCGATCCACACCCTCTCACTAAGAACTCGCGGACGAACTCGACGAACTCGTAGCACAGAAAGACACGAGATTTATACTGGTTCGGGCCACCGTTGTGGTGTAATGCCCTACTCCAGTGTGGTGGTGGTGGATTGCCTCTTGGGCTGATGAGGAACAGTACAAGGGGAAGAACAGCCTCCTGAGGTTGAGGTGTTCTTGTGCTCTGTGGACTACGGGTGAGAGCTCGATGAACTACCTGGTGCCCCCTACTGTGGTGGCTAGCCCTACTTATATAGGCCCTGGTCCTCTCCCCAAATATTGAGCGGGAAGGGAGCCAACAACGATGGGCAAATTTGAAGGGGAACAACTAGTACAAGCTATCCTGACAAAAGCGGTCTCCGCCTGCAAAAGGCTCTAGTGGTGACGCCGTCTTGGGCTCCACGGTGACCTCCGTCTTGCCGTCCTTCTGGTCTTGGTCTCCTTGCACCGATATGGCAACCTTTGCCTGATGCCTCGGTACTCCTTGCCTGCGCTTGCCTCCTTAGCACCAAAGAGGAAACAAGGACGCTGCGCGCGCTGGCGTCCGCCTGGCACCCACCTGGTGTCGATCGTCATGGCTCACGTCACGACAGCCTCGTGAGGTTTGCCCCGCCTTGATATCTCCGCTCCTCGTGAGCCTGCCTGACTAGGCCACTCCTGAGGAGGTCTTGCATCGTCCGCCTCGCGAGGCTTGGCCCCTCGCGAGGGTCTTGGATGCTTTGTTGACGAAGGTGGGCCATACGGCCCGCTAACTTAGCCATGCCATGGGCCGCAGGCAGGCAAGTCTAGGGACCCCCATTCCCAGAACGCTGACATGGCAGGAAGAAAATCTCCGCGCGCACCCCAGTGTTTGAACCTTGAGGGTTTTGCCGGAACCCGTGATCTGACACACTTCTATGGCGATAATTGTGACAAAACCCGGTATCATCATAGATGTGGTGGGCTCCTACTTCTATGACAAAAAATCATGACAGAAAATGGGCTTTTTGTCCTGGGTGGGCCGAAGACGCAGCTGCATGACATTCTTTGGGCCGTCCATGACCGAAAAAACCATGGTAGAAGCAAGGGCGAGGAAAATATCAGGGAGTTCCCGGTTACGGTGAGAGGTCGGGGGCCGAGCGATGCGCGTTTCTCTCGTACGTACGCGTGTGTGTGCAAGGCGTTGTGCTCTAACTGAACCTGAGCGAGGCATTGGGCTCTAACTGAACCCGGGCGATTGCACTAGCTACGTTACCGAACCCCGATCGATCCCTTGCTGTTAACTGAACCTGAGTGATTCCTTCGCTACTGCTGCTAACTGAAGCCGACCAATAACTGCTGCCTCCTTCCCTTGATGAACAGTGAGCGTTGTTGGGGGGTTTGGATGAACAGTTACCGGTGGGGGGTTGGATGAACAGGACACCGTTGTAGTAGAGACCGTTCTCGCTGGATGAACATGACCCCGATCGATTGAGACGGTGGATGAACAGGACCCCGTGGAGGGCTAGATGAACAGGACCCCTTGGAGGGCTGGATGAACAGGACCCTGTGGAGGGCTGGTAGAACAGTAGCCGGTGGTGTCGGATTCTGGGTTCCGGCAAACCCTTAAGGTTCAAACACTGGGGTGCGCACGAAGAACTCATTCTCCCTAGCTCGCTCTCGCAACGATCTCAAGGCCTAGCTCGCCGAACCCAAGGAATAAGAGACACGAGAGTTTATACAGGTTTGGCCACCATTGTGGTGTAATACCCTACTCCAGTGTGGTGTGGTGGATTGCCTTGTAGGCTGAGGATGAACAAGTACAAGGTATGAACAGCCCCCTGACGAGAGGTGTTCTTGAGCTTGATGAGCTGGTGTGTGTGAGAGTGGTCCGAATCATCCGTCCCCTCTATGGTGGTGGCTAGTCCTATTTATAGAGGCCCGGGTCCTCTTCCCAAATGTAGGCGGGAAGGGATCCCACAATGGCCAATTTTGATGGGAGACAACTAGTACAAGTTATCCTGACAAAAGGTGGTCTTCGCCTGCCAAAGGCTCTGGTGGTGACGCTGTTGTGGGCTCTACGATGACCACCATCCTGCCGTCCTGCTGGTCTCGGTCTCGTTGCACCAATATGGGAACCTTTGCCTGATACCTCGGGACTCCTCGCCTGCGCTTGCCTCTTTAGCACCAAAGAGGAAACTGGTACACTGCGCCCGCTGGCGTCTGCCTGGCCTTGGTCGTCATGGCTCACATCACGCGCACCTTGCGGGGTGCCCCCTGCCTTGATATCTCTGCTCCTCGGGAGCCAGCCTAGCGAGGCTGCCCCTGAGGAGGTCTTGATGTCGTTCGCCTCGTCGGGCTTGGCCCCTCGCGAGGGTCTTGAGTGGTTGCTGCTGAAGATGGGTTGTACCAGGCCGCGGGTGGAGCCACGCTGTGGGCCGCAGGCAGGCAAGTCTGGGTACCCCTGTTCCCAGAAAGCCGACAGTAGCCCCCGGGCCCAAGGCGCGCTCGGGCTCGGCTTCGAGGCAAAGCCAAAGGGCAAGTGCGGAGCACCGCGGGCCCCAGCCGCTTGCGGCCTTGATTGACGCGTGGTGATTGACGGGACGTGGGCGTCTCCGCTTCCCCACGCTGCCTCGGCAACCATTCGACTTGACGAGACCCTGCTGCATGCATAAGAAAACAATCATTACCTGTGATCGTGGAGGCCGGCGGTTGGCCTCCTTCTGGCTATAAATGAGGAGAGGGGCGGAGCCCCCGTCGGTCATCTCTTCCTCCATTTCGCCTGCTTCTTCTTCTTCCTCCTTGCTTCATCACCTTGTTGTGACACCCATGGCGCCGATAAGGAGATTCTCAGTCGCAGAGAAGGGAAAAAAACCCCGCAAAGAGCTAGGGCCACTCCCACCAAAGAAAAGACTCGCCCGCTCTCGCGACGCCGTCGTGAGTCGGGAGGTGACAAGGCCTTGGTACGAGTGGCCTTCCCCGGCTACCCGCTGCCCTTGTACGCCCAGGCAGAGGGCTCCGGAAGTGGAGGTGGCGGCCCGTGCCGCTCGCGCCACTGCCGCGACGGCCACACTGTGGTGGCACGCGCCGCCAGCCCACGAACTCACGCTGATGGCTCTTCGCGCGAGTTCGTGGTGTGGGCAGCAATGCCCCCGCGCACGTGGATCAAATTTCTGTAGTTCTTCGCTGAAAAGATGCCACCGAGGGGGTCACTCAAGTTGTGGCTGCAGCACGCCGAGTGCGACACCCCGGCGACGGGAGCAGGTTGAGGTCGTCTCCCCGGGCAAGATCTTCATGACCCGTGGATGGGGTGAGGTCGCCCGCGCCTGCCGCGTGGAGGGGGCCCTCGCCATCCATTTCGACTACGACGACGCCTCCACGCTATTCTTCAAGGTCTTTGACAAGGAAGGCCGCCGCCTGGAATGCTGCCCGGGAGGGGGTCGCCAGGACTGTGCGGCGGCTGGCGCTGGGCCCGCCCTTGGTCTTGCCGACAGCTCCTCCAATAGCAGCGATGGCTCCTGGGAGTCCAGCGACTCTCCCGAGCCCTACGAGACTCCGGAGACGAGCGACGATAGCTATGTGCCCCCGAGCTCTCGCCGTGCCCAGAGCACGGCAGCGACGTCCACCCGTCGTCGCCGCTGATCTGGATGGGGTTGGCGCCGGTCTCCCGTGGCCCACTGTTGATGATGACATCGGCGGCGGCGCCTGTAGATGTGGCTCCTGGAAACCTTCATCTTTTGTTCCCTGCGAGGAATCGAGGTGAACCCCGTGGGGGTGTGTAAAGAATCTGTATTACTTTTGTAGCGATCTTATTCCCATTATGAAATTCGTGATTGCGCGTCTTGCTTCAGCATTGTTCCCCCTTTTCGTCCTTCGCGACAGCTTAGTGCTCTACGCCGACATGTCCCAGTCCCCAGGCAGGCTTCAGCCGTCGCTGGTATGACAGGTCGTGATGCCGTGGTCAAGGCCAGGAGGTGAGCGGCCCAGGGTCTGGTAAGAACTCCTGAGGCGCGATGCTCAAGAAGTGCCCCTTGGCGTGCAAGCAGCTTCCTAAAGGCAGAAAAGGAAGGCGACATTGCTAGAGCAAGGCTGCAGGGGCCGAAAATCCTAAGTCACGTGCTGGGCTTGACTTGAATACGCGACTTATCTTATCAAGCCCGAGGTGGTTCCCTTGTGCAGCGTCCGATTCATGCATTAGCGGTGGTGGTATGGCTGGGTTAGGCCCGCGCCAGCTTCCCTTTCTTTTTCATGCCGTTCTAGGTGCTCTGCGTCCTCAGGTCCCCGCCCTCGAGCGAGCTCAGCCGCCACTGGTATGCCAGGTCGTGGTGCCGTGGTCAAGGCCAGGGGGTGAGGGTTGGAGAGCCAGTAAGAGCCCCTGAGGCGCGATGCTCCGGAGCCCCCCTTTAACGCGCAAGTGAATTGCATGAGAAAAAAGGAAGGAGCTTGCGGTGCCGCCCACAATTAGGCTCCGGAGATTCCTGCAGGTTAGCGCGAGGGAGGAATACAGATTGCCATCGTGTTCGCAGGCCTGCCGCTGGTCTTTCTGCAAGAAATTGAAGGCACTGAGGGCCTGGTGAGGTGACGTGCGCGGGGCGTGCCGCGAGCCAGAGCTCGACCACTCAGGTTTGTCAGCGTTGCAGGGACGGATCCGAGCACAAGCGCCGTGCCAACATATGTAGCCCCTGTTGCGGGATGAGCAGGAAGCCGGCCAGCAACGCAGGTGGCCACGAGGTTGCTGCTGAAGATGGGTTGTACCAGGCCGCGGGTGGAGCCACGCTGTGGGCCGGAGGCAGGCAAGTCTGGTTACCCCTGTTCCCAGAAAGCCGACAGTAGCCCCCGGGCCCAAGGCGCGCTCGGGCTCGGCTTCGAGGCAAAGTCAAAGGGCAAGTGCGGAGCACCGCGGGCCCCAGCCGCTTGCGGCCTTGATTGACGCGTGGTGATTGACGGGACGTGGGCGTCTCCGCTTCCCCACGCTGCCTCGGCAACCATTCGACTTGACGAGACCCTGCTGCATGCATAAGAAAACCATCATTACCTGTGATCGTGGAGGCCGGCGATTGGCCTCCTTCTGGCTATAAATGAGGAGAGGGGCGGAGCCCCCGTCGGTCATCTCTTCCTCCATTCCGCCTGCTTCTTCTTCTTCCTCCTTGCTTCATCGCCTTGTTGTGACACCCATGGCGCCGATAAGGAGATTCTCAGTCGCAGAGAAGGGAAAAAAACCCCGCAAAGAGCTAGGGCCACTCCCACCAAAGAAGAGACTCGCCCGCTCTCGCGACGCCGTCGTGAGTCGGGAGGTGACAAGGCCTTGGTACGAGCGGCCTTCCCCGGCTACTCGCTGCCCTTGTACGCCCAGGCAGAGGGCTCCGGAAGTGGAGGTGGCGGCCCGCGACGCTCGCGCCACTGACGCGACGGCCACACTGCGGTGGCACGCGCCGCCAGCCCATGAACTCACGCTGATGGCTCTTCGCGCGAGTTCGTGGTGTGGGCAGCAATGCCCCCGCGCACGTGGATCAAATTTCTGTAGTTCTTCGCTGAAAAGATGCCGCCGAGGGGGCCACTCAAGTTGTGGCTGCAGCACGCCGAGTGCGACACCCCGGCGACGGGAGCAGGTTGAGGTCGTCTCCCCGGGCAAGATCTTCATGACCCGTGGATGGGGTGAGGTCGCCCGCGCCTGCCGCGTGGAGGGGGCCCTCGCCATCCATTTCGACTACGACGACGCCTCCACGCTATTCTTCAAGGTATTTGACGAGGAAGGCCGCCGCCTGGAATGCTGCCCGGGAGGGGGTCGCCAGGACTGTGCGGCGGCTGGCGCTGGGCCCGCCCTTGGTCTTGCCGACAGCTCCTCCAACAGCAGCGATGGCTCCTGGGAGTCCGGCGACTCTCCCGAGCCCTACGAGACTCCGGAGACGAGCGACGATAGCTATGTGCCCCCGAGCTCTCGCCATGCCCAGAGCACGGCAGCGACGTCCACCCGTCGTCGCCGCTGATCTGGATGGGGTTGGCGCTGGTCTCCCGTGGCCCACTGTTGATGATGACGTCGGCGGCGGCGCCTGTAGATGTGGCTCCTGGAAACCTTCATCTTTTGTTCCCTGCGAGGAATCGAGGTGAACCCCGTGGGTGTGTGTAAAGAATCTGTATTACTTTTGTAGCGATCTTATTCCCATTATGAAATTCGTGATTGCGCGTCTTGCTTCAGCATTGTTCCCCCTTTTCGTCCTTCGCGGCAGCTTAGTGCTCTACGCCGACATGTCCCAGTCCCTAGGCAGGCTTCAGCCGTCGCTGGTATGCCAGGTCGCGATGCCGTGGTCAAGGCCAGGAGGTGAGCGGCCCAGGGTCTGGTAAGAACTCCTGAGGTGCGATGCTCAAGGAGTCACCCTTGGCGTGCAAGCAGCTTCCTAAAGGCAGAAAAGGAAGGCGACATTGCTAGAGCAAGGCTGCAGGGGCCGAAAATCCTAAGTCACGTGCTGGGCTTGACTTGAATACGCGACTTAACTTATCAAGCCCGAGGTGGTTTCCTTGTGCAGCGTCCGATTCATGCATTAGCGGTGGTGGTATGGCTGGGTTAGGCCTGCGCCAGCTTCCCTTTTTTTTAAACCGTTCTAGGTGCTCTGCGTCCTCAGGTCCCCGCCCTCGAGCGAGCTCAGCCGCCACTGGTATGCCAGGTCGTGGTGCCGTGGTCAAGGCCAGGGGGTGAGGGTTGGAGAGCCAGTAAGAGCCCCTGAGGCGCGATGCTCAGGAGCCCCCCTTTAACGCGCAAGTGAGTTGCATGAGAAAAAAGGAAGGAGCTTGCGGTGCCGCCCACAATTAGGCTCCGGAGATTCCTGCAGGTTAGCGCGAGGGAGGAATACAGATTGCCATCGTGTTCGCAGGCCTGCCGCTGGTCTTTCTGCAAGAAATTGAAGGCACTGAGGGCCTGGTGAGGTGACGTGCGCGGGGCGTGCCGCGAGCCAGAGCTCGACCACTCAGGTTTGTCAGCGTTGCAGGGACGGATCCGAGCACAAGCGCCGTGCCAACATATGTAGCCCCTGTTGCGGGATGAGCAGGAAGCCGGCCAGCAACGCGGGTGGCCACGAGGGGCAACAAGTAAGCAGGTGATGATCATGAAATGACTCAAGCAACGAGGCAAGTTAGTTCAAACAGATGCACGAATGATACATGCCACTGGGACGGACCCGAGCGGCCTGGGGATGATGCAGCCCGAGGGGCGCCCCCAACAGAATAAGCTAAAGATGCAAAAGGATACATGTCGCAGGGAAAGGCCCATCCGACCTGGGGATGAGGCAGCCCGAGGGGCACCCCCAGCTGATTGAACCGGAAAGAGTCACTTGGTACCGTTGCTGAAGAGGTGTTGTAGTAGTTGAAGATGCGCGCTGAAGAAGTCGCTCCTCACGGGCCGCCTGGGTCCTGAGCCTCAGGAGGCTCTGGGGCCCGGGTGGTTCTTGAAGAACCGTCGCCCTCTCTGCCAGGACTACGTGATGCCTCGCCTCCTGAGCCGCCAGAACGCTCCGCAAGCGGCACTGGAAGGTCACAGCCGCGTTCGGCAAGCCGAAAGGCATGCGAAGAGGGGGACCCTCACACCGACCAACACGTGAAGGCCAGAAGCGCTCCTGAGATGCTACCCTGTTGAGTCCTGGGATGTCGACACAGACGCGCAGCTCGTCGTCCTCGCCAGGACGCGGAGCTGCGCCAGGTGGTGGGCGGCGGTCGCCGCGTATGTCCTTGCTTCTTGAAGCTCCTCAGTCGCCTTGGTGATGAACTCCTGAGCACCAGGCGCTCCATGCCTTGTGCCCTCTTGAGGGAAACGTGCGGTGAAGCACGCCTCCAGGCCGCCCCGGGCCCCCGAAACATAGGGGCCCCCACGTATGTGTGCTTTGTGTATTAGGCCCGTGAAAAAATTGACCATACGCTAATTTAGGTGCAACATGCCTCTACGTGTAGGTGTGGTAATTGGTAAGTAAATCAGGAATTCCCTGAATTAGTGGAGTGTCGTTCCCCACGCGTAGGCCCTCACACAACGACATGAGCGATCAATCTAGCTGCAAACCAATCCCTCAAAAATTACCTAGGCGCATACCACGCCCGACTCGCGCCGCTGCAGCATCCTTCCGTGGAGTCCTCACCGATGCTTCCTCCTCCAACGGCGGCTCAGATGATTTTATGTTCATCGGACAGGAGTATCAACACCCCCGAGATCCTGACGGGTAGTCTTGAACAATACAATAGGTAAGCATCTTCTTGATTCATCATGTGCTAGAGCTAGCTAGGTTCTGTGATAGATAGGTTGCTAATTAGTGGCATAATCTTTTCGCAAAAAAAGTGGCACAATTAGTAGCTAGTGAATTAGCGGAGAAGAGTAGGATGTAGTTGTCAGGCTTTCTGATCAATTAATCTAGCTGTGTCGGTGGTCCTCGATGAAAGACGAGGGGAGAGAATGACTAGGATCCATGAATTAATGATAATAATAGTTGAGATGAAATTAATCAGAGAATGCATGGTCGATTTAATTTATTTAGTGGCTAAATTAATTTTAGCATTGTAAATAATAAAGTAACTCTAGCTGCGGGCGATAAGGAGCCGTTCAATTTTTTGTGTGTGTGGCAAACTATATAGTGAAATATACAATGCAAATAATTTCCTTGGCAAAATCTAAAGTAAGATAGAATTAATATAACCATATACCATTAAATCAGGAAACTAGATCGACATACTGGGTTGCACTCCCTCCACTGATAAAAAGTTAAGAGTAACCTGTGTTTAAAAATTATCATACCATGCAAGATGCGTAAAGAGCCCCGGATTTTGTTTTTGCCCCGGCCCCCTCAAATCTCAGGACTGGCCCTGCACGCCTCCACATGGTGCCCGAGCGCCTCCCTCGTGACGTTGGCTAGGTCTGAGGCCCTCAAGAAGAGAGCCCCCGAGCCCAGCCTGAGGAGGGTGCCGCGCGCACCTTCCTATGCGAGGGAGGGAGGCGCCCCGTCCGTGGGTGCGAGTCCTGAGGTGGCACCGTCGCTCTCCTGAGGCCCTTGGTGGAGTAGCTACTTCTTCTTCTTGGGGATGGCCTCAGGAGGGTAGATGGTGCCTTGTTATCTGGGTCTTCGGCTGCTGCAGCTTGGTAAGCGCGCTCGAGAGAGCACACCGCGTCCTTCTCCTCACAGGCGACCGTGATGACGCCGCTGGTCCCTGGCATCTTGAGGACATTGTAGCCGTAATGGGCACTGCCATAAAATTGGCCAGGGCTGGGTACCCGAGGATGGCGTTGTACGGCAGGTGGATGTGGGCGACGTCGAAAACAATGAGCTCGGTGCGGTAGTTATCGCGCTTGCCGAAGGTGATAGGGAGGCGGACCTGCCCTATTGGGGTGGTGGAGCCGTCAGTCACTCCTGAGAAGGGCTTGGTAGGCTACAGCTGATCGTATGGCACTTGGAGTCGGTCGAACGTCTCAATGGAAAGGACATTGGGTCCTGCTCCACCGTCAATGAGGGTCTTGGTGACTTGGACGTTGCTGATGATGGGTGAGCAGAGCATCGGGAGGGCGCCGGCAGTTGCCGCATACTTGAGCTGGTCGGACGGGCTGAAGGTAATGGCGCACTTCGACCACCTGAGCGGGCGCGTGGCGTCGAGCCTGGGGAGGGCCGCGTTCACTTCGCGGGCGAACTGCTTGAAGGTGCGCTGGGAGGCTGGGGCCTGAGCACCACCCAAGATGCAGGCGATGGCACGAGGCTCCTGGAAGCCCCCAGCCCCATCGTCCTGATAGTGGTCATTGTTCCTCCTTGGTGGTGGCAGCAGTGGAGGGAGGCCAGCGTTGCCCTGAGGACGGTCCTCATGAGGCCGCTCCCTCCAGGCGCCCTCGCGAGGCTGGTCCTGCCAGCGATCCTCATGAGGTCGGTCGCGCCACTCCTGGCGGGGGCCGCGGTCATCCCAGCGTCCTCCACTTCGTCCTCCTCCTCGATCGTAGCCCCGGTCGTTGCGCTCGGGGCGTCGACCGAAGCGCCCATCGCGGATGGCTCTAAGCTCTTGGCAGTCGTTGGTGTTGTGGCTGTGTAACTTGTGGAAGGCGCAGAACGGACGGCTGCTCTTGGACGACTCGGGGTGGTCTCGGACGCGCTTCATCTCCGGCTCAGTTGCAAGCACAGCTACTCCCTTGCGCTTCACATCTTTGGTCTTGGCCTTCTTGTCTTCCGGGTCGGCGGCTGGAAGCTCGAGGAGCGAGAGGTGCCCTTCCTCAGCTCTCGTGCACTTGGTCGCCATGTTGAACATCTCCAGGGCTGTGCATAGGTCCTTGTGGATGGCGAGCTCCTCCTTCATCTTGACGTCGCGGATGCCGTCGGAGAACACAGAGATGATGGCCTCGTCCGTCACCTTGGGGATCTTGAGGCGAACGCTGTTGAAGCGCTGGATGTACTTCTGCAGGGTTTCCCCTGGCTGCTGCTTGATGTGCCGCAGGTCACCCGCGGCCGGCGGGCGGTCGCGAGTGCCCTGGAAGTTGGCGACGAAACGCTCGCGCATCTCGCCCCAGGAGGAGATCGATCCCGCGGGCAAGTTCAGGAGCCACGAGCGTGCGCCATCTTTGAGGCCCATGGGGAACCAGTTTGCCATGATCTTCTCGTTGCCGTTGGCTGCCTTGATGCTCAGCTCGTAGAGCTGCAAGAACTCCGCAGGGTCAGGGGTGCCATCATAGCACGGGGGCACGTCTGGCTTGAACTTGCCGGGCTAGACGAAGCTGCGCAGCTCGGGAGTGAAGGCGCGGCAGCCTGCTGTGGTCACCGGAGCTCGCCGCGGGGGCGGAGCCTAGTCCTGGTATCCACGCGCTGCCGCTGCAGGCGGCACGCGGTCCTGACGCGGTGGTGCTGGAGCATTTTCTTGCGGCCGGGGGACTTCTTGGCAGCTTCCTCTTCGTGCGCGGGCGCCCGGCGTGGCGGGTCACGCTGCGGGGCCGTGCGTCTTGGTGCGAGGGCGCCGTCTTGATGCAGAGGTGGTGAAGGCGCTCCGTGAGCTACGTCGCCCGCGGCTGGAGGTGGTGGAGGCAGCGAGAGAGACGGTGCGGGAGATCCCCCAGCAGCGCTGACGAGCTCGGCGATGCGGTCCAGCCAGTTGTCGTAGAGGTCATCGACCGGGCGGTAACGCAGGAGCTCGCGTTCCATGAGCAGCGCGGCCTGCGCGTCCGTGGACGCATGACGAGCATGGGACGACGAGCCGGCCGTAGTTATTGACGGGGTGGCGGTGCGTCCGTCCCGTCGCACAAAGGGGTGCAGCGATGAAGCTTGCTGCTCGTTCCCCGCCGGGCCGGTGGCGGCATTGGCAGCGGGTGATGGAGAACGGCGGGGAGGTCCGCAAACGGGCGCTGTCTGAGCGACACGAGCGGCAAGGGCGGCCCGGCGCTCAGCACGGGCTCGGTGAGCGTCTGCCATGGATACGGCGGAGCAGGGGAGCGTGGATCGACGGAAGAAAGGCTTCAGCGCACCCCTACCTGGCGCGCCAAATGTCGGATTCTGGGTTCCGGCAAACCCTTGAGGTTCGAACTCTGGGGTGCACACAAAGAACTCTCTCTCCCAAGCTCGCTCTCGCAACGATCTCAAGGCCTAGCTTGCCGAACCCAAGGAACAAGAGACATGAGAGTTTATACTGGTTCGGGCCATCGTTGTAGTGTAATACCCTACTCCAGTGTGGTGTGGTGGATTGCCTTGTAGGCTGAGGATGAATAAGTACAAGGTGTGAACGACCTCCTGCGGAGAGGTGTTCTTGAGCTCGAGGAGCTGGTGTAAGTGAGGGTGGTCCGAATGATCCGTCCCCTTCTATGGTGGTGGCTAGTCCTATTTATAGAGGCCCTCGTCCTCTTCCCAAATGTTAGGCGGGAAGGGATCCCACAACGGCCAATTTTGAAGGGAGACAACTAGTACAAGTTATCCTGACAAAAGGTTGTCTTCGCCTGCCAAAGGCTCTGGTGGTGACGCTGTTGTGGGCTCCGTGGTGACCTCCATCCTGTCGTCACGTTGGTCTTGGTCTCATTGCACCGATATGGGAACCTTTGCCTGATGCCTCGGGACTCCTCGCCTGCGCCTGCGTCTTTAGCACCAAAGAGGAAACTGGTACACTGCGCTCCCTGGCGCCCGCCTGGCCTTGGTCGTCAAGGCTCACGTCACGCGCACCTCGCGGGGTGCCCCCTGCCTTGATATCTCCGCTCCTCAGGAGCCAGCCTAGCGAGGCTGCCCCAGAGGAGGTCTTGATGTCGTCCACCTCGCGAGGGTCTGGAGTGGTTGCTGCTGAAGATGGGCCGTACCAGGCCGCTGGTGGAGCCACGCCGTGGGCTGCAGGTAGGCAAGTCTGGGTACCCCCATTCCAAGGACGCCGACTGGTGGAGGGCTGGATGAACAGTAGCCCGTGGAGGGGTGGTTGAACAGGACCCTGTGGAGAGGGCTGGTTGAACAGTAGCCGGTGGAGGAGCGCGCGGTGGAGGCTAGATGAACAGGAGCCCGTGGATGAACAGTCGCAGGTGGAGGTTGGAGGAGGTCGACGGTGGATGAACAGTAGCTCATGGAGGCAGTCGATGGTGGAGATGAACAGTATCCCGTGGAGTCCCGTTTTGCGGTATGCCACACCCCTCCCGATGAACATGACCCCCGTTTCGACCGTAGCGCTCCAACACAAGTCCGTTTCCGCCGTTTTGCAGTACGCCACACCCATCCCGATCAACAGGACCCCGTTTCGACCGTAGGAGGTCCGTTTCCTCCATTTTGCGGTACGCCTAACCCCTCCCGATGAACAGGATCCCGTTTCGACCGTGGCCGGTCGAACACAAGGCCATTTCCTCCGTTCTGCGGTACGCCAGGCCTCGTTTCCATCGGCTGTTCCGTCCAAGCCGGTTGGCTCCCGATGAACAACACGCGTTCAGTTGCCTCCCGATGAACACGGCGCATTCCGTTGCCTCCCCATGAACACGACGATGATGTTGTTTCTCCGTTCCGACCCAGCCATGTACACGAGCCCTGACCGTACGTATGCGCGAGTAGGTGTTCGAGACCCCGCCCGTATGTACGTACGTGGCCGTATTTACTTTCTTGCACCCTGGCCGTTGTACGTGCGTGTACATGCTACGTGCGCCCCTCTACTACGACATGTGCCCTTCCTTACTCGGCCACGGTTCATCGCTGCAGCCTGCAGACGGACCAATCGTATTTACGTACACGTTCGCGACTAGAATGACAACGCTACATACGCTTCGACTAGGTGGGTCCCGACTGTCAAGCACTTCCTTGCGTGCGAAGATGTAGCTGGTGGGTCCCAGCAGTCAGGGGGTGAATCATTTTTTTCCCGTAATATGGACGCACTTCCTTGCGTGGGAAGATGTAGCTGGTGGGTCCCAGCAGTCAGGGAGGAAACTTTTTTTCACGAAATACAGTGGCCTGTCCAGTGGGTCCCTGTTGTCAGTGGAGGAATCATTATTTTCCGCGTAATAAGGAGGCACTTCCTTGCTGTAGCCGTGGACCCAGCTGTCAGCGTCTCCACGTAGAGTACTCTTCCGATGGAATTAGGTCGTTGACCACATTGACCACGCCGCGTCGAGAGCACCAAGGTGGTGGACGACGGCGAGGCCTAGGAAGGGGACGACGCGGAGCCGGGGAAGACGCGGCAGTGGATGCCCACGTGGAGAGGAGTACGAGGGTTCACTGGTTCGCCTGCGGTGTGAGGCTGCCGTCGCCGCAGGGCCTGGCCAGCGGTGGGAGTGGTAGGGGGCAGTGAGGCCTCCGCGGCAGCACAGCCGGCCACGGGAGGCAGGAGCAGGCGGCACGACCGCGCTGCTTTGGGCGGCTGGAGCAAGAAGACCAGAGGTTGAAGAAGCACTACGGCCGTTGGATGGACATCGTACGGTCACTGGAGCTAGAATTGTTCATATTGACTAAGTTGACAAAGCCCTCTGTCCCTGTCAAGTTGGTAGGCCCACAAGTTAGCCCCACTATGGTGGGTCCCAGCTAGCAGGGGGTATTCATTTTTTGTGCGTAATAAGGAGGCACTTCCTTGTGTGCGAAGATATAGCTGGTGGGTCCGACCTATCAGCGGGGGGACTTTTTTCACGAAATACAGAGGCCCTTCCGGTGGATCCCAGCTGTCAGGTGCAGGAATCATTATTTTGCGCGTAATAAGGAGGCATTTCCTTGCGTGCAGCCGTGGACCCAACTGTTAGCCTCTCCACGCACAGTCTATTTCTGATGGATGTCGTTCGTTGACCACGTTGACCACTCCGCGCCGAGCGCATCCAAGGTGGTGGACGACGGCGAGGCCCCGGACAGCAACGTGTCGGTGATGGGAAGACGCGGGAGTAGAGTCGTAGACGGACAGGTGTACGAGGGTTAACTGGTTCTGGTGCGGTGTGGTTCGGTAGTCGGTGGAGAAGAACAGGAGGTGTGGAGGGGAGGAGGGATGGCCTGGCCTACAGCGGGGTAGTGCTTCACAGCGAAGCATGCTAAGCACAGCTGCTAGCAGCAGGAGGCGGGAGCAGGTGGTACCGGTGGCGCTGGAGGAAGAAGACGAGAGATTGAAGATGGATGTCGGTCATTGGATGTAAATCCAACGGCTAACGATGTCAGAATCATTTGTTGACTAAGTTGACAACGACTTGCATTGGCTTCGACCTATTGGCCCACATTTCAGCCTCCAAAAATGTGGCACATATTCAACCCATTTTTCAGAATTTACAGTCAATTTGATCTCTTTTTTTAGAATTACAATCCATTAGCTGGGTTGGGTGAACAAATAATGTAGTGTCCATGTAGCCCATTTATTTTTTTCCTAAAAAATTACAGGCCATTTGCACTTTCTCGAAATACATGATTTTGCTGGGCTGATTCTAATTATAATGTTGGGTTGGCCACAACAGTGTTATCAAAAAATAAACAGGGGCTGAGCATTTTGTGATAAATATATTTAAATAATAAGTGATTTATTATTACATTGGTCCTTAAATCTTACCACGCTTTTGTACACAATCACCAGGATTTCCGTTGCCAAAAAATCCAGGATGTTATTGTTAAGAAATTATTTTTATAAGTTAATAAGATGTGGGATATTGTTTTCTTACATATGTAAGTATATGATGACAATAACAATAATATATAATAACATATAAAATAATTTAAATATATATAATATAGTTAGAAGGGAAACATAAGTTGGACTAGGCGTTCCTATTCTTATATAGAAAAATAGAACGGACCTCTCTGTTTTTTCTTCAAAAAATACATAAATTGGGCTGCCGATGTTTCTGGAAAAATAAAACCTCGGGTGGGAGGTCCATGTCGGTGTCAAAACCGGCGGATCTCGGGTAGGGGGTCCCGAACTATGCTTCTAGGATCAATGGTAACAGGAGACGGGGGACACGATGTTTACCCAGGTTCGGGCCCTCTCTATGGAGGTAATACCCTACTTCCTGCTTGATTGATCTTGATGAATATGAGTGTTACAAGAGTTGATCTACCACGAGATCGTAATGGCTAAACCCTAGAAGTCTAGCCTATATGAATATGGTAATGAGTATATATCCGTCTATCCGAACTACGTTCTCCGGTTTATATAGACACCGGGGAGATCTAGGGTTACACGGGGTCGGTTACATAAGAAGGAATCTACATAGTCGGTTGCCAAGCTTGCCTTCCACGCCAAGTAGAGTCCAATCCGGACACGGGTATAGTCTTCGGCCTTCATGTCTTCACAGCCCCTCAATCCGGCCCAATGGATAACAGGTCGGACGCCCGAGGACCCCTTAGTCCAGGACTCCCTCAGTAGCCCCTGAACCTGGCTTCAATGACGAGGAGTCCGGTGCGCAGATTGTCTTCGGCATTGCAAGGCGGGTTCCCCTTTTTCCGAACTCCAAGATAGTCTACGGATGCGATGATTGTATCCGGACCTGTTACACACACCATGCACAACCGCAGAGAGAATATATATTTTGACAACTTTTTTGTAGCACGACATTACGTCCGGCTGGTCATAATTCAAAACCGCTTTTATGTTCGATGCCCCACGTCCCGAGACACAGTTGCCATTGGCACGTCTTGTCAAAGCAGAGATCGTGTCCCCTTATCGCGGGATTCTCATCAATGCGGGCATGGGTGACCCAACCGTGCCGTTTATACAGCCCTTGGGAGTAGGCGAATCTTAAGGAGAGTGAGGAGGCGTTTAATATTTGCTGCCTTTATAAGGGGATAAGGTCTCCCTCTTCCTCTCTTACGCCTTCTCTCTGTCTCCGTCTTTCCAATCTTGAGCTCCAGCGCCCAAGTACTCATCTCCTTTCCACTCAAGCGATCATGTCCGGATCCGGAGGTCACAGCAAGTGGATGGTCTCCTCCGTCAGGGAGGAGGACATTACTGAGCTTCAGGCGGCCGGGTATTTGGCGAAGGAGATCGACCACCGTCTGCCGGCCGAGGGACAAATCGTCCCCACGCCGAAGCCCACTGAGAGGGTAGTATTCATCCCCCATTTCTTCCGCGGGCTAGGGTTTCCACTCCACCCATTCATCTGTGGGCTGATGTATTATTACGGGATAGATTTCCATGATCTGTCCCCGAATTCCTTCCTCAACATCTCGGCGTTTATCGTCATGTGTGAGGCCTTCCTCCGGATCCAACCCTACTTCAGGCTGTGGCTCAAAGTCTTCAACGTGAAGCCGAAGGTGGTGGATGGCCAGCAGGCGGAGTGCGGGGGAGCCATGGTATGCAAGCTATCCAACGTCTCCTGGCCCAAAGGCACTTTTGTGGAGACAGTAAAGGAGTAGCAAAACCAGTGGTTCTACACCACAGAACCTCGCGGCACCACCTGGGCCGCAGCTGCCGAATTCCGCTCTGGTGCTCCTATGCGACTCACCTCCTGGGTCGAGAAGAGTCCGGACTGGTGTTCACCTGATGAGTTGATAGCGCTGCAGACGCGTGTTCAGAGCATGGTGACCAAGAATGTCAAGCTTGTTGACGTAATCCAGGTGATGCTGGTTCGCCGGGTTCTTCCGTGCCAGCGCCGAAGCCGCCCTCTGTGGGAATTCAATTCGAAGAAGCACCAGACCTTGATAAGGCTCTTCGAGACTACTCACGAAGGCGCCTGGAAGTTGCTCTTTAAGGGCAACGAGAAGCCACCGGCCACGGACTCAGACCGTGGTCACGATTGTAAACAAACTGCCAGCGAGGTATGTTATTTCTGACGTATCCCCAACTTAATTGTTTTGAGGATAATGTCTGAGCTTTTGTTATTGCTCTTTTCATGACTGGACGGAGAGGGCGAAGCGGATCCAGTGTCCGGCTCCGCTGCCTGAAGAACCGGTCATCCCGCGTCTAGCGAAGATGCTGGTGCCGGCGCCGTACAAGGCGCCGGAGAAGAAGGCCAAGAAGAAGGCCAAGGGGGCCAAGAGTGGTCCCCGTCGCAAGGGCACTTCGGACGTAGCCCATTCCCCTGTCCCTGAGGACAATGGCGAGGAAGAGGAGGAGGAAGAAAACAATTCTCCCCCGAGGAGAAGAAAAAAAAGAGGGCGGCCTCGGCGCATCTGGAGGCGGAAGCGCCCAAAAAGGGGAAGGGCGCCCCAGCGGTCAATACCGCGTGGGACGTTGACAGTAGTCCAGAACGACGCCCCCGCACTAAGCCCCAAGCCGCATCTTAAGTGACATGGCTCATTCATGCGCACACCCATCCCTTTCTCTTTATTATTTTAACATAGTTAACCGCACTATCGCAGTCCGGCCCGTGACCTTATCCAGCGATCCTCATCTGGAGGTTCGTTGGCTTCGTCGGAGATGGCGAGCATGTCACCACTGCCTGCTTACTCCCCCGGGGCCAGGGACGACACCGAAGTGTTGTCCCGGAGGACCGCTCCGAAGGGAGGAGCCCAGGACGCTGTCCGGGAGGCGCCTCAAGGAGAGACCTCCACTGCCGGACACATGGGGGAGCCGATCCCCATGGAGACTGGCGAAGAGGGCCGCACCCAGTTTGGCCCTCAGCCGAATACGATTCTGGAGACCCATATGGCTCCGGAGTCGGGCGAGCAGCCCCCTTTGAAGGAGGGGGTGCGCCGCTTCCGCCGGTGGTCCCTGTTCATCCAGGGATGCCGGATAACCTGATGGAGGCGCTACGAGGCGCCTCCGTTATGGACGAGCACCGTGTCCTTATGGGCGCGGTGATCGAGAAGGTTCAGTCCGCCAAGAGTGGACTGAACGAAGCCTGCAGCAACCTGTTGACATGTTTTGAGGTAAGTGACATAGAAAGAGAAAAACCCCATGCAGTCAGTAGCCCCTGAGACACTGTCCGGTGCTCGGTGAGACAAACCGGATAGAGGGTCAATCTTTTATTGTAGGAGACTAACGTGATATGTATGCATAAGCAGGCGTCGCTGTTGGCCGCAACCTCGCATGCTGCCGAAGTCTCTGAACTGAGGCTGAGGCTGGAGCGGACCGAGAGCGAGCTCGGCGAGGTTAAGGTTCGGCTCCAGGAGCAGGAAGGTGAGTAACGACTTGCTGTGTATTCGGAAAGCATAGGCGCTGCGTATTCAATGTAGTGTCGTAATATGTGCAGGAGCCGCGACCGAGGTCGAGGCCCTGGGCAAGGCCGAGGAGAAGGATGTCCAGCAGCAAGCCGCCCGTAAGAAGCTCGAGGCCCGGGTCAAAGAAATCTAGTAGGAGCTCCAGGATGCGGTGAAAAAATGTGAGACCTTGGAGCATGATGCGTCGACTCGAGGGGCCGAACTCACCGAGGCTCGTCAGAGCGCGGAGACCGCACGGGATGAGGCCCAGGCCGCTCTCCAGGAGATCCAGGAGGCCAAGAAGATTACGGCGGGTAAGGCTTTTAAGATGCAAAGCAAGTATGCGGAGAAGCAGTACCTTTTACTAACCCGGGTGCGGAGTTCCCCAGGGGCTTTTGCGTATCTACCACGCAGCGTATCAGACGCTGCCGAGTTCTACCGAGCTGAAGGAGGGGGTTCTATGGAGAAGCTATCCTGGTCGCAGTATGCGACGCCAGAGCATCCCGTGTCCTTCACCGATCAGCTGAAGCAGCTGGTGGAGCTGCACAGGGTGGCCGGACTAGCCATGAAGGATTTGATGATCCGGCTGTGGCCAGCCGAAGCTATGCCCGGCAACTACTTCAGACTCGTGAGGCGGCTAGTGGAAGCCTGTCCGCGGCTGGACGTCGTCAAGCACTCTGCCTGTATTGATGATGCCCGTATGGCCTTCGCTCGTTGCAAGATGTGGTGGGCGAAGATGAACGGTGTTGAAGTTGCCAGCGGGCCGCCGGAGGGCAAGGAGCACCGCACAACCGAGAGATATTTTGCGGATGTCATAGAAGGGTCTCGACTTGTGGCAGCTCAATGTTCGCAGGACATTGTATTTGAATAAATGTATTCATGTTGCCCTTGCCTTGTATTATGGAAACAAAGCCTGTAATGTAATTTTGTTATGCTTTAATTGTTTCCTCCTGCGCGGGCGTGTTGTTTGTAATCTGAGGGTTGACCAGTCGTCGGCTTCTGTCCTCGCGTAGGTAGTATGGAGGTGTTCGGGATGGAATCTAAATAATCTTGATCCAATTATATGGTCCTTTGAAGGAGTTGTTTAGCGCAACGAACAAGGCAATCAGACTATACGGCTTAAACGCCCTCACTTAGCCATAGGAGTTTTATAATAAAGCAAGTGCGCATCCCCTGGTCCAAGCCAGGGTGCTATCAGCATCTGATCGGGAAGTGCCGATCCTTCGCATAATGCGGAAAATAATCTCCAACGATTTTGTAACCCTCGAACAGCTGACCGGCTCTCGCCGTATCATGACAATCAGTTTTCGGCTTTCTCTACTGAGGTGCTCATCCGGTCAAGGCCAGGGCACAATCGCAGTAGTTCTCCCTTTACTACCCTAGCCGATAGAGCGGAACGTAGGGTAGCAAGCACAGGAGCCGGGCAACCCAACTATTGGCCAAAGACATGATTCGGAGCCAATGCATATAATCCTAAATTCGGGGTGCCGACTTATATATAAGAAGTGTTCGGACTTTGCTGCCGTATTGTGGGGCGATAAGTAGCCCCTGGCGAATATGAAATGTACAAAAGAGTACCGATGCAACTGATAAGCAGATCGAAATAAAATGAAGTAAGAAGCGAAAACCACAGAAACTGGGCCGCAAACCATTTTCATTATAACTGGATGGATACATCAAGGCGTATCTTGTACAAAATAGTGCGATAAGCATCCAGGCTACTTAACATGCCGGGATCAAGAGGGCGCGGCGTGCGGGTCCTGAGAAATAAGTGGAGATACCGTCAAGAAGAACGTATAGAGGTTACCCTATGCACCTATGCTGCTTGCCTCCTTTGTATGCCGATCCTTTAAAGGGACTGGTGATCAGGCCCGTGAGAAAAGGAACCTGAAACAAAAAGAAAAAGGTGAAACTATGTGTGTCTGGGATTGGTCTAGCCGAACTGTAAATCCTGGGTTAGCTTGTGCCTCCGTCGATGTCCATGGGATTTTGAGTGCGTAATTATGTACGCGTGGTGCGAATGCCACTACTTCATCGGGACTGGGACGGAGGCCGAATTGCTAATCGAGCTCTTGACGAGCCACGCTGTCCTGCTGCAGTGTAGTCCGGAACTTCTTAATGATGTCCAGGGCCTCGACAGCCGTACCATGGTGCTGCTTGAGAAGGCCGCTCTGTACCTATGCTGCTAGGGCGGCGGTGTGCTCCTCTATTCGGAGGGAGCGTTCCGTATTGCCATTGACTATTATGACGCCGCATGGACCGGGCATCTTGAGCTTGAGATAAGCATAATGTGGCACTGCATTGAATCTAGCAAATGCGGTTCGTCCGAGCAGTGTGTGGTAGCCGCTGCGGAAGGGAACGATGTCGAAGATTAACTCTTCGCTTCAGAAATTGTCCGGAGAACATAAGACCACCTCCAGCGTGATTGAGCCCGTGCAGCGGGCTTCTACTCCTGGTATGACTCCTTTAAAGGTAGTCTTTGTTGGTTTGATTCGTGAGGGGTCAATGCCCATCTTCCACACTGTGTCCTAATAGAGCAGGTTGAGGCTGCTACCACCGTCCATCAGGACTCGTGTTAGGTGAAACCCGTCAATAATTGGGTCAAGGACTAGTGCGGCCGAACCGCCGTGGCGGATACTAGTTGGGTGATCTCGACGATCGAAGGTGATCGGGAACGACAACCACGGATTGAATTTTGGGGCGACTGGCTCTACCGCGTAGACGTCCCTAAGTTCTCGCTTACGCTCCCTTTTGGGGATGTGTGTAGCATATATCATGTTCACCATTTTGACTTGAGGGGGAAATTTCTTCTGCCCCCCCAGTGTTCAGCTGCCAGGGCTCTTCGTCCTCGTCCTCACTTTGTGATCCCTTTTCTTTGTTTTCGGCATTTAACTTGCCAGCCTGCTTGAAAACCCAAAAATCCCTGTTGGTATGATTGGCTTGCTTATCCGGGGTGCCGTGTATCTGGCACGGACGGTCGAGTATGCGGTCCAGGCTGGAAGGTCCTTCGTTGTTTATTTTGTAGGGCTTCTTCCGTTGGCCGGACTTGGAGCCACTGAATCCAGCGTTGACTGTGGTGTCATCGGTGTTGTCGCCATTGCTTCGGCGTTTGTGTCTATTGCGCCGGAGCTTGCCAGTGTTGTTCTTGGCCTCAGTGGGGCCTGCCTCGCTGGCTGTGTTTTTGCTACGAGCCACCCAACTGTCCTCACCTGCACAAAAGCGGGTCATGAGTGCCGTAAGGGCTGCCATAGACTTCAGCTTTTCTTGGCCGAGGTGGCGTGCTAGCCATTCATCACGGATGCTGTGTTTGAAGGCTGCTAGGGCCTCGGCATCTGGACAGTCGACGATCTGGTTCTTTTTGGTTAGGAACCTAGTCCAGAATTTTCTGGCTGATTCTCCAGGTTGTCGAACTATGTGGCTTAGGTCATCGGCATCTGGTGGCTGGACATAAGTTCCTTGGAAGTTATCAAGGAAAGCCTCTTCCAAGTCCTCCTAGCTGCCAATGGAATTCTCAGGCAGGCTATTTAACCAGTGTCGAGCTGGTCCTTTGAGCTTTAATGGGAGGTATTTGATAGCGTGGAGGTCGTCTCCTCGGGCTATGTGGATGTGCAGGATAAAATCTTCGATCCACACTGCGGGATCGGTTGTTCCGTCGTATGATTCGATATTGACAGGCTTGAACCCCTCGGGGAATTCGTGATCCAGCACCTCGTCTGTGAAGCAGAGAGGGTGTGCGGCGCCTCTATAGCGGGCTGCATCGCGGCGTAGCTCTGATGGACTCCGTCTGCGGCATTCGGCCCGGGCGTGGTTAGGTTTGTCACGTCCAAATAGGTAGCCGTCGCCGTGCCTCGAGGCACGTCCTCGCGATCAGTAGATCGATCTTGTATGTCCTGATCTACTGTCCAGGGTCTGCCGGAGGTCGTACGTGTGACCCTGAACTCTTCCATCTCAATTTTTACGGGGCGGTGGGGCAGGCTGCTGTTCGGCATGAGTTACCGCTTTATCCCGACCGCGGGGTGGCCGGTCGGCCGCCCTGTCTCGACCACGTGGTGGTCGTTTCGCATTACGCGAGGGAGATATGTGCTCCGGTGCCTCCTCATTAAATTGAGGTAGCAGTCTGCGTTTCGGGTAGCTCTTGGTTGGGCGCTTGAGGCCGTATTTTCGGCTGTCAGGACATCAGTCCATCTATCGACGAGCAGGTCTTGTTCAGCTTGAAGCTGCTGATGTTTCTTTTTCAGGCTCCTTGCAGTGGCTATGAGCTGAAGCTTAAAGCGCTCCTGCTCTAGAGGATCCTCAGGCACGATGAAGTCTTTGTTGCCGAGGCTTGTCTCCTCCTTGGAGGGTGGGCGGTAACTATCGTCCTCCGAGTCATCTTCTATGTCCTGTTCGTCAGGGTTATCTTGCCCGTTGTCGTGTTCCTCCTGTTCGGATGCTGCTCCGACAGGGTCTTTATTGTTTTCGGCGTCGCCTGGAGTACTATTTTCTTCGGTGCCAGTGTTGCCATCCTTTGAGCGACGGGGCTTAGAGCGGCGTTTGGGCCGCCGGCGCTTGGACTGCGTCTCAGAGGGTTTATTCGCATCTGGCTCTTCTTTGTCGTCGCCAGATCCTTTAGGTGTATCAACCATGTACACGTCGTACGAAGAGGTGGCTGTTCAACGTCCAGTAAATGGCGGGTCTTGGCCTTGCTCCTTGTCGGCATCGTCGTCCGTACCGTCGATGTCTTCGGAGCCATGGTCAAGCACGTCTGTTAAGTCATCGACAGTGGCTATGAAGTGGGTGGCGGGTGGGAAGCAAAATTCCTCGTCATCCGCCTCTAGCTCGAACCGAACATAGTTCAGCCGTGAGTCCTCCTCCAAGGACAAATTCTTTAAAGAGTTTAGCACGTCACCCAAAGGTGACTGCTGGAAGATGTCTGCGGCGCTAAATTTGAAAATCAATAACCGATCCAGCTCGGAGTGCGCAGGCGTACCTAATCCGGAACGTATAGCCGGAGACGAGTCCGGAGTTCCATTGACGCAAACATTGTAGGATGTCGAGTCCGTGTGCGGCTCCAACGCCGCAGACTTTGTGGCCTCGGAGGGTATGATCTGCTTCGGTTCTGAGGTCGTTGCAGCAATAGGATCCATCTCGTGGATGTAATCCGATGACAGATATGAGTCATGTTCATCGGGACGAGGGGGAGCGATCGCTGCGGTTTCAAACCCATTGAAGATCGAGTCTCCACGGGTATCCGCGATGTAGTTCAAGCTTCCAAATCTGACCTGGTGGCCAGGGGTGTAGCTATCGATCTGCTCCAGACGGCCAAGCAAGTTGGCCCGCAGTACAAAGCCGCCGAACACAAAAATCTGTCCGTGAAGGAAGGTTCTTCCTTGGACAGCATCATTATCGACGATTGAAGGGGCCAACAAACCTTTTGTCGACGGCATAGTGGAACTCTCAATGAAAGCACCAATGTCGGTGTCAAAACCGGCGGATCTCGGGTAGGGGTCCCGAACTGTGCGTCTAGGATCAATGGTAACAGGAGACGGGGGACATGATGTTTACCCAGGTTCGGGCCCTCTCTATGGAGGTAATACCCTACTTCCTGCTTGATTGATCTTGATGAATATGAGTGTTACAAGAGTTGATCTACCACGAGATCGTAATGGCTAAACCCTAGAAGTCTAGCCTATATGATTATGGTAATGAGTATATATCCGTCTATCCGGACTACGTTCTCCAGTTTATATAGACACCGGGGAGATCTAGGGTTACACGGGGTCGGTTACATAAGAAGGAATCTACATAGTCGGTTGCCAAGCTTGCCTTCCACGCCAAGTAGAGTCCAATCCGGACATGGGTATAGTCTTCGGCCTTCATGTCTTCACAGCCCTTCAGTCCGGCCCAATGGAAAACAGGGCGGACGTCCGAGGACCCCTTAGTCCAGTACTCCCTTAGTCCATAGGCCAGTCGACACATGACGGCCCTCAAGAAAATACAAACCGACATGTCGTGGGCTGCGCATGTTAAAAAAGAAAGCCTAGACGGGGCAGCCCAAAACCCAGTTGATACTTGCTGCCCCAGTGATAATAAATGATACCTACCAACTCCCCGGTTTCGTTGTGAATTTATCTCCTATAGTAACTACGTTGAAGCACCTAAAAATGTAACTATGTTGACAAACCCGTGGGCCCCAACGTCAGTATAGCATTAGGAGGAAGTATTTTTTTGATGAGGCACTTGCTTGCGTATGGCCATAGACCTGGTGTGTCCCGACTGTCTGCCTCTCCCCGTACAGTCCTCTCCAGATTCCTCTCGTTTTTTCAGCATGTTCACAACGGCGGACAGCGGCGCCGCGGCGAGCGCACAAAGGCGCAGGAGGAGATCGGACCACCTGAGGCAGTGCCTTATTTGTAATGAAAGTACTAAAGTAGCCCAGTGGCCAAGTGACACTACCCGACAGCTGTTCCGCCCGGGTTCGATTCCACCTGATGTAGGGAAAATATCTCCAATTTTTTTTGCCTCTGCCATTATTGACATGTGGGTCCCCATTGTCATCTACGCACACCACGTCCAACACTTGCCAAAACTTCGTCCCTCGTTTTCTTTGTTTTTCTCACACTCGACATTGTGTGGGCATTTTGAAAATAGCATATCTTTTTGACTGTGCATCATATGAAGATGTGCTATGCATGAATGTTGATCAGCATGATGTTAACTGGCTGGTAGTTCCATTTTCGACCATGAATAAAACTTCCAACATGATGTTAACCCTGTTGAAAAGGCCGTGTTAATATAAATGCTCTGCCTCTGAAAGTTGCAGTTTCTTATCTGAAACTGAACTTGTAGTTTCTTCTCTGAGAATCACATTGTCTGCACTTTTATACTCCTATGAAACTACATTTTTTAAGTACTAAAAATAAATCTCTAGAATTCATAAAATACTCCATATGCTCAATACTACAAATTTGAAATTCAAAAGACATTACTATCTGAAAGTACTCTCAAAATACACAACACAAAACACAATTCACAACCTGCAAATACTGATAACCCTAAGCTCCTCCTGACAATTCACAACCTACCCGACTATTGGGCTGGGGGGGCAATCCCCTCCTATTCCTCGGCGGTAGACAGCCGCCCCGTGATACAATGTGAACGGCGAGGGAGGGGATGGCGGGGAAGCGTCATCGGTCCAACTGCTTTTCTCCTCTTGCAGTTGGGTTCGGTTGACGAAGACTCCATCGGCTTGCTCTGGCACGACACCCTCACAAACGACACCCTGTAGATGCTCGATCCTTCAATCTCTGGTGGATGCTCCATCTGGGATTGATACTCCCACCACCGCTCCCTCACAATCGGATTCGGTGAATCTGTTTGCTCCATGGCCCAGAGAAGCAGCTCTATGTACTCCCGCGTGACTCCCTTCGGGAGTCACTACAAAAAAAGACACATCCGTGACATTTTGGGCCGAACGAAAAAAAATTCTGTCATACATATGACACTTCTATGACGATAATTGTGACAAAACCCGGTATCATCATAGATGTGGTGGGCTCCTACTTCTATGACAAAAAATCATGACAGAAAATGGGCTTTTTGTCCTGGGCGGGCCGGAGACGCAGCTGCATGACATTCTTTGGGCCGTCCATGACGGAAAAAACCGTGGTAGAAGCGAGGGCGAGGAAAATTTCGGGGAGTTCCCAGTTACGGTGGGAGGTCGGGGGCCGAGCGATGCGCGTTTCTCTTGTACACGTACGCGCGTGTGTGCGAGGAGTTGGCTCTAACTGAACCCGAGCGAGGCGTTGGGCTCTAACTGAACCCGAGCAATTGCACTGCCGGCTACACGTTACTGAACCCGAGCGATCGATCGATGGCTGTTAACTGAACCCGATCGAGTGATTCCTTCGCTACTGCTGCTAACTGAAGCCGATCGATTGGATGAATAGTGAGCATTGCGGGGGGGGTTGGATGAACAGTGAGCGGTAGCGTTGCCTCTGGATGGATAGGACACCGTGGTGTGGAGGGCTGGATGAACAGTAGACGGTGGAGGGGTGCCCGTGGAGGGGTGGTTGAACAGGACCCCGTGGTGTGGAGGGCTGGATGAACAGTAGACGGTGGAGGGGTGGTTGAACAGGACCCCGTGGTGTGGAGGGTTGGATGAACAGTAGACGGTGGAGGGGTGGTTGAACAGTAGCCGGTGGAGTAGCGCGCGGTGGAGGCTGGATGAACAGGAGCCCGTGGAGGCTGGAGGAGGTCGACGGTAGCCCGTGGAGGCTGGAGGAGGTCGACGGTAGCCCGTGGAGGCTGGAGGAGGTCGACGGTGGAGATGAACAGTATCCTGTGGAGTCCTGTTTTGCGGTACGCCACACCCCTCCCGATCAACAGGACCCCCGTTTCGACCGTAGCGCTCCAACACAAGTCCGTTTCCTCCGTTTTGCGGTATGCCACACCCCTCCCGATCAACAGGACCCCCGTTTCGACCGTAGGAGGTCCGTTTCCTCCGTTTTGCGGTACGCCAGACCCCTCCCGATGAACAGGATCCCGTTTCGAACGTGGCCGGTCGAACACAAGGCCGATTCCTTCGTTTTGCGGTAAGCCAGGCCTCGTTTCCATTGCCTGTTCCGTCCAAGCCCTCCCGATGAACACGACCACGCATTCCGTTCCGACCCAGCCGGTTGGCTCCCACGCGTTCCGTTGCCTCCCGATGAACACGACGCATTCTGTTGCCTCCCCATGAACACGACGCATTCCGTTGCCTCCCCATGAACACGACGACGACGTTCCGACCTAGCCGTGTACACGAGCCCTGGCCGTACGTATGCGCGAGTAGGCGTTCGAGACCCTGCCCGTATGTACGTACGTGGCCGTATTTTCGTTCTTGCACCCTGGCCGCTGTACGTACATGTACATGCTACGTGCGCGCCTCTACTATGACACGTACGCGCCTCTACTACGACACGTGCGCGCCTCAACATCGACCAGTATATATGTACGTACACGTTCGCGACCAGAATGACAACGCTATGTACGCTTCGACCAGGTGGGTCCCAACTGTCAGGCACTTCCTTGCCTGCGAAGATGTAGCTGGTGGGTCCCAGCAGTCAGGGGGCGAATCATTTTTTTTGCCCGGACGCACTTCCTTGCGTGCGAAGGTGTAGCTGCTGGGTCCCAGCAGTCAGGGGGGGAATCGTTTTGTTTTTTTTGCCCGGACGCACTTCCTTGCGTGCGAAGATGTAGTTGGTGGGTCCCAGCAGTCAGGGGGGCGAATCTTTTTTTTTCGGACGCACTTCCTTGCATGCGCAGATGTAGCTGGTGGGTCCCAGCAGTCAGGGGGAAACGTTTTTTTCGCAAAATACGGTGGCCTGTCCGGTGGGTCCCCGCTGTCAGCTGGAGGAATAATTATTTTGCGCGTAATAAGGAGACACTTCCTTGCTGCGGCCGTGGACCCAGCTGTCAGCCTCTCCACGTACAGTCCACGTCCGATGGAAGCCATTCCTTGACCACGTTGACCATGCCGCACTGAGAGCACCAGGGCGGTGGACGACGGTGAGGCCTAGGAAGGGGACGACGCGGAGCCGGGGAAGACGCGGCAGTGGATGCCCACGCGTAGACGAGTATGAGGGTTCACTCGTTCGACAGCGGTGTGAGGCTGCCGGCGCCGCAGAATAACAGGGGGTGTGGGTGCGTAGAGGGATGGCCTGGCCAGCGGTGGGAGTAGTAGGGGGCAGTGAGGCCTCCGCGGCATCACAGCCGGCCACGGGCGGCAGGAGCAGGCGGCACGACCGGCGCTGCTTTGGGCGGCTAGAGCAAGAAGACTAGAGGTTGAAGAAGCACTACGGCTGTTGGATGGACATCGTACGGTCACTGGAGCTAGAATCGTTCATATATTGACTAAAGTTGACAAAGGCCTCCATCCCAGTCAACTTAGTAGGCCCACAACTCAGCCTCCCACCAAGGTGGGTCCCAGCTAGCAGGGGGTATTCATTTTTTTGTGCGTAATAAGGAGGCACTTCCGGTGGGTCCGAGCTGACAGCGGGGGGAACGTTTTTTTCGCGAAATACGGTGGCCCATCCTGTGGGTCCCAGCAGTCAGGGGGAAACAATTTTTTTTGCGAAATACTGGTGGCCCGTCCGGTGGGTCCCTGCTGTTAGGTGGAGGAATAATTATTTTCCGCGTAATAAGGAGGCACTTCCTTGCGGCTGCCGTGGACCCAGCTGTCAGCCTCTCCACGGATAGTACTCTTCCGATGGAAGTCGGTCGTTGACCACATTGACCATGCAGCGCCGAGAGCACCACGGCGGTGGACGACGGCGAGGCCTAGGAAGGGGATGACGCGGAGCCGGGGAAGACGCGGCAGTGGAAGCCCGCGCGGAGAGGAGTACGAGGGTTCACCGGTTCGGCTGCGGTGTGAGGCTGCCGTCGCCGCAGAATAACAGGGGGTGTGGGTGAGTAGAGGGATGCCCTGGCCAGCGGTGGGAGTAGTAGGGGGCGCTGAGACCTGCGCGGCAGCACAGCCGGCCACGGGAGGCGGGAGTAGGCGGTCCCGCCGGCGCTGCTTTGGCGGCTGGAGCAAGAAGGTCAGAGATTGAAGAAACACGACGGCCGTTGGATTGACATCCAACGGTTACGTCTGCTAGAATCGTTTGTTGACGTATATAATAACTAAAATAATCTTGCATACGCGTAAACTAAACAGGCCCACAAGTCAGACCACTCCCTCTTTTTTTAATAATTTATATATAGCTCATGGCAACATCTTATGCAATTTATTGCAGTCTTTTTTTTGGTTGGCCAAGGCCAATTTCACGTATTTCTGTGGGTTCCAAACTATTTTTAATACCGAAATGTCGAGCCAGATTTAAAGTAATTTGAAGATATATTTAAATTAGGTTAATGCCCAGTGAAATAGGAATCTGAAAATGTGAAAAAAATCAGAAATTATAAAGTAATTGCCAATTTGTCATCTGTTTTTATATTTTCAACCCATTTGATATTACTTTTCAAGATTTGCAGGCGTCGTTGAAAGAGTTGCAGCCCATCAGGGCATAGAAAAATAAGGAGGCCTGGATTGGGTATTCTTCAGAAAAAATAAACTGGCTCTTTTCACAAAGAAAAAATTAGCTGGGCTGGTCACATGGTGAACATAAATATAAGCCTGGGCTAGATGGGCAACAGCTCAGTTTCAAACCCGTGCCGCGTTCTCAACAATAGCCCAAACAAAAAAAATTACTGGCTCGAGTAGTACGTCCCAGGTGTCAAGCCGATCTTTGTTTGTTCTCTTGTTATTGGACTATATACGCTCACCAATGTCGTGGGTCCCAGATGTCAGGAAAACACTAGGAGGAAGCATTTTTATGTTTCCCATACGCTGACGTGGTGGGCCCCTACTGTTCATCCTCTCCACGTGACTTTGTCGATTCCTGTTGTTTGTTGACCATTGTTGACAACGCGACGGAGGGCAGGCCGCGGGCGAGCGCACCAAAGTGCGCGGGGACGTCGGCGTTAACGATTTAGGAGACGGTGGGGCGGCGATGCGTGCGCTGAGGCGCAGCCAGCCGTGGGAGGCGGAAGCAGGCGGCCCCGCCGGCGCTGGTTTGGTTTTGGCGGCTGGAGGAAGACAGGACTGGAAGAAACACGATAGACTGTAAAAGCAGCAGGAGTACTTAACAACCTTAACTGAAAACCAGCAGGGGGCACTTAACAACCAAAGCTGAAAGCAACGGGGTCAATAAACAGGATATTCGCTTTAGAGCCATGGAAAAGCATGAACATAATCTTCTGTCCTATTCTCCAAGATGGACAGACCTTCATTATTTGAGAACCACCCATGAATAAGTATCTTTTCACCTCCAAGGGGAATTGAGTAGGTCGACATAAACATCATGTTGTGACCAAGCGCAAGTCTGACCCGACCATGGTCAGGCATCTGTATAGGAACAATAGAACTCGGCAGTTCCTGTTTCAAGAAGATCACAGCTGTAAAACTGTGTATAAGCAATAGTTTATGAACAACATATATAACAGAAAACAGCTCGTACCATAAGTTTCTCGACACAGTTGGACCTGTTCAACGAGTGCAGCAGTGGCACACATATCCCACGTGGCCTTCCACCATTGAAACGCCCCACAAGGACCTCAAGACGATCAATAAAGTGTAGGAACTTGTGGATGTCGATCCAGTCAACTTCAGTGCCATTAGTAACAGCCGAGTTATTACAGAGTAACAAACGAGCAGACTGCTTAACTCTGAAAAAACCTACACGTGCCACCAATTATAAGAAAATATTAGTTAGAAGTAGCATCTTCGTGAGAGATTCGTTGCTACTTCTAAAGTTAAATTGTGATTAGTTAGACAGAATAGGTGGATTAAGAAGTAATCGAGGCAACAAGCAAGAACCAGATACAAAACTAACATGGATGAACAATTGGAACGACGTCGGGGTGGAAGATCGCAGTGAAGATGAGACCAGGTTCTGCTATTTCCATCAACATTCGTGCGCCAACTTTCAGTCCGTAACACTTGAGAAAGTTTATCCAAGTTCGGCCATAAAAAAAGCAGCGATCTTCTTGGTTCATGAACCCAACTCGGAACTTATATCCATGGCTTGTCTTCACTGTGACCATTAAACTAGTGTATTCAGTTATGGCAAGGCCGAGCATCTTGAGTACATGTGTTCTGGCAGAGCAAATAATACACTGCAGGAAAAATAATATGAGAACACAGCATGTTCAAAAAACCCCACCCTCCCGGATAGAAAAGAGGATTCTAGGAACATACTGTGCGCGTTTCAAAATGTTGTGTTAGGATGAGAAGGAACAAGTGTGGCGTCTCGCCGAGGGCGCAGAAACCTGTAGGGTACTCGCACTTTGGGCACTGCAAATGAAACACACTAGATTCAGTAGGAAGAAAAATGCATCAACGGCGGCGGCTGCCATCCTAGGATTACCTGCGACCAAGGGACTTGGATTTATCGGGGATGGATGAAGAATTCGTACCTGGTTCTCCATGAGAAAACCCTATGCAATCGCCGAGAGGGGGTTTTCTCTGAACAAGCAGACGAGGGAGAAGGGGATTCAGGCCCAGTGAAATATTGCCGCTTCGTCCGTCCAGCTTACTGCTAAAGCTGGAAAGGGGGGTTGTGATTTGACGGCTCATTGGGCATTACTGCGGCGCTACGACCGGGGTGTGTCTACCGTGAAGTTGTGCACTCTAATTTGTGCATATGGCACGTGGACCCCGTTGCCGGTTGCCCCACATATCAGCGAAAGGAAGTAGAAAGACAGGAGTAACTAGTTACACATAAATATATTTTTGACAGAGAGATACTCCCTCTGTAAAGAAATATACAAATCTTTTATATCACAGGCTCACCTTGCCGAGAAATATACTCCCTCTGCAACGCACGGGCATTATGGGGGTTCAGCTTTTTTTATGGGGGTTCAGCTGAGAATATAATACTCAGATAGGCTCACGGTTCTGGACTTTGGGCCGCAGGCCGACCCTGCATGTTTGGGGGCCCATGTGTTCTACCTCAGCGCTTTTCATATTGCAAGCGATCGGTACGGCGCTGGTTTTAGATGCTGTCGCAAGGCGAATACACAAAATTGAATAAAGCACGGCAGCTGTTGGAATGAAATCGAACGACAGTTCCTAACCAGCAATCAGAGTTGCAATTCTATCAACGATATACCATGTGATAAATAATACTGTCGTACTACTTATACACACAGGACACTTGTTTCACCATGCCAGATTATTACATCAAAATCTCTCGGAGGATAGATCAGTTCGGCAGTTGCGTGCTGCTACTGAAGAATTTCAAAGTTGATTTGGACCAGCTCTCCTTGCCGAGAAAGTTCGATTTTGACATCATCCCCTACCGCAAGATATGATTTAGATTTGAACCTTGACCATCCTTTAGCATCAATCATCATGCGACCATCCTTTGTACTTACGGTATATTGAGCAGGTTCATTCACACCAAGGCTGCGCATGGTAAGAGAAACTTGGCCGCGGTCGCCCGGATTGTTGAACGACTCCCTCGTTGCTCTAGGAATTCTCTGTTTGCAAACAAGAAGACATACCCAAACAGTTAGATCAACACAGTGAATCATGTGAAACAACATGGAAAGAAAAAAGAACGAAGCACTTGGGCGGCCAATGCTTACCAAGAAGGTGGACATGTCGGTTTTTGTAAGGACTTTGGTATATGAAGTGCGAACTGCAGCCCAGTCTGTTGCCGGTGCAACTGCACGGGCCGGAGCAGATGCAAGTGCAAGTGTTGGTGCAGGTGCCGAAGCCGCTGCTGCTGCCGGAGATGGTGCTCCTTGTAGAGCTGGTGCCGGTGTCGGAGCAGGTGCCGGTGTCGATGCCCGATCCTCCGGTAGATCAGACTGATCCGCTGACGCGGTCGGTGCCCAATCCTCAGCTGGATCAGACTGAGCTGCTGCCGCTGTCAGTGCTAGAGCAACTGCCGGTGCTCGATCTGTGCGAGACAGCGGCGATCGTGTCTGGTCTGCTATGATCAGCTTTCTAACTTGACTAGGATCCGTGACCGTGATCCAGTTTTTTTCTTCATTTCTTTTAAACGCGAGAAGGACTAATTGTGGCGTTTTTGTTAAACCAAACTGCAGTTCATCATAGGGATTCAGCTTGTACTCAGACAACAGACTGATCCAATTTTTTCCAGTAATATAAGTGATGGACAGTGCCTTCGTTACTGACACGACATAAGAAGTGAAACCTGCAAAAATAGCCATCGTAGAGCAAACCAAACGGTTTATTCTGTGATGAATGTCACATGGCAAAACCTGCATCGTAAAATTGCAGGAAAAGAAAGAAAACATGACATTAAATCAATAAGATTTAGACAGTAAATCAATAAGATTTACTTGATGTGACACGAGTGAATCCTTACCAGGAAATCACTATGTTGAAGTACTAAACAGAAGATTGATCGTCCAACTACGCGTGGCATGCAGGGGCCCCGCCTACTCCCACAAGCAGGACAGTCCAAAGGTCGTGACAAATCGTATGGACCGAACATCCATGGGACTGGAAATCCTGGTGGGTGCGATAAACCCTGCAATGCATACAGATATTGGAGTGTAACCATAATTGATAAACCGTCCTCACAAAAAATATGATCTGGATACTTCAAAATATACAGACTGAATTGAGTGGACAGACATTAACATAGACATTAACATAGACCGTTCACACACCAAAAGCGGCAGTACTAATAAACAATACAGGGTTCACAAACACAAATCAAGTACTGAACAATAGTACTTACTACAGACAAGCAAAGTTGCACTAACTAAACTCTGCAGACTATTTCTTGCCACCGACCTACGGGATGAACCCCGCATAACTGACTAGGCCATGGACTTCGTGTGAGATGTCTACATGCACCATCACCATCTTGTCAACCTTGGAGAACCTAACAGAGTGGTCTTTCCACTCATAAACATGATGATGAAGACAGGCCGCATCAGATTTGTTGGGAAGCTTTACAAGAACCACACCCTTCGTAATCGAAGGCACAGCCAGGAAATTGTTGTGGTCAAGTACAGCCTCGAGAACACGCCTGACAACAATGCTACAGGAAAACACTAGTTCAGGACACGTGGCGACAAGGACACAGCAGCTGGATAGTTCAGCAGTAGAACTCATCATCAGGTCTTCCAGTTCACACGGCATGACTTTGAGAACTTCATCTCCACCGCGGACCTGGTTCTAATTCAAACAGAAACCATATTTTATTACTACCTCCGTTCAGAAATATAAGATGATTTTCGATATTATACTCCATATATGACTACATATACGCACAGAAATGAGTGAACAAAGACACTAGAACATGTCTTCAAAGGCATGAGAGCAGAGGGATTACATGCAATATCCATAACACAAGTTACTGAGGCAAATATACCCTCTTAAAAGGTAGCATTGATGTTCATAAAGTACTCCCTCCGTCCCAAAATTCTTGTCTTAGATTTGTCTAGATACGGATGTATCAAGTCACATTTTAGTATTAGATACATCCGTATCTAGACAAATCTAAGACAAGAAATTTGGGACAGAGGGAGTAGTTGAAAGTAATCTATAAGAAATCAGTGTCAACCTCTCGCATGTTTTGGTCAAAAGAGGAATTTAGAACCGTCATTTGGCACACTAAAATCACATGCAAGATCACCCAGAAAGTTGTACTACCAGTACTAGTACTGCGTGTTAGATGAAAAAACACGATCAAGATCGAGAAAAAGATCGTCAACAAGAGACATTACCTGGACTTGCTTAATGAGGGATCCCGGAGAGGGGGGCTTGGACAGGGCGATGGCTTTGAGCTTGTCTGCGGTAGTCTCGGCGGGGTGCTTGCGCTTCTTCGTACCATGAGCCTCGACGGTTTTGGCCAGAGCCATAGACATCACGTCGGCCGGTGCTCCGGCGTCCATCCAAGAGAGGAAGCTGAGAGAGAAGAGTGAAAGGAGGAACGAGATGAGGGAGAAGCGAAGCGAGTGGGGGTTTTCTTCAAGAGAGGAAGCTGAGAGAGAAGAGTGAAATGATGGTTGCTTCGTCCGTCCAACTTACTGCTGGAAAGGAGGGGGTTTTGTGATTTGACGGCTCATTGGGCATTACTGCGGCGGTTCGATCGGGGTAGTCTACCGTCACTCTACTACGGAGTAATTTAGTGCATGGCTGGTGGACCCAGGTGCTGGCTGTCCCACACGTCGGCGAAAGTGAGTAATTTAGTGCATGGCTGGAGGAGGATCCGCACGGTAGAGCGTGTCCACTGTTTTTCTGAAGAAAAAAATGATTACAGCAAGCGTTTCCACTCTTACGACGGAGGAGTGCGAAACACGGCAGCCACTTGAACATACACAGTGCTCCTACTACTAGGCATGTGCAGTGGTTCATACGTCAGTACTACACAATCTTGTTGCTAGTGTAGTAAGATATGAGGATAACAAATGATGTTGTGCGCATGTCAACTACTCCTATATGTAACATAGTACCGCTTTTTCGACTGTCCGGTCGAGAATGAACGGTGAGATCAATGTTAACAGAACTAGGTCCACAGCGCACGGAGAGTACGGTGCTACAGTACTCCACGAAACATGAACCATATGAAGCACGAATAGTGTTAGGCAGGGTGTATGAAGGGTGCACGGGATGGGAGCAAAAGTTCCCTTCTCGACCCACTTTTGGGTGTTTGGCAGAGTGCATGAAGGGTGCATGAGTCCACACTAGTAGGTTGACAAAAATACACGAAGAGGAAACAACTATATTGAGATGAGAATGCAACCAAACACACCCACACGCTTTGTGCTACAGTGACTGATCTGCACCGTCTGAGTTTGATCCAACGGTCATGTTGCGCCGAGACATGGACATGCCCATGCAGAGGGCGCCTAAACACCACCGAAGTCCCTCTGCTTCTCGAGGCGCACGACGTTGGTGATGCAGGGTGCAACCGCCCGCAGAGCCCGCTCCCGGTCGACGGGAGCCAGCTCGTCAAAGACGGCGTCCAATGGCACGAATGGATTCCGGTGACGGAGCCCTGAAAGGATTCGCCCGGCAACGGCGACGGCAGCCCGCAACCCCTCCTTGTCCAGCTCAGCCCCCACCATCGCGCGGAGACGGCTCAGCTCCTCGGAGATATAGGTGAAGAAGGAGACCAGGTCAGGAAGCCGCAGCTCGTTGAAGTCGACCGGGTGGTCGAACGGGTTTAGCCCGACGGCCGGCATCGTCGCGCTGGCACGACGGTAGGCATCGCGCAGCCGCAACACGTGCGTGGCAACTTGGTTCACCAAGTGGCTGAGGCGATCCTGGACCTCGTCACGATCGGCCCGCTCGCGCTCCAGCCGGCTCCCCTGACGGCCTATCGTATCTCCCGCTTTCTGCAGCAACGCCGCCGACGCCTCGAGCATCTTTGTGGTGGACGCCTGCCGCTTTTGAAGCTCCGTGAACTCCCGCACATAACGGAGGAGCATGGCACTCCTCTCCTCCTTGAGCTCACGGAGCTCCACGTCCTTGGCCCTGAGCTCCGCATCCTTGACATGGAGCTCCTGTGTCAGGCGCCTCACCTCGGACTCCGTGATCTGCTGCGCCGCCATGGCACCAGGTAGAAGCAATGGGGAGAGGAAGCAAAGGGGGCGAAACGGCTGAAAGGCAATGCAATCTACGGGAAGGCGGAGGGAGCGGGGAATCTTTTGGTTTTCACCACGGTAAAACACCAGTCGACGACTTCTCACATCAGGGAGCAGTGGGTTTTTACAGGCGGAGTCATCGTGACTAATTGCTGCCGCGCCTGCTCCCGTCAATCAAAAAATTAAAAATCCTGCCGCGCCTGCTCCCGTCAATCAAAAAATTAAAAATCCTGCCGCACCCAAACACCAGAGCAACGCCGCGGTGGATATTTAAATTTACCTGCCGGCAAGTAGATAAAAAAAGGGGTGAAAAAACAAATGTGGCGGCGGCCTAGCTAATCGGTCGAACTAGCCCAACTAGCTAGCCACCGTGCTTCACTGATGTACTCGGCGGGAAAGGTGGTCTTTCGTGATTTGACGACTCATTTACTTGCTTCGGCGCTACGACCGAGGAGGACCCAGAAAACGCGCGGTAGGGCGTCCCACGTCAGGAAGAATATATGCGTGCACCACCCGGGAGGACCCCGAAACCGCGCGGTAGGGTGTGCCACGTCTCGGCACGGAGGAAAAATGTGCGTGTAAAAATATACTGTATCAGACGTAGTACCTATGGTTCGACCTCGGGACCCAGCCAGTCGGTCGAAAACACCCCACTAGCCACACAGCTTCATCATGCAAACGTGGCACGGAGGATAGATGTGGTTAGCTCCGTCTCGACCAGCCACAACGTCTCTTGTTCTAGGCGATTCTTCTATTTTCCAAGCTTTTTTTAGTTGTAATAACACCACGGCAAGCTAGCGCCGCTCTTCGTGTGTGCCCGTGCAAAGGTTAGACGATGGAGAGAAGAGAGATTGAGATCGCAGACCTGGGACCCACCAGTAAGTGAGACAACGGTCATGCACGTGTTGACGAGGCACTCCCTCTACTCTACTCAACGCAAGTACTGTATAAAATCAAGTTATGGGACAAAGCCAACAACCGTTCGTTTTTTCAGGCTATCGACTTACGCTTTGTAGTCCAGGTTGCCAGTTCGAATCTCGTCTTTCAGATTTGTTAGTTTTAGGTCCAAATTTGATTAATGACAAGTGGGACCCCCGTGTGTTGTTCCGATATTTCAGTGTAGGATGGTTTTTTTGAACAAACACTTTGCGCGGTTAGACAAGTAACGGCACGAGTTACACGTATTTTGCAAGTTTACGAACAAAAATGACAGCGGCATAGAATATCACATCCACCCCGCAGCTTAGATACTATGGTGATACGAGTTTTTACACCGTTGGAAGTGAGATCCAATGGCTTGGGAGTAGTCTTTGTAATTATGCGCAATTTCCAAACTCTCCAAAGGTTTTTTTGCAAATAAAACATTCAGGCCTCGTGTGTGCCGCTGCATCTTCGATCCAACGGCTCCCCGGTGCTCATATTAGGTGCTCCCCGTAGCTTAATTACCCGCTACGGTGATATGAGCATCTAGGTCGTATGATCAGTGATCAGATGGCACATGCGTAGTACTTGTACTTTCTGCGCATTTCCCAAACTCTATCAGCCGTATATTGCAAAAACATTCAAACCTCCTACTGTGGGCCGTTAGATCTCAGTGAACTCGTATCACCATAGAATCTACGGTGCGGGAGCACCTCATACTCTCCCGTGCGAGAAAACATAAGGTGCTATCGCAGCTTGGATGCTACGGTGATACGAGCTTGGAGGTCGTTTGATCTGAGATCCAATGGCATCTGAGCAGTCTTTGTGCTTGTAAGCAGTGGCCGAACTCTTTTGGGGCTTTTCTGCAAAAAACCATTCGAACCACCGAGGAGGTGTTGGGTCACAAATCCAACGCCTCCGAAGAGCTTGTATCACCAAAGCATCTAAGGTGTGGTAGCACATGATATTCTTACATACAGGAGAATATGATGTCCTCCTTCATCTTAGATGCTACGGTGATACGAGCTTCGAGGTCGTTGGATATGGGATCAAAGGGCATCTAAGTAGTTTTTGTACAAATTGTGTGCAATTCTCAAACTCATCAAGGTTTCCTGCAAAAATATTAAGACACATCATGTGAGCTGCTATATCTCAGATCTACAAGCTCCAAGCAACTCGTATCGGCATATAGCATCTAAGGTATGGGGGCACATGATATTCTCCCGGGGAGGAGGGGTGGGGGTGCACAACCAATCGGTGGTTGGGAGGGTGGGGACAAATATAATCTAAACAACCCTAAACAGAGCTCCACAATTTTATCTAAGGTCGAGGGGTTGACCCCCGACAATCATAGCTCCGCCTAAACACAACATTTGCATGTACTGTAGTACTAGACTTAATATTCATGTTTCAGTTTCATGTTCATTTTAAATATTGAACTGAGGACCATGGATGTCTTACATTTTACTCCCTTCGTTCCTAAATATTAGTCTTTTTAGAGGCTTCAAATGGACTGGCACATACGGATGTATATAGACATATTTTAGAGTCTAGATTCACTCATTTTGCTCCGTATGTAGTCACTTGTTGAACTCTCTAAAAGACTAATATTTAGGAATAGAAGGAGTATTTTTGAATTCGTGTCATACATGCATGGTTTGGAAAAATAGATGCACTATACTTATTGGATTGTTGTTGTGTTCGTGCGTGTGTGTCTCTGTGTGTGTGTGTGTGGTCATATGCTTGATACATACAAAGTTTTCTCACCTCCATATTGTTCATCTTTTAAATTTGAATTTGCATTGGAAAACTTACTAGGGATACCATGAAATGTGAAATCCACGTTGAGATCACTATATCACAAACTCACTCTAATTCAACAACTCGTCATAAATCAATTACCACGTTGAGATTAGTATTTGCAAGGAAAATACGGGTATTGTAATACACATAGATTCGTTCGGCAATTTAAAAGGTTCCTTTCGTATTCTCGAATGGTAGGACCCAACGGCGTACCAGCCAGACCTTGGCTCGTGTTGATCCTAAAAAAAACCGGGCTCGTGTCCTTCGGTGGCGTGCGTGGTACGCACATTAGGCAACCCCAACCAGTCGAGCCTCAGCGTTTCAAGTCGAAATATCTGGCGGCCAGAATTCCAGCCCTAGGAAATTCCCCTCATGTCCCCGGTCCATAATGACTACCGATGAACAACGGAGGGATGCTTTAGTAACTAGACAACGTTACCTACCGTGCCGAGCACGGTTCAATTCCCTCGGTCGCCGCTCGTCAAGGTCACCCGTCAACTGCATTGCCTAGTACTACTACTACTACACCAGGATGAGCACAGAATTGAGCCCGTTTGTTCGTGCCTAGTACTTGAGTTAATATATCAGGCAATGCACTGGTACGGAGGGATTATCCTTTTACTCTGCATATATAACTTGTCTGAAGTCTAACTAAGCAAAATGTTTGACCAAATCCTTTCTTAAGAAATACAACAGGACAGATGTACGGCTTGAAAATTTATTGCATGATGCAGGTTATGATATTGTTTCGAATCCTGGATCTTAAATTTCAGAAAATCCAAAAGTGAGCATAAATTCTTGAAACTAAGCATGGTCACGTGATATGGCACAAATATTACTTCGTAAGTTTTTTCTTCAATTTGAGACAAGCTGCTTATGACAAGTTGCACAAATGAAGAGCCAAGGTATTTTGGAACAAAGACCTGTCACGTTAAGGCGAACGCTTTCACTATTGAAACAGTGGGCGTTTACGTGCCGCCACGAGTCCCCGCTTCTCATCGGCAGGTGTCGTCCGAGCAAGCGTGTGAGTCGACGGGAGGCGTGCGAGCAGACCGTTGCGCCGGCTGTCAGGGAGGCGTGCGAGCAGACCGCTGTGCAGGCTCACCGGGAGGCAAGCCCTTTGACCAGGCTCCGCCGCCCACCCGTCATCCCAACCGCTCCCACTTTTAATGTCGCCGGCGCCGCAGTTTAAAATCAACCCCGCACTACCCGGTATCGCTACAATCCTCTCTCTTCCTCTCCGATTCTCCTGTCGTCTACCTCCAACTAGCCTGACCTAAACGTACGCCATGCCGCATCACGACGGTCTGCCCTTAGTGTTCCAGTTTCCTGAGGAAGACACCCAGCCGGAGTCTCAAGAACATAAGGCGCTTTGGGACGAGCTTGAACTGGCCTTGCGGGAAGACGCCGTGCCTGTCCCCGCTCCCGTTCCGGCTCCCGTCGCCCCGACTGCGCCAGCGCCCATCCTCGTGGCATTGATGGGCTGGGAGCCACACATTGTCGCCGAGCTTGATCCCACGGGGTTCCACGAGGTCCCCGCCGACTTTCACGCGCCCGTGCACCTGCCAGCGCATGCGCCTGCGCGTGCACTGACGCGCACGCCCGTGCCGGTGCCCGTGCACCTGCCAGCGCATGCGCCTGCGCGTGCACTGATATGCACACCCGTGTCGGTGCCCGTGCACACGAATTTCTCCGCCGCGCCGTTGACAGCGCCTGTCCCCGCGCGGGTGCCAGTGCCCCCCTCAGCGGCATGGATGGCCGCCGTCGACCGCTTCCTTGCACCAACGCCAGTCGCCTCCTCCGCCAGTTGACTTGCTCCGAAGTCCAGAACATTTTGGCCTTCCTTGAAGCTAGGCCAACGTCCAGGAGTACGCCAAAAACGGCGCAAGACGCCGCCGTCGCCGTCGGTCAGTGGCCCGACGACACATAGAGCACGGCAGAGGAGCCGCTTCCCACCGCGAGACGCCCCCGCCGCCGGCACGTAATCTAAATTTGCCATGAAAAACGTTCGGATTGCCATGCTTCAAATCCGAACATTTATCATTTCCGTTTATTTTATATCGATCGTCGTATAATTTAAAGTCGGAGTCAGACTGAACGAAATGTATGGTTTGATCGATTGAATGTTCTGCTAGAGCCGTATCAAATTAAATATAAAACGTCATCAAGCCACATGTATTCCTTGTCATCCAACGACCTAGACTGCTTCAATGTCGAGCGCTCAACACGTTTAGCGTGCAGTTAATTTCATGCCAAAAATAGTGCTAATCACATGACAACACGCAAATAATATCCTAGTAGTTAATATCCGCATGCACTTAATATACTTCCAAATTAACGTGCATTGCACGTACACACTGACTAGTGCTGCTAGTACGTGAAACTGGTGCCGTGACTTGTGAACGCGTCCAGATATAGTCAACGGCAACATCGCCCGCTAATTCTTCGTGTTTGCCCGTGCGTCTAAACGCAGAAGGGGAGGAGAGAGAGAGAGCACACATGGAACCCACCAGTAAGTGAAGGCGAATAGTACTAGAAATAATACTACATGTTATTAATTAAATAGGTTGTGGTAATATAAAAACATTATGTGAATAAAGGGAGGTACAACAAACATTGTTGTTCTACGTATGTTGCCTATTGACGTGCGTCTTGAAGGCCCTGGTCGCATGTTCGGTCCTGTCCTTTATTTTTTAATTTGTATATGGGTCCAAATTTGTTTCATGACATGTGGGCCCCTCGGTGTGTGGTTTGTAGCACTTCAATTTGTGGGTCAAAATTTGTTCTATTCCAAGTGGACTATCGGTGTGTAGTTTTGTAGCTTATTTATAATAATTAAAGAGAACAACATAGTTTTTTCAATAATACCATTGTGCGACATTGAAGGCGAGAAAGGACGTGCGAGAGAGCGATGACCGAGCCAGAGGGAAATCAACTAGGGGAGTTGCGTGGGTTGCAAAGGTGTTTGGAGTAGTTGTGGGCCGAATGCTACGAAAATATAATCTAAACCGACCGGAATAAATGCCTACACAAATTAATCCAAGGTTGGACTAGCCCCTCGCAATGTAAATAGCTCCGGCTTTGCGAGGGATGGAGAGGTAGTAGCTTCAACGCGTGGAAGATACGGTGTGAGAAAGCGAGGTCAATCGAGAGACATATAGATAGAGAGACAAAGTGAGTGTGGTCCGACATTCATTGAACAAATATATATGCTCTGGAGAGATATTGTCCGATTGAGCTTTTTGTCAAGGGTGAGGGATGTAAGATAGATCTTGAGAGATGATCCAGTCACAGACGTGTAGATATATTTTGTGCGTGGGAGGAAGCAAGGTCAACCGATCACATAGGGTCGCCGTGCGATCGAAAGAGTGAGACGGGTTGGAGAGAGTGACCTAGATAGACGATGTGCGTGAGAGAGTACACAATGTGAATAGGTCGAATTGGGCTCAAACATGGTGATATATCGTTTTTGTCCGAGAAAGAGCGAGGTCAATCGAGACATACGGAGAGAGAGAGAGAGAGATTGAGTGAGCGTGGCCCACCATGAGGTCGAAAGAGTGGCGGCGGCTTGGATGGACTGACCTAGATAGACAATCTACGTGAGAGAGTATAGAGTGTGTCGATCGAGGCCCGAACAGGGAGATATATCATTTGTGTGTGAAAGAAAATGAGGTTGAACGAGACTCAGATAAAGAGAGCGAGATTGAGCGAGTGTGGCCCGCCGTGCAGAAGAAAGAGTGAGACAGTCTCGAGGGAGTGACATAGATATACAACGTGTGTGCGTGCGCCCGAGAGGTTGGGGGGCTAGATAGGCAATGCATGTATTTAGCGTGAGAGGGTGAGAGGGAGAGGGGGAGAGAGAGAGCTCGGCATGGGGTGCAATGGCGGGTGTGTGAGGTAAATACATTTGGTAACAGAGTGGAAAAGGGGGTTGTGTAGTTGAGAGACTTAGAGATCGAAACATGGAGAGAAAGAATGAACGTGTGTTGGAAACCGATAGCTTCCTAAGGTGGTTAGGAGAGGAAGATTGACCGATACAGGAAGTATGTAGCATTTGTGCGGGGGGCGGGGCTAAAAACAACATTTAAATGTACATAGTACGAGACTTAATATCGATGTTTCAATTCGGTGTACATTGTAAGATTTGAACCGAGGACCAGGCATACGGGTAATTATTTCGAATTCGTGCCATACTAAGTTTTGAAAAGTTGACATTGACTCAGTTTGTTGTGCTATTTTGTAGGTCATATGTTTGAATCCATCCAAAAGTTTTCTCACTACCATGGTGTTCATCATATACATATGAATTTGTATTAAAAAAGTAGCATGGATACAGTGAAATGCGAAATCCACGTTAGAATTGGAGATCGCTACGTGACACACACTCTAATTCAAATAACTAACTACGTGACACACACTCTAATTCAAATAACTAATTACATGACACACACTCTAATCCACGTTAGCGTGGGTACCGTTTCGATTTTTTTCAAATAACTCCTCATTAATTAATTTATAGTACTCCCTCTGTTCACTTCTATAAGACCTTGAAGACATTTCAGACAATGTGCAAAACAGTTCATTTTAAGTTGTTTGAAACGACTTACAAAAGTGAACGGATGGAGTATCTCGTTTTGAATGACTAATTATTGCAAGGAAATCACGGGCATGGTAATACATACAGATTCGTTTGCAAATGAAAGAAGATTCGTTTGCATTCACAAATGTAGGCGCACCAGGCAGACCAGGGTCGTGTCGGGGTGGACGCTGCTTCGGTGCCTTAA